>NW_027468576.1:22703332-23240832 GCF_046254945.1 Alosa pseudoharengus | reverse complement strand
AGCTTCCTCCACTCCAGCCAGATACCGCACCCCCCGCCTCCCCACCCCCCCACGATCTCCGTGAATCTGTGGCCGCATGCCGAGGGGGATGGCGGTGAGGTAATGTGATATTGATCTGCTTTAGCCGATAAGCGATTGCCTTTGATCAGCCTCAGAAACAGCCCAACAACTTTACACTTGACCTTTCCATTATGGTGCCGGCTACAGCCGCTGCGGATTCCCTTTCTGTGCCAAACGCTCGGCTCGAGCCAAGACCGTGTGACGGTGGCTACTTCTACATACATACACATAAACACACACATACATGCATACATACACACCCACACACACGCACGCACGCACGCACACACACACACCACTCAAAACACCTCTTCATAGCACGGAGCCTACAAAAGGGTACATCATCAACGGTAGAGCTCCCACAACGTGCCACAAGATCAACCACGGCCAACTGCTGCAACAACTAAAACAGTCAACTAAATGCAGTGAATCTGTAAACTTATCCTTTAGGCCGTATTTAAAGTCAGGCAAGATCTCGCCTTCTTTCTGGGTTTGGCTATAAGATTTTATTCACGTCATGTGCAGTGTTCTCTTGTGGTAGGCACCATGGAATCGCCTGCTCCTCCTTCTTCTCCTCTTCTTCTTCACCTCCTGCTCCTCCTCCTCCTCCTGCTCCTCATCCATCGTCATTTTCCTCCTCTTCTTCACCTCCTGCTACTCACCCATCTCATCCTCCTCCTCTTCTTCACCTCTTGCTACTCATCCTTCTCCTCCTCCTCCTCTTCTTCACCTCCTGCTTCTCCTCCTCCTCTTCTTCACATCCTGCTCCTCCTCCTTCTCCTGCTCTTCTTCACCTCCTACTCCTCATCCATCTCTTCCTTTTCCTCCTCTAACTTCTTCACCTCCTTGCACTGCTATAATTCTTATGCCTACTCTCTGTCCAATATGGTCCTATTTTGTAATCCAAACCAAATGTTTACCAGTGGCTTATTTATAGTCCTCAAGCTCGGAGTGCTGAGTGAACCCATTATCTAAAAGTGTTTTAACATGTCAATGTGGGAAGACAATTGGTGAAATAGTACAGATATTAGACACCAATGTACTGTACAGTTTTCCTAGAAGTGTGCCAATACAATTTTTCTCGACCGCTTTAATGCTTAGGGCCCTATTATGACATTCTAAAGTGCATCGTCACTCGTCAAAAGTCTATTCAAATTTAGTAGGATGTTCAGTTCACATTGGGAGGGGTTTCGTTCTCAAAAGTGGAGCGCATGGCGTAACAAGGTGTTCCTAGGTCTTTTAATCAGTCATATGGGTGTGTTTGGGGCGTAACATCATTTTAAACCAATGAGAATGACATCTGTCAAACGCGCGATATGTCAAATAAATGCATCGGTATTTTGGCATTCAACGGCGCATTTGAAGGAGGCTGCTTGCGAGACCGTATGGAATAGTCATTCTTAAACCATGCTTTACTAAAACCTAGCATAGCCTTCACGCATTTGCACTCGTCTATTATTTGAACTCATTGGCAAAGTGAAACTAACTTCACCAAGGAGTCAATCAACGACAAGACAGTTATATGCAGTTACTTTCACTATTGACTGACAATGGGTTACCATCTAAAACATAGGCTGGAAAAAGCAACACTTACCCTAATGTTGCTCAAATGACTGAATAAAACAACATTTATCCTGCAGAGGAGTTGCTTATATCTCGTGACAGTGCGTCTTCAGCTGTGCTCCATACGTGTCTCTCGCCTCTCCCCAAATCACTTTTAACCGTCATTACCAATTTGCAAATGATGGTGAATAACTACTCATCATGAGATGTACAGTATTTCGTAATATCTTTATTCTAATTATGTTTCCCATTGTAATCGTGCAATTTAATGCTTTGCATGGACGTGCGCTGGTGTGCGTTCATGAATGATAGAAGGATGGTGCGTGCACCTGCCAATATGACTGTTGACATGCGCTCTTAAAATAGCATATGAACAACTCGCCATTGACTTCTGACCAGGTTTAGGTGGTGTATGATAGCGATTTTTAGACAATGCGCGAGTCCCCTCCCTAGGTTGTTAATTGCCACACCCCTGGGCGCAATGCTTAAAAAATAAACGTGCAAAATACCGAATTCAACTTTCCGCGGGTGAATAACGAGTATTACGCCATGTGCTGGTGACCCAAAATACAGCCCTTAGTGTCAACTCTGACATCTCATTTACAATTAGCACACAAGTCTAAACAGAAGCACTCTGGCCAAAATTACATATTTTGCTTGCAAACAACTAACACTCTCAAAACGTTTAAAACATGCAGCAAAAGCTAATTCTTCCTTCAAACAACACAACTTGTAGTCAAATCAATGTGTGCTTTCAATCAATCAATACACAATATACAGCAAAATGCACAAGTCCTCATAGTTGAAATGAGGACTTTCAGCCTTCATTTTTGCTATGACTGGTCTGTGCCATTTCTTGATACTTTACATAGGCCTATCAGCAAAACTGTATAAAGACAAAATGTATTGAATAAAATGATTGTATCCATTCCTTCCCAGATGTAACTGTCATTGACATGTAATACCTACAGTAAGCACCAAGACAAGACACATTACAAACAGTGACCTACAACTTGTTAGTAGTTTTTTCCATTGAAATAGACCTACAGTAAATAAAAAGGTGAACAGTAGTTTCTCTAAATGTGCCTTAGATCCATGCTTGCAAATAGCAACACGGAACAGATGGTATCTCTTATGGATAACAAATGATTGCTGATTGAAGAATTGTGCAAAGAAGTTTCAAACATTAGATGCTCACAATGTTGCAAACAATATCAATTAGCTGTGAGTAAATGCTTTCCATTTTCCACAGTTAATTCAATCGAGCTTGGAGTCTGTGTATGAGAACTGTGTTAGCAGTGAAAAGCAGTGCATTGTGTTTACAGTTCTGCAAAAAGTGTGCTACAAAATGACAAACTGAGCCTAAAGCAGTGAATATGCTTTCAGTTTGGCAAGCTTGAAAAATGGACAGTTTCAGAACAGTTTCAGAAATTGTGCTTCAAGAATTACTTACTGTTCAAAATAATTAATTAAAACCAAAAACTCTAAGTAAGTACCATATGTCCATTGAGTTTAAGTCCTCCAAATAAAAACATTAAATTTGTGTTCATAGTCTTTATTTGACATACAACTGGAAATCCCCAAAACTGTTTTGTGCTTAGCCCATCGGTTTACAGTTGCCTTGTGGAAAGAACAATTTATTGTTTGTGTGTTGAATTGTGATGGAAAAATAACATTTTAGAAGAGTTTACATAGTTTTGAGTGATGTTTGTGCTTTTGCCAGATTATAAGATACTTTTAAGATGTTTGTACGTTTTTTGTCCATGTTTTTTCTATTTGTATGTGTAGAAGTTTGACAAAGAGGGCACAGATTTCAGAAATTGTGCTTAAGCAATTGCAAAAAAAACTGTAAAAGGTGTACACACAAACAGACATAGAGAGAGCATAAAACAGAGATTGAGATACACACACACCCACACACACACACACACACACACACACACACACACAAGGAGATCATAGACTTTGGAAAGACTGCCAGATGTACATGTGGCCAGAGCCTGAGTTATGTCATATCTGCACAGTGCGGCTGCGGCTCACTCCCCTAACTGTGAGGACACAGATCTCCAACAGAGAAGATGTCCCCTAGAATTACCCGCCGCCTTCCGTCTACCAGACAACGGACGGCGTGCCGCCTCCTGATCGACCACTCACAGGCAAACACAAGACATCTGGGAAGACGGCCCGATGGCCTCCTCTCATTCCCCTCCACTGCTAACCTATCTCCTCTTCCCACGCACTCTCTCTCTCTCTCTCTCACACACACACACACACACACACACACACACACACACACACACACACACACACACATACAAACACACACACACACACACACACACACACACACACACACACACACACACACACACACACACACACACCACTCCACAGGACTATGGGGTTCTGGCATTGGATGGAATTTCATATCTGTGATCTCACAGGGGTTTAATAATTATTGATTTTGACACAATGGCTTGAAAGCGATACCCAACAAAGATTCCATTGGTCAAATAGTTGAAAAAAAGTCAATCCAATATAAAAGGCCATTATGAATTATTTTTATTTTTTTTGTTCATGCCAATGGATTGTGTTTCATTTGGTGTTGAATTCCCACTGAAGTCTGTTTTGTTTATTTTCCCTGCTGAGTGTTTAAAAAACTGGCAGGTAATTAAACACTAACACAAACAAGCATTAGCACAGATATAGTGCACGTATACACACAAACACACACAAACACACACACACACACACACACACACACACGCATGCACTTAAACCTATTGAACACAGTCATATCTAAACTATGCTTGGCACAAACATATCAACATTATAAAGGACCTTTTGTCAAGGAGTAATTAAATAAAAAAAATCAGCACTTTGAATGAACTGCAGCTATGTCTCCGCCAAGCTCTGACTTTACACATGACGTAAGATGGGACATTCAGTGACTGCATTTTGTAAATGTTTCCTTTACCTCCTCCTCCACCAATGCACACACACACACGCGCACACACACACACACACACACCCACACACACACACATACATACACACACACACACACACACACACACACACACACACACACACACACATGCTATTAAAACTATGACACATATTCCAGCTGACCTACATGCATTTACAGACAGAGCGTGCATTGACACTGACACGCTCACGTTAGCTCGAGGGGCTCTTTCACTCAAGACTTTTACTAACGGGAAAAACACCCCACACCCTGACCCCAACACAGTCCCTCGCTCTTCAAAGACTCCGCTGTCCCTGCGCCTTTGCTTTGTCCTGTAAGTATGCCCCCTCCCCTCTCTCTCTCTCTCCCTCTCCCTAACTCTCTCTCTCTCTCTCTCTCTCTCTCTGAGTCTGACCATAGCCCCCGTGTGTGACAGTGGAAAAGGCCGCGTGACGTGACGGGGGCCTCAGATGTCGCAGTGGCACCAGTGACTCCTCGGCTCCCGCCGGACCCCTCCGACACCCGGCGCCCGTGGATGACCTCATCCGTATTCCGCGACAGACAGACCGACCGCTCGCTCGCCCTCCCGCTCCAGAGGAGCCACGCCACGTCACGCCATGTCTGGCTGGCAGCGTCCAGTGCCATCTATGGACACTTCCCAGGTTCTGTTCACTATCAACGGGCTGTTTATGCCATTACTGTCACAGTGCATTTGTTGCATTGCTGCTCCCGGGGCTACAACTAGTCCTCCAACTCAAATAAGGAGAGACATTACACAGAATGATCTCAGGAGACTATTAAGCCAATCATCAGACAACCAAGGAGAAATAGTGTTTGGGTCTCATTCAAGCAGTCAGAGTCACGCAGGGGTGAAAGCGGTCACTTTGTGTCCCGGCGTGTTTTGTTTATTTTTACAGGTAAATTCCACTCGGTGATGGGCTCCTACAACAACACCACAACACCACCCACAGAGAATAAACACCCTACAGGCTCAACCTCCAACCCCCCAGCAAGGAGCTGTCAGCACATGGGGCTTCCCCTTCTG
The DNA here is from genome assembly GCF_046254945.1 of Alosa pseudoharengus. NCBI lineage: Eukaryota > Metazoa > Chordata > Actinopteri > Clupeiformes > Clupeidae > Alosa > Alosa pseudoharengus. Next base: position 23,235,196 of record NW_027468576.1, on the reverse strand, counting down.
TTTGTGTGTGTGTCTGTGTGTGTGTGTGTGTGTGTGTGTGTGTGTGTGTGTGTGTGTGTGTGTGTGTGTGTGTGTGTGTGTGTGTAAAACAGGGGATGAGCCTGTCTTCTCCCCCTTAATCCAGGGGTGTTGTCTCAGTGTTAATCCCCGAAAGACCCCAGACAAACATTCTCCGGCTTCTGACAAACACCCCTAAATCACTTGGGCAGACAGAGGACACTGGGAGCCTGAGAATGACACTACAGGCGGCTGACCTCATGAACCACAAACCCTCTTTGCAACACTTCCATTGCTTACACTGGCCAAAGCAGACCCTGGCATCAGTGGAGGACTGGGTAAGCACTAGTCCACTCACTTCATAAACAATACAGTCTGGTAAGAGGCTCTACACTACGTTGTGAAGCCTTAGTCGTAGGCAAGGGAATACTGTATTTGGACAAGAAAAGAGAATAGAGTATAGTTAGTAAAAAGTATGTATAGAGTATGAGAGAATAAAGTATACTAACACCTCAACAGAACAATATTTCCCTAGTGTGTGACACAGAGAGAGAGAGTGAGAGAGAGAGAGAGAGAGAGAGAGAGAGAGAGTTAATGGAGGGGAATGTTGAAGGGTAAAGCAAAGAGTAAATGCAGCATGCCTTGCCTTAATGAGTGAAAGTGAATGAGCAGAGAGGCCAATAAACGTAAGAGACAGTGAGCGTCTATAGAGGGAGAGGACAGGTTTACGGGCACTCGGGCCCAGGGGTCATGTTGCTGGATGCTTGCTTGGAGTACTCCCCATCTCTTCCCCCGTTTCTCTTTTTCTCTCTCTCTCACTCCCTCTCTTTTCTGTGTCCCTCTCTCTCTCTCTCTCTCTCTCTCCGCTCATTTCTTTCTTTGAGGCGTCTCCTCCTCCTCTCCCACCCCTCCTTCGGCCGTCCCTGCGGCCCCTCGTCTTTGTTGATCTGAATAAATACAATCAGGCTGGGCCCTATACACTGGCACTTACGAGCGCGTACACACACACACACACAAACACACACATACACACGCACACACACACACACACACACACACACAACAAATATGCACATACACTCTCTCTCTCTCTCGTGCTCTTTCACACACACACACACACACACACACACACACACACACACACACAAACCCATTTAAATACACAACACACACTCATACAGAACCCCCCACCACCACACACATACACGCACACATACGGTCATAGACTTCTGAATACAAAACACAGAAACAGAGAGAACACCCACCATACACAAACACACATAGGAAGACAACCCCCATCTCAATCACAAAGACACACACACACACACACACACACACACACACACACACACACACACACACACACACACACACACATATAAGGCCATACATTATCTCTTTCACACATTCACTCACATTCTTTCTCACAGATAATACACATATATCCCTCTCATAGCCACACACACACACACACACACACACACACACACACACACACACACACACACACAGAGACACAGACTGGCGCTGAAATGTATGTGGGAATTTACAACCACTGGGGGTGTCTGTGTTAATGATGGCCACGGCCCCGTAGGTCGGGCAGCAGACAATGGGCCCCACTACAGGGCTGTAAACCCACAACAAGACAACGGCCAGAGAGAGAAAGAGACAGTGCTCGTGAAGGACAACAAACACATTCCTGCCCGAGGAGCACTAAAAAAAGAACCACTGTAACACCAATGAGAAAGAAAGGCAGAATGAAAGAAAGAGAGAAGGAAAGACAAAAAAAGAAAGGGGTGATGACTCGGGCAGTGTTTGTGATGGGGGCAAGGGGGAGGATGGGGGGGGGGTGCTGGTGATGTTTGTGCCGTGATTTGATGGCCGAAAAGCATCTTTGGGGGGGGGGGATCTTCAGCACTTAAGCTGTTAAACAGTGGACACATTCTGAAGATTAAGGGATTGCAGGGAGGGGAGGGAGGGAAGGAGGGAAGGAGAGAGGGAGAGAGGGAGAGAGGGAGGAAATCACGACTGTCTGGAGGAGGAAGTTGGATGGAGCAGATTTGTGCTCGATGATGTATCTGAGCCGTGTAAATAAGCTGAGTGGATTACAGTTCTGGAGGAGAGGAGAGTCGATCTGTCTCATCGCAGAGACTGGGGGGCATACTAAACAGCAGCGAAAGAGGGTGGGAGGGAGGGAGGAAGAGAGAGGGTGGAAAGGAGGAAGAGAGAGAGAGGATGAGACAGAAGAAGAGAGGAAGCAAAAGAGTGAGGGGAAAGGGCAGAATGAAAGTGTTGTAAGTGTAAGAGGAGATGGCAATGACAGCATTAGAAAGTATGAAAGAATGATTCAAAAACCTAGCAAAGAGTGTGTCCGTGTTTATGTGTGTATGTGTGTGTGAGAGAGAAGAGAGAGGGGGAAAGGGGGAGAGGAAAGGAGAAAGAGAAAGAATGTGACAGAGAAAGTGAGACAGAAAGATAGAGACTTTTGTCAGGCCGCCATGAGCTGCAGTTGGTTGGCAGGGCAACGGGCCGGAATGTGTGGCTCTCCACTTTAAAGGCAGTTTAATGAACATCCGCTCTCTCTGTCAGCCTGTCAGACGCTGTGAGCTCCCCACAGCGCTGTGTGTCCCTGCAGGGGTCCCATACCACCTCTAAAATAACTGTCACGTTCATGGTCCCTCACAGCCTTAATAAGGATTTCTCTCTGGGAAGCATTACAGTAATTCGCCTACTTAACCTGTGTACAAACCCAAACATAATAAATGCTGTTTTGTTACTTAAACACTAATGCGATGTAAATAAACCAGCATTAAAGGATTATCCACCTCAGTCAATGTGCTGCATTATTAGTAAGAGAAGCAAGCAGAATTAGGATGTGGACTGAACCATTTTGAAAGGAAGGGGTTGGTGTTTGCCTAAGGTGACCTTGCAACAGGTGCAGGAGGAGAACATGACGGGTGGTGTGTTACTGACCTGTGTGACTGCGGATGTGGACCCTCAGAGTACCGTTGCTGGCAAACTTCTGACCACAGTAGGGGCAGATCTTCTCCTTTTCTCCCGTGTGAGTCTGCAATGGGCACATGGAAAGCAAGACGGTGACCATTAAATGTTACACCTCCCTCTGGCTTCATGTCAATTTTCACTTAATTTTTGTTTAGTGCAACTATTAAAAAAAGGCACCACTGCAAAAAGAAATGTTAATTTCCACATGTTCACTTTTATACACATTTACACATTTATACTCATTTGAATCACAATATAATCACATCACACCACATAGCAATATACTGTAGTCACATTGCAGGTTAGCCCATATCCTATACCACAACAACGGGAAAATGTCTGAAACAAACACTGAGAAACTGTGGGGCCATAAAGCTCAATATGTTCTCTTCCAGTCTGGCTAACAACCTGACTCACGCTGGAGGTATGCAGGCAGTCAAGCAGTCATGCAGGCAGGCAGGGGGATTCCTCTCAGTAGTGGGCTACAGTCTCTCTGAGTCATACTGGAGGATCTGAGAGAAGACGAGCTGAGTGTCTCCTCTCTCTCTCTCTCTCTCTCTCTCTCTCTCTCTCTCAGGGGAGAAGGAGAGGTCACACAGGGCCCCCACATCTCAACATCCTATCTCACTCTTAACACCTCCATCATACAAAACCACTTCAGTGCATCAGCCCACATGAAACAAGCCCAAAGGAGGAGAGACCCCGACCACTTTTTTAAACACTCTCCCGGAACAAAGCAGTCACTGTGCTTCTCGCTAACCGGCTTAACACGCGCACTGACTCCGCTCAAATTGCATGGGACACAAATGTTCGGACTTCACCGGACCCCCCGTGGGTCCAGTCAACACAGCCCCCCCCCCCCCCCCCAGTCCACATGAGGATGTGATGACGTAAGGCCACACATGCGCCGCAGATGCTTCTGTGTACGCTTGTTTGGTTGTCTTGTTTGTGCGACGACGAGAGAGACGTGGCTGACATATTTGCTCCATAAAAGACACCGGGGCTCTTTGTTGGACCCAGAACGTCTCAATCATCGAGACAAGATGCTGTTTCCAGCCCGGCTGCAGACACGGGAAGACAATGTCGTTCCTGGAGGATTGACGACGGGCGCAATTGTCGTGTGCTCAATTATGTGGCGGCGCTTCTAAGCGGCACAAGCCAGTCCTGGCGAACACATGACAACACAAGGACAAACGTGAGCTCATGGATGTGTGTGTGTGTGTGTGTGTGCTCGCACATCAACACACACACACACACACACACACACACACACACACCCGTATGTACTCAGTCACCCACATCATGCAGATGAAGCCTCAATTACGATCTCTCATACACATCCTGACAAGAAAATAAGGGCACTCACAAAGGGAGGTGGGAAAGTGCAGCCTAAGAGCTTAAACTGCCTCAAACCATGACCACACACACACTCTACAGCTCACATACACACACACAAACACACACACACACACACACACACACACACACACACACACGCACACACACATGCACACACGTGTACAGACACACACACACTCTTGCACACTCACACCCACTTTCGCACACATGCCCTGTATGGTCAATGGTCGTTTTGTTCGTTCCACCACGAGGCTGTCAGGAGAGGAGGGAGCGAGACAGACCGCAGTGACAACGGTGGCCACATGAAAGTGGGGAGCATGGCAGGAGCAAAACGATCTGTTCCCTCTGCTCGGCTTCGCTCCGCGCAAAAGAGAAGAACAGAACGAGGCACGATGATTCAGCGCTCCGCCACACTCACACACACACACACACACATATCCGGCACTGAGTGCCGATTACACATTTTTCAGCTCTCTTTTCCACCGATGGAGTGAGCCCACAAGAAAGAGTGTGGTGTGTCTGTGTGCATGTGTGTGTGTGTGTGTGTGTCCATGTGGGTGAGAGACAGAGAGAGGAGGAAAGAGAGAGGGGAAAATCATGGGGGGGGGGGCTGTAAAACTGAAAGGAGAGGGGGGGTTTAGAGAGAGATGGAGAGAAAGAGGAGAGAGAGAGAGATGGAGAGAGAGAGAGAGGAGGGAAAGAGACAGGAAGAGAGCCAATCTAACACACCTCCTCCATCAGCCAGCTGCAGTGACAGTCAGCAGCTTCCTGTATTTACTGGGCCTTCGCTGCTCAGCCTTAAGTGCTCAGCTGCTGCTCCCCCCCCCCCCCCCAACCCTCTGGAGCACCTGTGCAGTGAGTGTTGGGGTTCAGGGCCGAGTTGTTTAGTCTGCTGCACCGGCGGAGGCCGTTCATCTTCGCTTCGCTCACCGCCGCTACCACAACCGAGGAGGGACGTTCCAGCGGCGCGCAGCTGCCCGTGGTACGCAGGGGGGCCCCCGTGGCCAGGCCCCTGCCCCGAGCGCTTCTAGGGGCCGAAGCGAATCCGTCCCATTAGAGCAACGTTCTTTTCCACTTCTCCCGCTCCCGCACAGGTTAATGCGATACCACCGCTGCCTTTTTCCCTTTCGTGGTGTGCCAAGAAAGGATTTGATTTCCATCGGATCTCTTTGGGCTGGTATCTGATGCTGTCGGATTTTTTGCGGCGTGGAGAGCTAGGCAGTAATCTGTGGCGCGATCGCTTCTCGTCTCCCTTTGAAACAGCAGGAAGCTAATGGAACTGGATGCCATTTTCAATTCTTTTTCCATTTCTGACTGCCGATAGAGGTCTGGGGTTTATTGCTCGGCCCAAAGCAGGAACAAGGTGCAACGAGTGGGAACGCAAACCGCATTTCTTTCCCCTTCAGTGAAATTTGCAAAATGAGCTCAGACAAACAAATGCATCCAATAACAGGGCAGAAATGCTCAGAAGCTTTGCCGACTAGGGCATACAATCAAGAGAAATACTGCACATCTTAAAACTGTAACCAGGACGAACCGAATGGGGTTTAACAAGGCTGACGGTTAAGCGTTTTGTTAACCAAAGGAATTTGGTGGCCGCGAGACAAGGGGAGAATGACAAGCACAGAGATTGTATCGAATGGAAGTAATTAGAACGCATTGGCTCCCAGGCTCCGGCTCTGGACAAGCTGACAGCATGGATGTTAGACATAGAAATAAACAGAATGGACTTACGTGCTTTTATTCTGTGTTCCTAACTTCCAACTTTGCAAGGCAAACCTGATGACAGTTATCACTTTGTAAATTAGCTAAGGCTACTTATGCCCAGGATTTATTTAACAGTCATGGAGTATAACAAAACAACACCAGCACTGATGTTTAATTTGGGTAAAGTTAACTGCTCTTTGCATGACATAAAACATAGTGGAAACTGTAGTGTGAAACTGAAACTGAATTAAAACATCCTATGGTCCATACTGGTACATGCTATGGTATATACATAAAGAAAGAGTAGCCGCACACTCTTAACTCTTAACATTTTAGCAACAGTCTTCACCAGGGTTTACCATCCTGTGTCATACACACAGTTGATGGTATGTTCTGCCCCAGGCTTCCAGGTGAAGGACTCACCTTTTTGTGGCTCTTGAGCACCGAGGGGGTGACGAAGGCCTTCTCACACAGGTCACACTTGTACTTCTTGTGGCCGTCGTGGACCACTTGAATGTGCACATTCAACGTGTCCTTCCTCTTAAAGGTGGCGTCGCACTGGTCACACTTAAAGGTCCTCTCACCTGTGCCAGGAAGGGAAAATCACGTACATACACACACACACAGATACACACACACACACACACACAGACACACACACACACACACACACAGACACACACACACACACACACACACAGAAAACACTTAGAGGAAGAAAAGCCATCTCACTGACCCCATCCCCACCCCACACACACGTGGACAGTGCTGGCTGTTATTCCTCCATCCTTCCATTACACCTTTTGACATAAAGTTAATTTAAAAGGACCAATTTTATTGCATTGTGTGCCACTTGCTTGCAAGGTTGCTTGGTTGTCTATCCCTCCTGTCAATGTTTAGTCATGCACTCTCTCCATTCCTCTCTCTCTCTCTCTCTCTGTGTCTCTCTCTCTCTCCATTCCTCTCTCTCTCTATGTTGTTCTCCTTTCTCTGCATTTCTAAACCCACAGTGTGGGCATTTACTGATGAAAAGTTGTCAGCACCCACCAACTCTGTGGGGGAAAAGACCTCTCTTCGCTTTTTACAAGATTTTACACACTCACACACACACACACACACACACACACACACACACACACACTTGCTCACAAATAGACACTAGACACACTCACACACACACACACACACACGCTCGCAAATAGACACTGACACAAACACACACACACACACACACTGCCAATCCTCCTCCACCAGCTGCATCGTCCACACACAGCTCCATCAGCCCAGAACACAACTGGAACACTCAGCACCAAACTGCCTCGCCAGAACTCTGACTGTGAGGGAGCACAGTCACAGCACTGAACATAGTCAGCTAATCTATCACACACACATACACACACACATACCCAAACACACACTCTCTCTCTCTCTCTCTCTCTCTCTCTCTCTCTCTCTTACACACACACACACACACACACACACTCTAACACACACACACACACCCAAACACGCACTCTCTCTCTCTCACACACACACACACACACACACACACACTAACCTGCTGAAAAGCCATTCCGGTTCCTAAATGGCATGCATGCGAGGAAAGTTAAAAGCCATGTCTCTTAGTGCTGCTGGTAACACACACCAGATACCCGACACAGAGCTTGGAGCGCCATGCTCCGAACTTATGAAACTTAACGACACACTTGGGGTCGTCCAGAACAGGTTTGAAAACAGGTCCACACCAAAAAAAAATCCCAGTTGTTGAAATGAAAGCTCGTTTTTGCTTCAGTCATGGAAGGATGTCATCATTTCTTACAATGTGAGGAGTTGGTGAGTGTACAAACGCATTAAACATCTTCTGGTAGCAGTAGCGACCTTGATACAAAAAAATTATATTTTTAAAAACGCAACCCTAGCTGTACTTATTTTTTTACTTTTAAATGTAATGATCCTTGCAGAAATCGTTGAGATGGATCTTATTCTCAGAGTACAAAGGCAACAGATTAACTCAATGTGATGGAAAATCATTTTTCGGTCCACATTCAGTCTGTAATCTACTTGTGTGCAAACACACAGGCTCATAGATACACACAGGCTCAAAGACACACAGACACATACACACACATACACACACACACACACACACACACACACACACACACACACGCACACACAGACGCACACTAGGGATCATATGAGAGGTGTTTATATGGCTTCTGTGGAGGACGAACCACTGAGTCGCCTCTGACCCTCTTAAAGGTGCAGTGTGTGTTTCACAACAACTTCATTTCATATGAAAATACCGTGACAGCTGCAATCCATTTTCCCACAGTGAGAGGTACACAGAGAAGTGATCCCACCCAGCACTCCAAAGATATCACACAGATACGCATGCATGCACACACACACACACACACACACACACAAACACACACACACACTCACACACACACACACACACAGTCTCACACACACACACACACACACACACACACACACACACACACACACACACACACACACACACAGACACACACCCAAATATCTTGAAGCATGAAGCACATCTTACACATACCTACTACAGACAGATAGCAATTCAGGCATGTACACACAAACACACAAACAGACCAAACAAACAATTACGTTCCAAATGCACGCACATTCACACCCTCAATTTGTAATAAATGGCATGCAGGGCAGACAGGCACATGTGCAAACAAAGCATAAAACTCATCGTCTGCTTCTAACCCGCGACCAACACCAGCACCAAACCCCCCCCCCCCCCCCCCACGGCTGCCACCTGACCCCTAATCCAGGTCCCAGGCCCGTGTGCCCCGTGGCTCAGGCTCCCACTGATTTGTGTGAGCGCTGATCTGTCTCTGGGGAGGGGGGGGGGGGCAGGAAATGCCTCCAGCTCCGCAATCTCAGTGTCATCAGTCTAGACCTCCATCCTGCTAGGGCCGACAGTCTCCTCTCCTCTCCTCTCCTCTCTCCTACACAGACCCTCTCTCTGCTCTCCTCTCCTCTCCTCTGCTCTCCGAGCCCTGCCCCTAAGAAACTGGGCAGTGCAAGCGTGTCCTCGGGGGCTGGGTATGAGAACCATGTTCCCAGGGTCCGATCATTAAAGGCATCCTGTTAGCAGTTGAGAATTAGAACCATATCCTAGGGTATGGGGACTAGGACTATATTCTCAAAGTCTGGATATTGGCAGCAAATTCAAAGAAGGAATCTATTTCTGAGGGGCTGGGCATTTTGCAAACAGAAGCACATAGTCTTGGATGGTCCTATTCAAAATGTCTCAGGTAGTTCCCCACCGTACTACCAGAAGGGCTAAGAACATCTGCAGGTCACCCCTGGGTTCTGCAGGATTGATGGGGTGGTAGAATAAACATAGATGCACAGGCTACATATCCATTTCCTCTATCTGGAGAGTGTGTTACAGGAACCCTGATCTATGAGATTCTCAAACACTGCAACACACACACACACACACACACACACACACACACACACACACACACACACAGGTAAACGAAGACAGAAACACACACACACTTACTGTTGTGAATGAGGAGGTGCCTCTGTAGTGAAAACGGCGTGCGAAACAAAGCCTTACACTCCTCACACTGAAACGGCCTCTCCTCCGAGTGTGTCTGCCAAGAGAAAGGTATACAGAGCCATACTGAATTAATGCCTGTATCATGGGGGCAGTGTAAGGACTTGGTTGATATGTAAGCAGTAGCTACGGCTACCACATTTGTGCCCTTGAGCAAGGCACTTGGCCTTGAGCCTGGTCCCTGCAACGGGTCTCTTTAAGTTGTTTTAGATTAAAAACATCAGGTTAATGCACAAATAAATACATAAATAAATAAACAAGTCAATCATCACACTATTGCAGTACACTATCCCACACCCGTCTCTCTTTCCCCTTATCTTTCTTCCTCCCTCCTTATCTCTCCTTCTGTCATCACTCCATCTTTGGCCACGGTCTCCTTTTCATCTTTTCCTTCACTCCTCTCTCTCTCTCTCTCTATCTCTCCCTCTATCTGGGTTGCTCTCTAACACTCTCTCTCTCTCTCTGCCTGCTGCTGTGGCCTGATATGGGGCTCAGGGTTTTGGTTTGGGTCGGGGGTCGTGGGTTAGACTGGGGGTTCAGCTCTGGCTCCACACAGACTGATTAGAATGATGATCCTTTATGGCGATAAGGAACTGGAGAGGCTTCCCTGTTTATTTATACCCCTATACACACACCCACGTAACCACACACACACACACACACACACACACACACACACACACACACACACATGCACAGACGCATGCACGTGCACACACACACACACACACACACACACACACACACACACACACACACACACACACACACACACACACACACACGCACATGCACACATAACCATACCCACAACAAAACCTCCACCAAACCCACCAGTCTGCCAGCCTGTCTGTCTGTGAGTGTGTGGGTCTGTCTGCCAGCCTGCCTTCCTTTCTGTCTGTCTGTCCATCTGCTAGCCTAATCAGGCAGACCGCTCAAGGGACCAGACATATCATATGGTTCCACCCCTTAATGTCTGACCTTTGGTGCTTCAGGCTCATGACATTTCACTAGTGAATGAATGCTTTTGATATCACCTAGATTCACACAGAGTCAATATATAATGTCCTTGAACTATGAAACACCAACATAGAGAAAATACTTATTTACAAGTATTTACTCTATTATTTACTTATTTACATAAGTATATAAGTCATTATTACCATACGTGATTCAGATGATTTAAAATGCAACTGGATGGTAATTGGAAGCCATTTTGACTGCTTGGAGGCAATTGAAAAGATGATTTAAGGAGGAGACACAGGAGGAGCCTGACTAACTGCTTTTAATCAGAGAAGCCCTATTAAAAAACCCCAAATGTTCTCAGCATCTAAAATTATCCTCCCACGTGGCATATCACCCAGGAACCGTGTCTGGACGGAGGGCTGATACCTTCTTGTGGTTCTTGTAGACGTTGCGGTGGGCAAACTCCTTCCCACACAGTTTGCACTTGTAGGGCTTGTCCTCGCTGTGAATGATCTTGTGGGCGGTAACCTGGTCCAATCGCTTGAAGGAGCGGCTGCAGATTTCACATGTGTACGGTCGCTTCTCTGATAATGCACACACACACACACACACACACACACACACACACACACACACACACACACACACACACACACACACACACACACACACACACAGAAAGAATTTACAAAGGCATTCTAGGATATCTTCATAATATCTGACATATTTGACTGATGACGTGGTGTAAATGTGTGTGCAACTGATGTCCGCTTTGAGCGTGCATGCATGTGTGTATGTGTGTGTGTGTGTATGTGTGTGTGTGTGTGTGTGTGTGTGTGTGTGTGTGTGTGTGTGTGTGTGTGTGTGTGTGTGTGTGTGTGTGTGTGTGTGTGTGTGTGTGTGTGTATTTGTGTATGTGTGCATGCTATTCATTCTCACCAGAGTGTGTGATCATGTGGCGCTTCAGCTGGTTGGTGGAGATGAATTTCTTGTCACAGGCAGGACAGTCAAATACCTCGTGCACCTAGGATCACAGAGATAACACATGACCTCAGCCCGTGGAATAACATTGGCAACCTGTCTGGTGGGTTTCCAGTGACAGGGGACGGTTTACTCATCTACTGCAGCACTGGCCTGAGGTATTGAGGTTACAGAGTTGTCTTTATGGCCCAAGGGATGAGATTTGGTTGCCCATTCAAACTGCACTGCAATCTTGGGGAAAAAAACAACCCTCAACCCTTGCAGACATAGAAAGAGCATTGCAGATTCTCTGTCCAAAACACACACACACACACACACACACACACACACTCACTCTCTCTCTTTCACACATACACACACACACACACACACACACACTCACTCTCACACACACAACACCATCACACAGATACAGATACAGACACACACACAGACACACAGACACACAGACACACACACACACAGACACACACAGACACACACACACACACACACACACACACACACACACACACACACACACACACACACACACATCATCATCATCTGGAAATGTAATTAAACTGCCTGAAAGCTTGACTAGCTCTCTCGACTCTCAGCTGCGTCACAATAGTGCTTATTATGAAAGGGTCCTCTGCAAAGTTATGATAATACAGAATATGAATACCACTCAAGTATTCAGAGCTTGCTGTGGTCCATATTAATCACTGCTTATTTATGGTAACATAATGTTGAACAACTTCGAAACATACAAAATTCTAACGAATCAGGATTAACAGTTACTTATCCTAACTGATAACAACTAATTTAATCTCCATTTTGGAACAGCTACATTTTATGTAAAATGTTATCCGCTTAACAACTTTGCACATAACACTAAATAAATAAATGTAGGAATCCTGCTCTAAAAGTTCTAGCAATCCCTCTATAAAAATTGACCAGAAAAGCCTGCTACACTAGAGTTTTCTCAGTTTCATGATTGCAATAATTGTGTTAATTAATGGGTTTCAGTGGTATTGTCCCTCTATAACAGCTATGCAATTGTAGAAAATGGCACACTATTCAAATAGCACACTATTTGACGAGCAGATCGTCTCAGTAATAGAATGTGATGATACAAACAAAGTCTTGATCTTTACATGTCTTGTTCTCGTCATGTTTCATATTTAGTCATCAATGGGAACACATCAGACAAAAGCAAACAGTTAGAACTCCATTAAACCAACAAAGAACAGCTTCAACAAGAAACTGAGCTATGAGGAGAAACTTTCTGGATCTATTTCGTCAAGACAGAGAAAAGTCCCAATGCTTGAGCTGAGGAAACGGAACGCCTTAGTGGGCACTCAAAGGTTAACTTTCCCCTGAATGCATTCAATTTGAATGAGAATGAGACGCATCGACTTCATGTTAACATGAGAAAATGGCTTGTTTCATAGATAAATGCCATATCCATGGTCTGAGCGATCCAGATAGCGCATGATAAATCACTTTTCTGTCTCTTCCGAAAGCCTTCAGCAAAGTCTGGGTGTCAAGACCGTGTCTCCATTGTCTACGACGTCAGCGTAGCATCGCTCATGTGTATGCAAGCAAGATAGTAACATTAACGACTGCCTTAAAGGCCTAGCTTTAATTAAAAGAGTGGAATAGCTGCTTTGACATTTGAGAGACTCCAAAGCACGTCTGAGAAGGGAAATTATATTTTCGCAGGGATCAAAATGCATGGTAGCAGATGGCTGCCGGTCATTTCTGGCTACCTGCGGGAGGAGCGTCGCTGCGGTGTCTTCTGAGACGCGCTAACAGCTCGTCCACAATCACATTTTTGGGCATAAACACACGGACACAAAGCCTATTCAGCTTCGACAAATTTCTGATGACTCTCCTTGAAAGACAAGCCTCCCGTGGAGAGTTTAGTGATGTCCCAGACGGAGATAATTGTACAAATACACATTTGACAGGCTAATTACTGATATCTCCTTTCCTGGTTAGCAGAAGTGGTATGACCTTTGTGGTGAAAAAAAAACAAGCGGAACAATTAGAACTGATGTCGTTAAATATGGAATGCAATGAGCTTATTATTGTGTTAATCTTGTCTCAAGTGCTTGGCATAGTGATGCTGCTATACTATTACTGTTTGTCCAGTGTGGTTTCAAAGCTTTGCCTTTAGCTTATGAGCACTCCATGTGTTGGAGTAATATATCAAAAGTGGTTAGTGCTTTATCACTGCTTAAGATGACATTTTGTCTCACGGTGAAGGATTTTGGCCAGACGACTCCTGACGCCGAGGTTAAAGTCTTTTTGTCTGCTCACAGTGGCTCTTGAATTTCACAAGGTCCACAGGGATGGGCTCGTGAAACAAAAACCGACCTTCCTCTTCTGTGTCACAGAGTCGGAAAATGTTACAATGTTAACATAAAGTTAAGCTCCCACACTGTGTGAGAGAGGGAGAGAGCGAGAGAGGGAACGCAATATAGAAAGAGAGAGAGAGAGTGAGAAGAGGATGAAGAGAGAGAGAGAGAGAGAGAGAGAAAGAGAGAGAAGAGCAGAATTGGGAAGGGATGTATTTCTTTTCAGAAAATCAGGTAACAAAGTCACGAAAACTAAGACACGGCTGGATGGAAATGCACAAGACAGAAACCAGAGCCTTCAGAGACCAAAAAAAGGTAGGAGACACAGCTGGAGGGCTGAGATGGAAGAAGAGAAGAAAACATTGCTAGAGGGATGGAGTGGAAAAAGAGAAGGAGACATTGCTGGAGGGATGAATGGGGTGGTTGGAGTCGACCTCTGACCTTGCGATGCTCCTGAAGGTTCAGCGAGGATGAGCATTTCTTGTTGCAGATGGTACACATCAGTTTCCTTCGAGCGCTGCCTAAAAACACCAAAAAAAAAACATGCGAAGAATTATACTTGTGTAACTCACAGGCACTCACTCAGATTTCTGTGAACTCCTCAACACGTTTTAATGGACTTCATACGATGCTGAGTGGGAACTGATGCAGTATGTGTGCCAAAACTCACTCCAAAACTCACTCAAGCAGCTGTAGTACTTGTCTACAGAAAGAACACAAAGATGAACACATGGCCGTATGGAGTCAAAGTCACAGTACTCATGGACCATCTTAAGATGGCTGAATTCCTGAGCTCAGCATTTGCCTCAGTTGTTACAATGTTTGGCTAACGTAGAGGGGCTAAAGCAAGATTTGGGCTGACAGCTATGCCAACTGTTCCAAGGCCTCATTCCAAAGAGATACAAAGAAATCCTCTTCCACTTTGACAGGGGGAATCTTTAGCCAAACTTCCATGCAAGATCTTACTGTGAAAAAAACAGCCAAAAGACAATGGAATCTCAGCTTGTTTTTGCCAGCATGGGACAGGGGTTGGTGAGTGAGGATGTGTACTTTCTGTCTGTTCGGCCAGGAGCCAAAAACGGTATATTCTGTCCTGCTCTTTGCCTTCTCCCGTGTGCGTGCTTGGAGATGCAGTGAGTGGCGTGCAGGTGTTACAGCCATGAAACAGCACAGCTCCACCAACGACGATAACACAGTCAAGAGTCGACTCAAGAGCCAGGAAGTGGCTGAGCGGAACGCTAAGTGCCCACAGACAACATGCGGCACTCACTAAATGACAAACACACACTCTCACACATACACACACACACACAGAGACACACACACGCACACAGGCACACATCTAACGGAGGTGAGAGGTCAAATGCCAGCTGTACTTCCTCCTCTTACAAGCTGGGTGTCTGGAGATGAGCGCTAGAGCAAAAGAGGCTCTCTAATGACCAGGGAGAGCCTGTCAGCTTCCACTGAGTCCTTCTCAAGTTTTAATAAGGCCGTAAAAAACGTATTACATGGACAACAGAGCACCCCTACACCCCCACACACACACATACACACACACACAACACACAACACACAACACACAACACACACACACACACACACACACACACACACACACACACACACACACACCTCATCCTCTTCCTCTCCGAATCTCACTGACATCACTGCCTGATGGGTGAGACTGGTCTCTGGGGGCTATCGCCACTACTTCCCCCTCCTCGCCCACGTAGCCGCCCCGCACAGCGACGGCCAGGCTCAGTGCCTAATGCAAGACAGAGCCTGGCCTGGGGACAAGGCTATGGCTCAGTCAGGCCAATGAAAGGCATAGTTTGGCCGCTACATCACCGCAATGCACGACTACGTCATGTGTCAGTTGGGCTCAACAACGCGCTCGCCATGAACTTCGACTGACGGGGTGGATCTTTTTTGACAGTCATTAGGCTCGCATTATGCCTTTGTTTAAACAGCAGAGTTTGTGGTGTGTGTTCGTTTCGAACAAACGGAAATGAGGGGAAGGATGGATTCATGTGGAAATGATCTTGAGCATGAGCTGAAATCACGTACTAACTAGGAAGAGTTGAGAGAATATCAAAGTGTGACCACAACAAGCAATTAATTTAATCAGTGTTACAGTGTTGCTAAGAGGGCCAGAGACACTTAGGTGAAGATGAAGTATTTGACTTCTCCAAAACAATGCACTGACGTAAAACTATTAAACATAGTCTTTCACATGTGTCTCTCATCGTGTCATTTTGTGTTATAAAAACTGTCTGTGTGTGTGTGTGTGTGTGTGTGTGTGTGTGTGTGTGTGTGTGTGTGTGTGTGTGTGTGTGTGTGTGTGTGTGTCCTGTATGCAGACCTGTATGCACGTTTCCCTTGTGTTTCTTCAGTGCATCTTTGCTCTTGAACCTCTTCCCACAGCTCTCCGCTTTACAAATGAACCTGGCATCTCCTTTACAGGCCTCTTTGTGTTGTTCAAAACTACACACACACACACACACACACACACACAAACACACACACACACACACACACACACATTAAGAGAGAGAGAGAGAGAGAGAGAGAGAGAGAGAGAGAGATTTCTAAATGATTCACTATTACAGTGTGAATGAGCCAGAGTTCAATTAAAATTCCTCACTCTGGCCTATAGGACGCTGCATCTGCACCTTGCTATCTTAATTCCTCGATCCAGCTCTATGTCCCCTCTGTGCTATGTTGGCCTTCCATCAACACTAAGAGGTCACACTCAAGAGTCTTTTTGTCTGTAGTCCCTCATTGGTGGAATGATTTACATACTACTCCTCTTTCTAGTTTTGGGACCTTAAAAAGGCGTCTAAAGAATCATCTGTTTACCTTGTATTCAACTAATTCATTCTTACAGAGTTGTGGTTTGTAAATTATTCTGGTTATTGTTACTATTCTGTTATTCTGACTAAATTGTATTTAGTCTATTACCAATATAATGACAATAATGTTAATGTAATGTTTATTGATGTGATTGTAAGTCGCCTTGGACAAAGGTGTCTGCTAAGTACCATAAACATAAACATAAATAATATCCAAACAAACAACTAACTAGACAACTAACAACTCGATCCATTTGTGTAAATTGCATGCAGATCTGAAAAGTGATGGAAAACAGGGAGGGATAAAGAGCCAAAGGGATGGAACACATTGCATGAGATGTTGCTCATGGCGTTGGTCAGTGTGTTTGCTGTGCTGCTTAACTAGCCTACCTGGACTCGGAAGAGAACGTGCTGTGGCAGAGCGAACACTGGTGGGCTTTCGCCGAGTCTCCTGCTACCGGGGCTTGGCTCTCCGTGCAATGCAGCACACTGGCGAACAGGAGAGGACAGAAAGAGAGAACAGTCAAGGCTAGTCTCAGACACTGCTGTACAAAGTCAAAGTCATCACAGAACACATAAAAAAACACAGAGATACACTGCAGAGGCTCAAGTCATGGCCTCAAGGTACTCCCCGTCTTTTAGCGAGTGCTCACTTTGTGATGAGGACACACAGATGCATAACACAACGCTGGTTTGTTCACACACTGCTGACTGTTTAAGCGATTAGTCATCAGCCCAGCCTGATGTAAGTGGAGGAGGATGTTTACATTGATCTAGATGTGAGTTGCATGGTGTGGTCTGTTGTGGAACTGCACTGAGATCAGTTCTATTCTACTCACTGGCACAGTAAGTGGAATAGGATGTTTACACTTATGTAGACATGAGGTGTCTGGCGTGTTGTGGTTCTGTTCTAGAACTGTGCTGAGATCAGTTCTATTTTACTCTAATCTACCCACTGGCGCTGCAGAGCCTGCTTGACGGGGAACTTCTTGCCACAGTTGCGGCATTTGAACTCCTTCTCCTCTGTGCTGGGCCTCTGGTGCAGGCTCTGGAGGTGCGCTGCCAGGATCTCCTCACTAGGGAAGCTGCTCTCACACAGCAAGCATGGGTGGTCCTCCTTCTTTATGGTCAGCTCTATATGTGGAGAGATACAGGTAGACAGTCACTACACACTAACTACACAGTTACACAACACACTTAACACACTTAACACACTTAATACACACTATCGCTACCAGGGCAGACAGTCACTACACACTAACTACACAGTTACACACACTTAACACACTTAACACACTTAATACACACTATCACTACCAGGGCAGACAGTCACTACACACTAACTACACAGTTACACAACACACTTTACACACTTAACACACTTAATACACACTATCACTACCAGGGCAGACAGTCACTACACACTAACTACACAGTTACACACACTTAACACACTTAACACACTTAACACACTTAATACACACTATCACTACCAGGGCAGACAGTCACTACACACTAACTACACAGTTACACACACTTAACACACTTAACACACTTAATACACACTATCACTACCAGGGCAGACAGTCACTACACACTAACTACACAGTTACACAACACACTTAATACACACTATCAACTACCAGGGCAGACAGTCACTACACACTAACTACACAGTTACACAACACACTTAATACACACTATCAACTACCAGGGCAGACAGTCACTACACACTAACTACACAGTTACACAACACACTTGATACACACTATCAACTACCAGGGCAGACAGAAGTTCTCTATCAAGTAAAACTAATTAGCCAATGAAAAGCCATCTCAGAGGAAACTCAGTGTCATGTTTGAAGAGTCCTACACGATACATGGGTCTAGTGCCCATGGGGAAGCAGGTTTGGGTCTGAGTCATTTTCTGAACTCACTGTCCATATCTAGCTCCTTTTTGTTTCCTGTCTGCTTTGTACTGTTCTATCTATCTAATAAAGGTTAGAAAAAGTCCAAAATAAACAAAAAAATGGATAGTACAGTACATTTCAACACAAGAAGCCCCACAGATATTAGAGTTACTAATGTATAGCATTCATTGGTAATTCACACCTTCACTGAGATGCTTGCTCTCAACACTGCTTTCATCTCCGTCCTTGATGTCCTCCTCCTCCTCCTCTTCCTCTTCCTCCTCCATGTCACTGTCCAGATAACCAATGAGCAGCTCAGTGTCGGTTTCAATGTCATCCACAGCCAAGTAGAAGATATTCTCTCCATCCTGTCGACCAAAAAAGACTGTCAAAGTGATCAAAGACACTCTCGTAAAACAAAAACAAAAATATATAAGGTTCAATAAAAAAGGTTGGCTAAGGTTCCCTGTTTGACAGGCTAAGGTCAAACAGGGAAATAATTGTTGCCTTATCTCAGCAATGTTACTGTGTTTTATTAAGACCTGACAGTCAGCTCCTCTACTTGCATTGATGCCATACAGATTGCATGCCTCAGGGTATAGTACATTAATTAAACACACGCACACACACACATGCACGTGCACATGCACACACACATACACACACACACACACACACACACACACACACACACACACACACACACAGACACACGCACACGCACATCGACTTTTGACATACACAACATAAAGGCCCCAAGTCCCATTACGATGAGACATTGGTCTGTTCGTCTGCTAGTCTTGATTAAGGTCAAAGGTCAAGCACTTGGAGCCCTAAACATGCTGTCTTTAAATGTTCATATTCCAAAGGTCACACACTAATGAAATCAAATGTCCCAGTCCGTCTTCCTCTGGATTATAAATATGCACATATATTAATCTGAAAAGAAGAAAAAATGCTATAAATGTCACAGCTGATGGAACCCAGAGCTGGAAGCGCACATGTATGACCTTTGAGCGACTGCTGGATTTTAGCGCTGTAGCATTAATGGCAAAACCATAGTCTTCAGACCACAGGTCCTGGGCTAACATGCCTCTCTGCAAGTCTGCTTTATTATTAGAAGTCTGAAATTTGCCAGTGCTTCATCTCTCTCTCTCTCTCTCTCTCTCTCTCTTTCTCTCTCTTTCTTTCCTTTCCTCTGTCTCTACAAATGGCATGTCTGCGTTTGGGTGGGCCTGAGTTAAGGGTGGGTAAGATTTGCAAGAACTACTGCCATTTGAAAAATAAAAGAATGCAAAAACAAATAAAAAAAGAAAACACAGCTGGAAGAACACTTCGGTGTTTGTTTGCTGTTCTGATGAGTCACACTGTTTGTCCCAACTGAATTACATGAATCTTGGCTACACAAACATAAAATGTATCTTATATTCAGTGCAATAAAGGGCAACAACAACACTATTGACTTTACAGTTGACCTAAAAGCCTCACAGGGCATTCGGAGCAAGACCACAGAGAGGTAGGTGAGCGGTCAAAGACTTCTGCTGAAGACCTGTGTTTAACCAAGGCTCATTACACACAAGACACAGTTATCAAACAAACCCGAGCCCTACATCACTCTCCTTAGACCTCTATCAGAGGACCGATTTCACAACATGTCTGCACGCGTAGACAAAACAAACCGTCCAAGTGACTCTTTCTGCCTGTCTGCTCTTCTTCTCAGGTATATTTAGCACTGCTTACTATAGGTGTGACAGGATAATCGACATGACTGTATGTATAGTCCTTTCTCATGAATCCTGCAATTCCCTTTTGTCTTGATGCTCTCTCATTTTCAGTCAAATCTCACCTTTTCTCTCTCTCCTTTTTTCTCTCTCCTTTTTTAATTTCCTTTTCCTTGTATTGGCTCTCTTCTCTCTCTCATTCATTGTGTCTCTTTTTCACAGTCCTTCTTTTTCTGTCTTTTCTTCTTGCTCTCGTCGTCTCTCTTTCTCTCCCCATCTCCCTCCCTCCATCTCTCTTTTCTTAACGCCCACCCCCACTCCTCTCTCTCTCCTGGCTTGGAGTCTTTGAATCTGGCTATGCGATAAGGCTGGAGGTGTCGTTATCTACGGAGCACCGGCTGGCTCATACCTGAATGGCCGCCAGGTTCTTCTGCTCTTGCGACGGCGCCTGATGTACGAAGCGCAGCCAGTTAGCGTGCCGAGGGTTGCTGGCGTCCAGGATGTACAACACATCCCCTTTGGTCCCCCGTACCTGCGAGACACACAATGAAAACCTGCCAAAACTGGTCGCCACTGCAGTACTAAGCCTTCATCTGAAGACCCACACTCCCAGACACCCAACTCGCTACAGCCCAAGAGAGCACACTGGCGTTCAAAAGGGGTTGATTTTCACAGGCATGTTATTACAAGTAAAATGTAACATTATGTTTCTCTCTGGAAACCAGTGCATGCATTTATAATGTTTCTGTCAGCTAATCAGTTCATCCGTTTGACAGTTTTGAGATGATCTGAATCGCTTTCTGTCTGGATATGTGAGTGCTCAAGCATTTAAATTAGATCCATTGCACTCAAGTTTTCAAGTGTTCTTAAACACGCTGCCACTTTCCTTGATGTTAAAATAATGACTACATTATTCTACAGAGTGGGCTAGTGTCTGGGGCCAACAAAAACCCAAGGCTAATAATTACCGTCTGATGATTACTGAACTGCTCAAACTCAAATCATCAAATTGCTGTTATAGTCTTACACAAAACTGCTTTATATACTAAGTGCAACATACTTCAGAGTTCAAAAATCTTCCCAGACTGAGTTGATAAAATTGGCTAAAAAATTGTAGTGCAGAGATTGAAAATTGGCCCACTGAATACCAGAGGATAATATCATACGGTTTAAAAATATAAATCAAGATTTAAAAAAGCTGTTATTACAGATGTCACAAGAGAATTTGAACCCAGTGACATCAAGAAGGTAAATATTACAGCCGTGATGCATAAACACACGACACACAGATTTCTGTGTTTCAGCAGACACTTGTGTACATTCAGTAAGGCTATCTGTATGTCATTATATCCTTGTGGGGAAAATGAACAATTACATCAACTTATATTGTGGTGCACTGTGTGGAATTTGGCAAGCTTGAACTTCAGCAATACAACAAGATGGCACGAGATAAGTATGAGCCGAGATGAGCACATCGTCTACATGCCTGCTCCAATTAGACATTACTTGGAAGTAATCCAATGAAGGGTTTTATGCTGCTTTGGAAAAAGAGAAAAGATTGGGACCCTTCATGAGTGTTTAAAGAATCATTTTCCACTACTTCTCTTAATGAAAAAAGTTATGTGCCCAGAGGAATCATGCATTTTCCATATCGGCATGTCTGTCTGTCTGTCTGTCTATCTACACTACCGTTCAAAAGTTTGGAGTCACTTAGAAATGTCCTTGTTTTCATCATTTATGTTGTAAATGACTGTTGTAGAAAGAAATTACTGATCTTTAAAGCAATATCTACATTGTCCATTATCAGCCACCATTCATCCAATGTTCCAAAGGCACATTCTGATTACTAATCTAAAATCTTTTTAAAAGGCTAACTGTGAAAACACTGGAAAACCCTTTTGCAATTGTAAGCACATCATCTGAAAACTGCTGCCCTGATTAAAAAACAACGCAACTGATCTCAGCTGGTATTCTGTCTATAATGGAGTGGAATGGAAATTTCTAATGGACCCCAAACTTTTGAACGGTAGTGTATCTATCTATCTATCTATCTATCTATCTATCTATGTCATTATGCCTTTCCATCAGTCTGTCTCCATGTCTAACTATATTTCTATAGGCTAGGCTACTGACATATGAAACATTTAACATTGAGCATTGAGGAAGACACACACACACAGAGAGATAGAGAGAGAGAGAGAGAGAGAGAGAGAGAGAGAGAGAGAGAGAGAGAGACTGATATCCATTTGTATCAGATAGGGTACAAAGGAAAAGCATGCATGGGGTGTGATGATGTCAGTCCTCAAATTCACAGTGAAACATAATGGATTACTGCACCTCCCACATCAATCGCGGATCCATGCTCTCATCCATATCGCTCGGCATTTTCTTCTCTCCGGCAAATGGGCCAAACTTCTCTCCCTTAGACAAAACAGTTAGATATAAGCCATATGACAAATATGAATAATTACACTGTATATAAGTTATCACTTTACAAAATACATACATTCCTAGTGGTAGCTTAAGCTGCATAAAAGTTAACTGTTGGCCGTACAATGCTTCTTTGGTGCAACTCTTGATTCATTATTATTCTTGAAAGTCACAAATGAAACCTGTACCCTTCATCTAAGTGTCTTTCAGTGTTATGCATATGTTATCTAATTGACATCGCTTTATTTAGAGTTGGTACAGTTCAGCATAAACGGGCATCATACGAGGTAGTTTCATGTAGCCTACGCAGCAAATGCGCGAACGGTACATTGGAATACTATGCTGCAGCTGGACTATCGAGACAGCAAACGTTCACTCCTCCATACGTGGCAGTTCACGTCAGCAGCTGTAAAACGAACAGCGAACTTGCTATCGCTATGCATTTAAACCACTCGTTTAAACCTTACATCGTGGTCAAAAGCCAGCATAAACTCATTTTTCCTAAACGCGGTATCATATTACTTTTAAACGCGTCTCCAATTTTGTATTTGTTTTCGTTTTTCCTAACTCAAATGAACAAACCTTCTTGACTCTTCTCGCGGTGTAAAGCCCGATTCCGTCTTGGACCTTAGATGACTTCAGAGCAAATCTGTCTGGCACGTACATACCCAACATTGTCATTGCTTAAAACGAACTTTTATCTGTTGAATAACAGTTTGTGTAAACTAAAACGAGACTGCTTTAAGATGTTTTCGTGTAGACGGGAGGTTTTTCGGGGTCTGTCTTGGTGTCCAGGTTAGACTTCCATGTTTCTCTCTCCGTGCAGAGGAAAGCAGAGCTCTGATTGGTCGAAAGTTTTGGTAGCCAGGAGCTATGTTAAAGCTCGAGGGATGCTGCCGAGTCATGTTTGTTGGGCATTTCAGACCGTCTTTGTCAATTATTATCCATCCTCCAGGTTTATGCAATATTACAATTTTCTACGCAAAAATTATGAAGGGAAATGTGAAAAAAAAAAAAAAACTTTGACTCAATAGTCTAAACAAGTTTTGTGGTGAAAATTTAGTCTACTTTGACAGGAGCTCTGTAACTGAGAATATGAATTAAAAGGCAAACATCTATTTATCATGGTTAATGACAGTGTTGTAAAAGGCTATACCAGCCCCCTCCATGGATAGGGTATAACTTATGCCAACCCCATTGCTATGTGTAATTAACTCAAGGCAGTAATGAATGTGAACATCAGCTCTCTGTGTGTCTGTTTATACACATATTTTTCAGAGAGAGAGCTTGTGAGAGTGTGTGTGTGTGTGTGAGAGAGGGCGGGTGTGTGTGTGTATATGTGGGTGAGTGTGTATGTGTGTGTGTGTGTGTGTGTTTACTGTGTCTGGACAGTTGAAATGACCACATGTGTCATGATGTGAACCCCAACTTTGTACCGGGCTAGACTTTAAAGCCCGTCTCAGAACATTAGTCAGAAATAGATGTCTCCACTGAAGATCACCAAAGCAACATTTAGTGTACTTTCCCTGTGTATGAGAGTCATTAGTGTAATCAACAGTGTAAATGTAGGACCTCTATGTGTGTGTGTATGCACTTGTGAGCGTGCGTGCGTGCGTGTGTTGTCCTTGATGATGATGTGTTTGTTTACAGGGATAGACACGTGTTTTGAACACACACCTTCCCTAAATCGGACTGCTCTCTCTAATCAGAATCACTTCACTCCTCTGATTTGATGTTTACAGTGACTCTCCTATGTGTTTATCTGGAGAACTTCCTGCCGCACTGTGGTGGAACTGTTCAGCCTCATTATGACTGCCTCGAATGGTTAAATTCCTGGTCATGTGACAATGGTGGTAACGTGTGAAGATCGTTTGCTTAGACAGACACTACAAGTGGCTGATCATGAAGGAGTCTGTTGACCGGCATAAACACTGAATTATGTAATTTTCCCATCTTGGGTAAACAAGATTCCACAATTAAGAGAGGTTTCCTGTTATTAGAGCACTTGTGTGTACTAACACTAATGGCTGAATCGTGGGAAACATCTATCTTCCAATCATTTTAGTGGAATAGCAAGTCATGTGAGAGGCCTATTAATTACATCTCAAAATCATTAACCTTAAAATATGTGACTGTTTACACAATGTGTTTATCTTTCAACAAACAAGACAGTGTTTGTTCCAAACAAGAACCCAACACAAAAGACGAGTCTATCCTCCTGTACTCTTTCTCAGTCACTCAGTCACCTTCCCTTTTCTTGGACAGCACTTGGTGATCAATTGCCCTTTCATTCCTGCCCTCCGTTCCTTTGGTGCTGGCCTCTCCTTGTGTTTCGGCGTCTCCCGTCCGTTTTCTCAGGCCCAGGTGGTATTCTTATTGTGCTGCCAGGGTGACGGACAGGGTGGAAAGTGCTTGCGGGGTGGGGGGGTGCAGGGGTGAAGTTGTGGAATGGCTGAGATGGCCGGCGCTCTGAGAGAGTCCATTGTGTGCCCCTTTTTGCCCCCGTTGACCCTCGCTGACCCCCCCTCGTCAGCTCTAGGGCCTTTGGGAGCTCTGTGTGTGCGGGTTTGAAATGATTAGGCGGACTGACCCAGACCCCCACCTCCACCACCGCCAGCGACACAACCCTACTCAGGCCTCCTTGTCCGTCAACTTTCACTTTTCCGTATGCAGCTAATACTAGCCCCAGTGACCACAGGCTCTGTGGTGTGCTGAACATACACATAGAGACATGCATAGACACACACATGCAAACATATGCACACGCAAGCATGCACACACATACACCATGCAGACACACCCATGCGCTCGCTTACACACATGCACAACCAAAACACCCCCAAACCTCCTCTCTCTTTCCCTCTCTCTGTTGCACACACCCTCCATCAAACACACACGCACTCCATCAAACAGTCACACACACGCACACACACACACACACACACGCCTGCTCTGGAGATCTGGAGGAGCCGGCTCAGATCCTCAGCCACTACAAACAGAGCTCCACTAGAACCCAGGGCATTGTAAATGTGGCCAGACCAGAACTGCCTCCGTCATAAACCGAGACAGGACCGGCCCAGTGGAGCGTCCATCCCGGCAGCGCAGGGCCACTGAACCCAGCAGAACCCCAGGCCTGTAACCTGACAGAGCGCAGCTCAGGGAGAACTTAAGAGCCAACCACTCCCCAACGCCCGGGCCAAGAGTTGCGCAAAGGGCCAAGAAGCACAGAAACCACATTTAGAACATGGCAGAAGACTCCACCGAAATAAATACTCTCGCGTTTTTCTTTTTGCGTTTTCTCTTTTTTTTTCATGAGCAAATATTTTCACTGCAGGGAAACCTCACTCTGGCAAAGGCCGAGCTCGTTCCATGCAGGATTTTTCCAAATGTGTGTGTACATTTTTCTGAAATGCCCAAATCTGATACTGCTGAGCGTGTCTTCAGGGACTCACAAAGCCTTTGTTTCATGTTTTCTAGCACACACCACCACCCAGCTCAATTCAACCCCACCACCTACATCCACCCAACCACCCTTCAACTTCTTATTCCACAGCAGACCTCCTCTATCCCTCAGCCTGATCCCCTACCACCCAACGCCAACCACCCACCACCCCACACCACCAGCCATCCTTCTCCCACCCCTCCCTAGTTTCAAGGTTGTCGTTGAACAGCCGGCTAACCATTTCCTGCAATGCCGAGGTCATTGGATAAATGTTGTTTTGGTTTTTGTCAGGTCTCCGATCCCCCGACGAATGCCGCTGAAGGGAGATTTCTCCAGAGGCAGGCTGGGGAGATTACAGTGCCGATGAAGCGTGAGAAATTACAGGCACTTACAAGTCATTTTATGAGCGAGGGAGAACCAGAGGACCACCCTTACTGTACTTATGCCGAGGTCCTTCAGGAGAGAGGACGTTACGAACAGCTCTGCACATAAGCTTTGGAGCACCACACAGGAGAGTATATAGGCATTCAAGTACTGACACACATGCATATACACACATACACATATGTATGCACACACACACACATACATACTTAGATTAACCTTAAACACACACACACACACAAACACACACACACACACACACACACAATTGAAATACATGCACACGTGCACTAGCACCCATTTAAGCCTGCGTGACTCCCTCTGAAGATAGTAAAGCGATAGATTTAATTGCATTATAATCACACGGTACATTCGCTTCATGAAGCCATAACCATCATTCTACTCATACAGTGTGGTACTCTGTTCCTGTTCTGCTGATGCTCACTAGTGCAGCTCCCTCATGTGACAGTTCCTGTTACATATGTGATTAATCAACGGCTGCACTTAGCCCTTTTCATCCTAACTCTCTCCACATCAGCTCTTGTTTTAGAGAAACACTGGGGGCAGCGGCTCTGGTATTAGTGGGCTGCTCGTGCCTTGCTGAGGTTTAGTAGACGGAGGCCAAACAAAGCCTGAGGGTTGCCGGTCTCCTTGGCTCTCCTCCTCCCCGGTCCACTCTCCCCTCCCCGACCCAAAGCCATGTGCGAGTGGATGGATCTGGGCACTGGCCCCAGACTACCGCCTGGAGTGGACCGTCCGGCCGTTTTTTAATGGGAGCGTTGCGCTGTGGCGCAGGGTTGGAGAGGAGCCGCCACACTGATGTCTCCTGCTGGACTGCGAGGCTGGCTGCGTGATCATCCCATTCCACCATTTTACTAGTCCTCCCAGAGATTAATGTATTTGTGTGTGTATGTGTGTGTGTGTGTGTGTGCAATGTATCTGTGTGTTCATGTGTGTGTGTGTGTGTGTGTGCATGTGTGTGTGTGTGTGTGTATGTCTGTGTGGACGTGTGTGTTTTTGTTTCCATGTGTGTGTGTAAATCTCATATGCACATAGTCTGCCGAGTCTCAGTGTGTGCTTTGAACCTTTGTGCTGATGTCTGCCATAACATGCTGTGTGTGTGTGTGTGTGTGTGTGTGTGTGTGTGTGTGTGTGTGTGTGTGTGTGTGTGTGTGTGTGTGTGTGTGTGTATATCTATCTGCCATAAGGGTGGAGACACCCACCAGGGGCATTACAAAATGCTTGAGATGGTGTTGATAGGCTCCAAAGATTAGGGAGCTGGCCCCATTGTTCTATGGGAATGTTTGAGCTCAGCATCTTCTCCACCGCAAAGGTGCCGAGGGCTGGCTGTTCTTCCCTGGGTCTTTGAAGATCGGCAGCTCGGTTTGGTCTTCGTTTTCCCCCTCAACCCTCACCAGTCTCGTCAACACCATGTAGTTTCCTCCGTAGGGCATTGCTCACAGAGTCACAGACAAGTGTCATAAACAGAGATGCTGTGCTAGGGAGTGTGCGGTGAAAGTAGGAGTATGTTTGTGTGTATATGTGTGTGTGCGCCTCTGTGTTCTAAGGTCTCCTTCGCAAACGCACTCCAAAAGTGTCACTGAGCTCTGAGTTCAGTATGGGGACACACCACACACACAAACACACACACACACGCTCATCAGATAAGATGAGAACAAAGTCTGTACATTGCTTGATGTTCATTGTAGATGAAAGGCAATGCTCTGAGATAATGCCCAAGGCATATTTATAAACCACATTTATTGTATATTTTATATACTCTTTTTTTATGCATTATTATGTCTCAAGCAAAACAGCATACTGTATGCCTTTATTCTCTTTAATACACCTCTGACCTGTTTGAAGTTGTTATTACAGTCTGTCAGACCACAATTTTTAAATGTTCCAGGTTTCTTTCTTCCATGTGTTCATGTGACCTAAGGTTGCATAAATATTCTGAAAGTACCTTGGAGAAATACATCATAAATTCACCCCTTTGCTACCTTTGTTATCTATTCACTGCTTTTAGTTGCCTAATTGCCATAGCTTTATGAAAGGGTTGTTAATTGTATGGGTGTGGGTGAGCAGATTTTGAGGCCTGTCATCTCTGTGCAGCCTCTGCATGTCAGATTTCTGCTTACACAGATGTGAAGTTTACGTTCATGGGCCTATGGCAATGACTATGCATGAACGCCTGGGTGTGAGTGTGTAAATTTTATGTATGGATTCTTTAAGGGAGGTGTGGTTGACTGGCACTCAGAGAAATCACCCTTTTCCTCCCTGACCTCAATAATGTTTTGACTGTAACTCTGTCATTAGGCCTTGGCATGTCCCTGCTTGCTTGCTGTAGTGTTCTCATTAGCCTTTCCCATGTCCCTTCTGACCATCTCTATCCATCTCCTCCAGTGGACCTGTCCACTGCACTCCCGAGGTATTGGCTCAGCTTCCAGCCATGTCCGCCCCAGGGCAACCTCAGCCTAACGCGAACCAGGTGGGAGGGGGGACCTCCCCTCCTGGTTCCCTTGGCGAGATCGCTTGATTGACGTTGCGTAGTTGCTGGTGAACTGGAGCGTTGCCGCCACGACTCTGGAAAGCTGTGGAAAAAGGCGGCTGACATTTTGTGTAAGAGCAGCTGTTTGGCTTGGCCAGGACAGGCGGGCTTTCTCCAGTCACCTGTGTCTCCTGTTAATTATGCAGTGTGTGATTTGGAGCACCGGGGGTTACGAGTGTGTATTCACATGTGCACTCGTGTGAGGAGGAATAGTGTGTTTACTTTCAGCTTTCGCTTTGAGCGTTCATCTCATAGCGGACGTCATGGTTGGCACATGATTATGTTTGTGTACTCCTACAAGCTTTTGTTGACGGTTGTGTAGGAAATGAGTGCCAAGGACATCTGCATAATTTCTTGTGGTTGTCATAGGCTCTCTCATGACTACATGGGAACATAAAGGTCATATACACCTCTCCGGATGGAAACACATGAACTAATGAGTCACCCTTCTCATATTTCCATTCATGACATCTTGCACAGGAAAGTATACATTGCTGAACTGTATTGATCGTCTATCTATACTGTATATGTCATTGATTAGACCGCATAAATGCTGTCAGAGAGAGAAACACAACACCGGCAAACAACAGTGGGATTACTTGTCTCTATATTTAGTGTTTATGTACATGGATACTGGCAGAACAACGCTGTACATGGAACACACACAGTGGTAGAACACAGAACACTTTTACAGAGCAGCTCCAGAGCAACACAAACACGGGCTGCACTACAACGGAACACGGGGGGAGAGGGGAGAGGAATGTCTCAACATCGACCAGTCATAGATTTACATTGTCCTCATATCAGTTTATAATTACCATCAAATAACGCAAATGAAAAAAGAAAAAAAAAGAAGAAAAAAAACAGCAACAAAATGAACCAGAACAACAGAACAAAGAGGAGGAAGAATAAAATAATTTAAAAAAACTCTCCTAGACATGTAGTGAGTTATGCTATGAGAGGGAGAGGAGAGAATGGGATTGTGTGTGTGTGTGTGTGTGTGTGTAGTGGGGGAGGGCTGGACCTACACAGCTATCTCTGTGGGTCAATGTGACACTCGAGTCAACAGAGAGGACTGACAGGCGGGAGGGACAAACGCAGGATTCATGCAGCAACCGACAGCAACACACATGAGATGAGAGATCCTCCTTCCTCTTCCTCCTCCTCCTCCTCGACACTCAGCCAACCCCACAACCGGCGTCAGCGTGCCAGTGCGAATCCCCCCCGGGCTCTGGCCAAACGTCTTGACTTGGCAATGTAAACATAAATATACAGGTCGGTATCTCTCGCTAAAAGCAGTTCCATCTCGGCCACAAGCCCGCCAGCTGTGTGAGTAGTCAGTCTGTATACACTCCTTAGTAGAATATCACTTAGAGTTAAATAAACTTCTTTTTTTTTAATATATATATAATATATTTCTTCTGTGCAGTCCTTTTTCTAGCAGTACTTCCTCGTTTTCACCAGTTTGCTCTGGTACTTTACCGAGTGGCCACTGTGGCCCACCACGTAAACGTCCAGCAGGTAGCTCTTGCCGGCCTCCAGGCCCGTGATGGTTTCTGTGGTGACGGCCTTCTGGAGGTTGGGGCTGTGGAAGTACTTGCAGAGCACCTTCTCGGACTTGCGCCGCGTCTCGGGCCCCGCGCACTGGTTCTGCTCGCGCCGACGCTGCTCCTCGCCGTAGCCCTCCGCCACCTCGCGGCGGTAGACGCAGAACTTGTTGCGCTCCTGCGTGCCCAGCCAGGCCACGGTGACGGACGAGCAGGTGCGGAGCTTGTCAAAGGCCTTGATGCGAGTGTCCTCGGGCAGCGACGGGAAGGGCTGCTTGCTGCTGGGCCGCGTGCTGGCCAGGACCTTGAGCGTGGAGGCGCCCTTGCGGCTACCGCGCACCCGGATCAGGTACTTGGCCTTAGCCTTGCCGCGGAGCTGGAACTGCCGGACGCCTTCGACGTTCTGTGAGAGGAGCAGCTTGCCGTCGCGACGCACCTGCACCTGGACGGTGTCCAGGCAGGCGTGGACGAAGAGGGTGACGCGCTGGTGCGAAGAGACGGGCGCAAAGCGCAGGAACTTGGTGCCCTTGCGCTTGATGAAGACGTCGGCCATCTTGCCGTCCTTGAGCTCCACCGTCTTCTGACGAGCCTCCTCTTTGGTGCGGGCGAACGTGCCCACATAGGCCGTGCTGGTGTTGGTGGCGCTGTTCACCGCGAACACGTCAAAGTAGTACTGCGTGTCCGGCTTCAGGTCGGACACGGTGAAGATGTTCTTGTTGCCGATGCACAGTTTCAGGATGTCCGACGTCTTGGGCTTGGCGTTATAGGAGCGAGAGAGTTTGCCGCCCAGCGCCCGATTGGTGGCCAGCGAGCGGTCTTTGCCGAAGTCATTCTCGGACGGCACAAAGCCAAAGTGGGCGAAGTCGAATGGGCTGAAGTCGCGGCCGGGCTTCGGCACGGCCATGAAGGTGTCGTCGGCGCTCATCTTGGCCTCAGCGGCGCAGAGGCTCTTGAAGTTGTGCTCCTTGTTGATGACCACGCAGTACTGCACCGGCTGACCCATCAGCACGCCTGTCGGCGTGGGCTTCCAGGCCAGCGTGACGGTGGTGCGGCCCAGTGCCGTCACGTCCACACGCGGGTCGTACGGCAGCTCGGGGTAGGGCTGGTCCGACTCTGGAGTGGTGGTGGCGTACACCTTGAAGTTGCTGTCCTTCTCCGTCGAAAGTATCTCCAGCTGGTAGAGACCGGACGGCGAGCTTGTGGAGATGAAGGACTCCACGTCGTTGCCTTTGTAGGTGAAGAGCTCGGTGCCTTCGTTGGCGGTGACCTGCTGCTTCTGCTGATCCAAAGGCTCAGGCTCACCTGAAAAGTGAAAGAAGAAAATAGGAGTGAGTGAAACATATACAGGGCCTATTCCCTCTTGTAATTACTAATAAAAAAATACACACAGGATTTTCCTCTTAGCCTTCTCACTAGAGCTAAGCCTTGTTATTATTACTTTTGTTTGCCTGTCTGCTGTTTTTGGACCCTGGTGCAAAATAATTTCCACGGATGCTGAAAATGAGGCGTTTAGCATGTTGACGCTGGTGAGGTCATGCCGTGGCTCCGCGGACCCTTGCGGACGATTAGCCCCTCGCGAGTGTAGCCGGTGTGTTTTCTTTCCAAACATCCCCTCGGATCACAGGGCCCGCATTCACTTTCGCCTTGTCCTGTCCTGGGAAGCCGCGCTACAAAGAGGCGCCTTGTAGCCTCTCTGCATCGGGGGAGCCAGCGGCCGGGGGTTTATTTCAGCCGAGCGGTGGAATCATAATATTATGTTTGTCGACCAGGGAGTGCGCGCCACGGTGCGCTAAATTAACACGAGTCGCGCTCAAAAGATCAGATCCCAGCGGAGGCCGTTTGGCAAACACGGGAAAAGACAGACGGATTATGTATGCATATATTTACACTCCCTGAGCGTTTATGCTTCACTTTCGATCAGACACCGGAGGGGAAAAAAACAAGAGCAAATTTCTCGCTTGTCAGAGAGCAACAAAAACTGACACAGACCAAATGCCAAGTTCCCTCTTGCAGGAATGCGCTGCGAGGTCTGAGTACTTATCAATATATCTCTTTCAGTCTGAGGCATTCTGAGCCAAGTTTTGATATTATCAAACCCCTCCACGCTCCAAAGGGAGGAGGCCAATTGCACAGTACGTAACGAAAGGCAAGCAGAGACCGAGCACGCACACACACACACACACACACTCACACACACATCAAATCAGTGTTCAAACTGAATGATTAGTCTGTGTTCCATCAGTTGAGCTAAAAGTACAGGCGCACAAGTCGAGTAGTGTTGGGATTCCCGTGTCTGGAAATCATTAATTTCCTTCCCAAGACAGCCACAGCAGCGAGGGACCCAGATATTTTCCTGACTCGCAAAAATGTTTGCTAAATGCTCTCCAGTGCATAATTACAGGTATGTGCACCATGTTACATCAAATGAATCTCTGCGTGTTCACACAATCGCCCGACACATTGGGACAAATTGACAAACATGATGACAAACTGTTATGCAGGCATCCTGACCCAGAACAAGCACACACACATGCAGGCACGCACACACGCGCGCACACACACACACACACACACACACACACACACACACACACACACACACACAGTAAAACCACTACTCTGTTCTTAAGTCTAATGGGACTGGGACTCATTGATTTCTTGTGTTTTCAGATCGTGTCCAGATGGAGAGAAAGACAGACAGAGAGACGGAGAGAGACAGAGAAAGAAGAGAAAAGGAAAAGGGAGGAAAGAAAGAGAGAATAGAAGCACGAGGGAGTGAGAACAAGAGAGACCGTGACCAAGGAAAGGGAGAGAGAGCAGGAACGCAAAAGAAAAGCCTTTGATGGCAAGACGAGGGGGCTAGAAAAAGAGGGAGGGAAGGGTCATGACCTTTTTTCTTGAATTATGCACAGAGATGATTGGGATGAGGAGAGGAATTCTAACAGGCTCTATTCACCCTCTCTCCTGCCGTCATTCAGTCTCTGGGACCATGGCTGCTCTTTTTCAGTTCCACACAGCCTCTCTCTCTTACTCATTCACCCACACACGCACGCACACGCTCGCACACCCACACACACAGACACACATGCGTCAGGTGTGGCTCAGGCAGACGTCAGGTGTGGTCAGTCTCTCTGGGAGCTCATTAATGGTTGGTCTAAAAACAGCCACCTTCTCGCGACTTGGAGCCACCACATCAAAGGCAACACCCGGCTCCTTCATAGCCGAGTCCATTTAACGAGATGCCTTGCAAGGCCCCATTTATCCGGCTCTCCAACTCCCTATCTACCAGGCTTGTGCAAAATTCCAGAATTTAATTGAAACTGGCTCTTAAATTCCAATTCAATTCTTGAATTTCACTTGCATTTCAATTGAGGTAGCAAACAAGAAGCAGAATTGTAATTCGAATTGTGCACAACCCTGCTATCTACACCCGTGAATGCACCCTCCTCAATATCTGACAAGTGTCAAGTGTTACTTGAGGTGCTAAGTCTCATATACCTTCCAAGGACTCTCACATCAGCAGTTGTCAGTCTATCCTATGAAATGTATCACTAATTACAGTGTAAACATGTGTTGTCAGCAGGCCCTGTCTTGAGCGTGTGTTGTAAGTCGTGGACGAAGTCGCGTGCTGACCTTTACCTGATCCTTCTCCACTGGCCTCCTCTGGTAGCTCCTGAAGGGTGAGTTTCCACTCCAGGGGAGCGTCACAGGGCGTGACCGTCACAGATAGAGGTGTGTTGTCCTCCTCCACCACAAAGTAGTACCTGCCGAGACCGGACACAGAGCAACAGAGAGTTTAGAGTAAAGCAAAGGGGTTGTTGTTGCAAAAGATATTTCACGCCTGTTCTGGACAATGTTTGACATCTTAAATAGCCGTGAAAAATATGTTATTGTCATGGTAAATGAATCATTAACCATTTAACAACCACTTCTGCAACCACAATTCCTCAACTTTTAATTGCTTGCCACAGTTCCACCATATTAAGACTGCAGGGCCTTTTATTCTCTGAACAATTGCTGAGGCTTAAGACTGAGTACAATAGATAGGAATATATTTTTTACACTGCCAAATGACGTATTATCGTTTACGATAACATTTTTATTGGTATACATGTGCTATAAACAATGTCCATTGCTTAAAGGAACCATATTGGTTATTTCAAACTCTGCTGAAGTCTGTATTCTGTCTAGTAATCTAGTAACTCTAACAGCCCCCGACTCCATCTTCTTTAACCCTAGGGCCCTCAAGGGAGGAGAAAGGAAGGGTCTTCTCATGACCATTCACTGGTAACATGTTGAATCTAATTAAATCTACTCAGACTCCCCTCCCCCATCCTTCACCGATCCTGTTCTGGAGCAGATGAATACCCTAACTCTCTGAGGGGTATATGGACTAAGGCATACACACGCACACACACACACACACACACACATACACACACACACACACACACACACACACATACGTGACCACCATTTTTTCTGTCCCTGCACTTGCAGAGTGCTCCTCGATCGACACTGACCTTCTCTCAATCACTTGAACATCATTTTTGCGAGCCTCTCATCCATAATGCATACCCAGGCCTCGTCAGACGCATGTTCACTAATGCTTTCCACATCCCCCTGTTCCCCATACGTGACCAGAAGAAACACACACACACACACACACACACTGGTGGAAATACATGAAACTGAGGCCGAGATGAGTTGAGGTATAACCCCCCCTGTCTAGGGTGACTGCTAATATTTCAGCTAGGCTTTCATAATGGAGGGTTTCCACTCCCTCACAGTTAGCCACGGCTGACCGCAGACAGATGGCCAGTACCTTTTGGGCGTGTCTCTGAAGAGGTAGCCGCTGATCTCCGCTCCGTCGGGCATGACGGACGAGTCGTGGAACACAGCCTTGTCACGGATCTGCATCTGGAAGAGGCCCTCATCTCGAGTGGGCAGCTTCTGGGCCACCGTCCCCTGCACCAGCACCAGGGTCAGGAGCAGGCTGACTGGACCGGAGCACATTCTCAATCTGCGGGAGAGACGGGGGAAAAAAGACAACCATTCCATTACAATTCCCGACATTCTGACCACATGGGAAAAAATGCATGATGCATCCATGTACTACGAACTTCTGACTAGTATGATTATCAGATTACTCAAAGTGTTCTCAGGGCTGTGCTTTCCACTGCCCTTTCAAATGCATGCAGTAGCGCATACCAGTAGCCTCCCCCATAAACGAACACCTTGCAATTATGCAGCCCGAGCTATACGAATGGCTCTCTGCCACGGTACATAATAGGGTTGCCTAAGTCCACACTAACGCGAGTGAGGAAGCACCACATACCAACATGACCAGGGAGCACTGCTGCTCCAGCTGAGACGGCCGAACTAACGCAGCTGTGCTTCGCTTTCGGGCCCCAACACCTCAGGACATGGTGCTGAAACTCATCTCACATGTGTGGGTCAAGACCCAGCTCTGAGCTTGAAGACATCTCTACTTCCTGGAGAAGGGCCTCAGTTACACTGTGGCTCGTGTGTAAGCCTTGTGCAGCGTGTGTATAGTGGCTTAGGAGTGTGTGTGGAGCTGATTGCCGTTAGTGAAGGAAGTTCCCAAAGTTGGACAGCGCAGATCCATACTCATCCCACTGCAATGTTAACATGGCCATTCAGAGCCCAGTGTTTACCATACATTGACTTATTTGTGGCGGCCCACCACAATATCAATATTGACCACCACACAATGATTTTCCAGGTTGTACTAAATTGTGCTTAAATCTGGTTCATCATAACCACGCTACGCTAATTTGTTAAAAACTGTTGAATTCAAGTTAATTCTGCAAACCTACCACCACAAATAGAATTCAGTTCTGTGGGAAACACTGAGGGCCACATACTCATGGGTAAAATGCATGATGGCGTGGGGAATGGCTAAGCAGGCTTTCTCTCCCTCTTTCTCTCCCTCTCTCTCTCTCTCACTGCCTTCCCTCTCTGTTTTCGCCTTCTGCTCTCTTCCTCTGGCGAAAGGAGCGCTCGGAAGATATCCTCTGTCTATTGATTTCACCACATTGATTGCAGCTGATGGGAAAGCCAAATCCCCACTGATTTAATC
Source organism: Alosa pseudoharengus (assembly GCF_046254945.1). Lineage (NCBI taxonomy): Eukaryota > Metazoa > Chordata > Actinopteri > Clupeiformes > Clupeidae > Alosa > Alosa pseudoharengus. The sequence continues at coordinate 23,198,280 of NW_027468576.1, read as the reverse complement.
AGGCTAATGATGGCAGATTAGCCAGATCCTTTACTGCCATTTACTGCAAGTGAGAGGCTGTCCTTTTAATGACCCTTCCACTCTCCCTTTTCTCTCTTCAATTCCTCTCTCTCTCTTCACTGTCTTGTGTTATTCTCTCACTTTCTTGTCTACTTCCCGTGGCTCTGTTTTAGTTTTTCTCACACTGGGACACCTTCTAAATCATCTCGAGACAAGCATGTCGGGCATCAGCAGAAACATCAGACGCTGGACACACTTCCCTTGCTGTAAAGCATGACTTTTATTGCTCTGTTACCTCTTCTTTATCGCACATGGCGCGCACCGAGGCCTACAACAGCCTATCAGAAGCAGCGGCAGCATTCATACCAGGCTTCCATACATAGTGTGAGGGGGTGATGGGTGGGTGGGTGTTGGGTGGGGTGGCTGTAGGATTGCGGGGCGGCCTTACAAGTGACACTTTGAGGTTTGACTCCCAGAGAACAGATCCTTATCTCCTCCTCTTGTCTCGTTTCACTTCAGAAGCGTGTCGGGAGGAACAAAGACGTGTCTATTTTTACCCGGGGACAGCTCGGAGGTGCAGAGAGTGCTGTGCTCATTTACAATCTCTCCTTAAGGAGAGGCGCAAGCCTCTAATAGGCAGCCGGCCACACAAGTCAAACAGTTCAGCTTGGCTTAGAAGTCAATGGAGTGTCCAGTGGCGTCGCTAATTTAGGAGTTGACAGCTAAAAGGATTATTTTGTCTGATATCATTTAAGTAACAGCATGCTGCATCCACATAGTGGTCCAGTGTTCAACACATAAAGATGGACATGGGTCTGTGTTCCTTAGGGTCATTATAGAAATTGTATAACTTGTATCTATGTGGGGTCATTTGTTTGGCTGTGGTATCCTCTCTACTCTCTTCTCTAGTTCAGATTCAACTGGGTGATCCGGTTCATCTTCCTCATCACTCTGGAGTCTAAGTGGCCTCTCCACAATGTGGGCTTGTACAGTTCTTTAAAGTTCTGCATGGTTCCTCTGCATGGGCTTGGGTAATTCCCAGGCCAAAGAGAACTCCCATACAAAAATAAAACTTCAAAAAAACTGCATCTGGAACAAATAAGCCCTAATGTTTAATTAGAGCAATGGAGAATGTCTGATCGTAATTTCGGGGAGGATAATTTGAAGGCAGAGTCAGCCACAATCGTGTCAACTTTGTTTTGCTGCTGGTTTTTATTTATTTATATATTCATTTATTTTTCAATTTCATTCCGACAGGAACTTTGTTCAAAACTTGAAGCACTTGTGGGCCATAAAGAATGAACTAAAAAAATGTATATCAGATGCATGATAAATAGGAGGTTCTGGCAGCTAAAAGAAAAGGGCTTCTGGGGGTCGAGTGGATAATGCCGAACAGCTTAAACTCTCAAAGCATAATGGGAAATAATCTGCTGAATGGCTCTCTTTGACTGTTAATCACTTACAGTAGAGGACCATTGATCCCAATAGCAACAACCCCTTTTCATGCCCACACAATTACATTTGGTGAAATTTGGACAATTTCTCAAATCATTGCTGTGACCGTGACTCATTTAACGGTCTTTACAGGTGCCCTGTGATCTTTATGGTCATTCAGAAACAAAACAAAAAAGCAAATGCTAGAACTATTATCCCCTGAACTGTTGACATGGGCATAATTACACTATACTACAGTCCTCAGTGGAATTCAAGAATTGAAAAGCACAGCAGTGCTTACAGTGTGTAAACTGTGTAAATTCCTCCTTAATGGCTTTCCACTGTGGTGTGCTCTTCACAACAGCCGGATAAAATTTCTCCAAATGTTGCTAACCATGTGAAAATAAACAGTGACACCACTGAGGGCATATTTCACACAGTCGATGTGTTATCACTTACTCATGACTGCTGAAAACAATTGCGTATTCGTTAATGTGATAAGATCATTGTGGGTGGCGTACAGCACACGCTCTGTTAGTCTTTCACCTTGATTAATCTCATCAGATGTGAGGTGTAAATGAGCTGGTGTGAGATTGTTAATCACGAAAAGTAAATCAATCTGGCTCTCGGTGTGAAGAGGATATTGTTGTTGTTGAGCATGTGTATCACACTGTCCAAAGGGGATACATGATTGACAGCAAGCACAGCAGAGCCACTGAGTGAAATCCCCCCTCCCCTCTCTGTCTCTCTCTCTCTCTCTCTGTCTCTCTCTCTCTCTTTCTCTCTCTGCCTCTTATTAATGCTACAGTGGTTCATCGCCATGGTATGTGCGCTCACTGGAATACCCCGTCCATTACAAAACACAGCAGCACAATATACACACACACACCACCAAATCTGATACAGGCCCCGTGTGTGAGTCAATGAGTCACAGCGAGGTTACTAACCTCAATAGCTCCCTTTCAGTGGATATTTATTTGTATGGTCATATTGCTGTCTCCCTCCACTGCCCAGCCAACACAGCTACATCTCCTGCCTCCTGAACCCACATGGAGACCATTAGAAGAAGAGGAAGAGTAGGAGTAGGAGGTGGTGGTGGTGGAGGAGGAGGAGGAGAGACACTTTAATTTAAACACAAATAAAGAGACATTTCGGATTCCACTCAGGCAGACTCTTGGTAGCGCTCCTGTAAACCTGGCGTCTTTGCGTTTCCTTGCGCCACACTCAAGACGAGAGATTTACAAGAGCCTGACGGACTTGCATAAAGCAAGGCTCCGTTTCCGTGACAGAGCCAAAATGAGAGTCGGGAAGGTAAAGACATGGAGAGGGAGGGAGGGAAAGAGAGAGAGAACAGAGAGAGAACAGGGAGAGAGAGAACACAGAGAGAGAGAAAGAGAGAGAGAACAGAGACTACACCGCAGTTCTTTTCCCCAAAACACACTAGACCTGCACCAAACTGGAACAGATGTGCACGGCAGCCAAACCCGAATTTGCACCGACGTTCCAGGAAAGCCAAACTTTAGGAATGTTGATGAATTGGTATAGAGCATGATTACGGCACAATTCCAAGAACAAGTCCTAGACCAAAAAATTATTTTCGCATCCAGTCAGAATGGTTGCCCAGTATTGTTAATAGAAGGGCTAATTTTCTGAGTCCAATTTATTTCTTTGGAAATCCAGTATATTAAAGAGAACATGTAGGCTGAGGGAGTAGTAGGCCCACTCTCAAAACACCACCTGGCCAGCATCACTGATTCTAATGTCACTCAGCCAAAGCAGACTACCTCATTCTACCGCAGAGTGACTTGACGTGTCCTGGAAAAAAAGCCGGGAGGAACATCATATAATCCCTGTTCTCTTCTTTGGCACAGGGAGAGGAGAGAGCCCATTCTGTGCTCTGCTTCTGAGTCACTGCCTTCCCATCTATCTCCAGGGCCCCGGCAGTAAGTGTGGCATCCTGGAATGCTCCTTAGCGGAGTGGGGGCAAGGTCAGAGGGCACCCTCTATTACTCCTCTACAAATGAGGCATTCAAATGAAGGTCCCACCTCTGACTGATGTGAACTTTCTTGCTGTCATTGTGACGGGAGGGGAAGATCACACAGATTACCCAACGGAGAGAGGGGGATGAGGGGTAGGGCTGTGGGTGTGGGTGTGGGTGAGGGTGGGGAGGAGGAAAGCCCCCCCATGGGAATTTTGCGTCCCACCCCGCCACCCATCAGCATATCAAGGACGAGGGGAACCGAATGGAGCATCGTGAGAAATCAGTCAATCACGTCCCCATTCCCTGACATCAGCGAAAGACTCCCTTTTCAACAACAAAAAGAGGAGGCAAAAGAAGGAGTATCTGGGGGGAAACAGCACTTGTTAAGTTTGCATGAGGGTGCACACAATTGTGGCCGTTTCCCAAGCAAGTGTCCAAGAATGTTTGCTGAACAGGTATGGAAATGAGGGGAAAACGTATGAATTAAGAAAGGATTAATCCCAGGCTAGGAAATCCCTAATCTCCCACCTACAGGACGTGACATCCAGCCCCAGCTGTCTGCACAAAGGCGATCGCAGCAGAGACTGTATATCCTTCGCTGCCTGTCAGAGTGCCGGATGCATAAATGGCTATAGCAACACTGGCGGAATTCTTTCAGCCCTGTGTTTTCATATGCAAATTGAGGTTTAGTTACGGTATGCAACACAGACCTTCCCATTTTAAGACTTTTTTGTTCATGATTCATTCTCCTGAGAAAGTATACGGGAAGCAGAGTGGCTTTGCTTCACTTTTAAATACAGTTATTCAAATCCCCATTATATTCCCAAGGCCAAGATGGACAAGAAAATGGACATTATTTTTTTTTCTGCACAAAACAAAGAAACAAGACACAGAATGTCTATATGACAGTAAATATTGAATCAACAACTCATCACAGAAACATTTCAAAATCCTCTGACAACTAAAGAAAACATGAACTGTCCAAAAAAACCTATTTCAGTTTTTTCCCCAAATCGAGTTCACTAGTTTACATCCATTCTACAATGATACACGGTTCCACAGATACATTTACAATGACATGTAGAATGTTTTGAAGAAAATCACATATTATCCTTTAAAGTGGAATTTTGTGTGGTTTTCACTGATTGCAAAAATCAGGGCCAAGTGCTGCTGTCAGGCTCTTGCAGGTGCGTAAATTTGTCAGTCAGGTAGATTAATTACAACTAGAAAATAATAAAACAAACATTTCTCCTGCATATTTTCGGTGAAGGGTCAGTGTCTACAACACTATAAAACCGACAGGTTCTATAGTGTTGTATGCCCAACACTATAGAAGGGGGCGAGGACGCATACTGATGAATTGCGTGTGGCGGCTTAGGACGGCGCTCGGTCACCTCTGAGAGCATGGGAACCCCATCATGAGCACAAAGCGGAGCGTCTCGGCCCCCGAACCCGTGGACACTGCCTTCCGCGTGTCCTTTTTAACTCCTTCAAAAAGTTCATGTCTTCCGCGCGACATTCAGTCATGCTCCCCCCTGACGTACAGCCAGTCGGAGGAACCAAATTAAAGGAGCGTGCGAGCTCGGGCTTGATTTGAAATGTGTTTGAAACCCTTAACTTCCCGGAGTTGTAAACCGCAAAACCCCTTCCCTCGCTCACTGGCAGCCCTTTCAAAGGCAGCCGTTCTTTATTCGGAGAGTCCCTCTGTTTCTTGTCTTCTCCCCTCATCTCTTAACTGCCAAAGTCTTCGCAAACGTTTTACGAATCATTCAACCACTAATTATGAAAAGGCAGATGCAGACACGCGAGTTTTTTTTTTTTTAATTTCTTCATGCAACTGAATTCCAGTTAGTCATTACATTCAAATATACCCGTCAAATAGCCTATTAACAGTGTTTTCCAATATTCTTATAAATTGTCTTACCTTATTGACCTGCTCAGTGATGTGGGAGACATTTTGAACATTCGTCCGAACCAAGATTATGTGTTTCAGTTCAATTTGCGCGCAACAAAGTAAAGAAAAGTAAATGTGTGGGGATGCGAGTTGACAGTATTCAAACGCGCAATAAAGTTGTCCTATTTCTGATCCCGGTAGAATCCTCAGTTCTGGTGCGGTAGCAATGGGATTACAGCTCTTGGTGCGTGCACTCACATCTAGCGGATTTAGCTTGTCCCAAAAGTCTGAAGGTATCCTGAGTTTTTGGCAGAGTGTACCTCCCCTGCCGTGCGGACGCTTCAGAGACTCCGTCTAAACTGAGAGGCGAACTGGTGCGAACTCAGTCTCTCCCCGCTCACAAGAGTGACTCCCAAAAGCCAGCCCACTCCTCCTGGACAACACGGCCCCAACAAACATAAAACCCAACCCGACTCCCTCCATAACCTGCATCTGGCCTATCACAGATAGACCTGCGAGCTCTCTGATGATATCACTTTATGAATGAAAAACAAGTTAAGAAAATGTTGATGTCATTGTTAGTGGAAGATGAGCATCGCTCATTTGCAACAGCACTAAATCTGGTGGGCCACATTGGTTGACCTATCTGTCATTTAACGACAATTTGCATCCATGCCCAATCAGTTTTAATTATATGTGCTTCAGTTCGTTAAGTTTGATAGGTGGTGTCTACGCCCAAATGCAGGAGCATTGGACGTTGCCAGAAAAACAGCTGAAAATGTTCGTTTGAAATGCTTTGTCTATGCCTGTCAGGTTGTTTTCAGGGAGGGGATTCCCTCGAAGTTTCTCCGCAAAGAGACTTGTTTACAGCGTTAGGATTACACTTCAGCAGCACCCTTTCTTCAAGTCACGCAACGCCCAAGGGGATACCGTGTGTGTGGGCAAGTCTTATCATAGGAGTCTGCCAGAGCTAAAACAGTTCCCTTTTAGCATGTCTTGTGTATTTGATTGAGCACCCTTCTCATTCTTGATAGGCGAAAATAATACATATGAGTGTGTTAGCTTAAGCTGTATTTGCGTTTTTTTGTGTTCTCCAAGGCATCCCCATAAACACTGTTGTCTGTTTGACCTAAAGCCGTGTGAAGGTGCAAACACACTGGCGAGACAGTCGATCTTTTGTGTGGGGCCGGACCGTAACCCACGGCAGTAAATATTTATTTTAGATAAGAGTAGTTTGACTAAATCCTGTCGGTGATGGGAGGTAATTACAACTGAATTTATAGCTTTATGAGGGTCACGCTTCCCTAAGCTGACTCAGAAGCGGATCCGCTCCATAGTGCACCGCTATCTGGGAATCAGGCCCGGATAGGATGTCCTCAACCGGCCGAGCAGAACTAATGACCAGAGGCCCTTGAAAGGGGTGATGAGTATGGGCGCCATGGGTTTGATTGGTGATGTCAAAGTGAATGGTGAAAAATCTAGAAACCCAGAAGCTATATGTGGCCTAACAGGTGCATTTGTATGGATTATGCCGTGATATATGTTTCGTTTGTCAACCGGAGGTTTTCAAAATCGTGCTAAAACTTTACATTCCCAGTCCTCTTTTTAAATTTCACCAGTTCATGTGCGTTTACACCCCATGTGGCCTACCAAGAGTTTCAGACGTTTCTTTTATGAATAAGTGTAATATCCCCATCTAGTGGTCAATTAGATATTTCAAATCCATCAAATTCCTCATGCTTCTGATATGAGTCATACAGGAGAAGATGGAACACGTTTCTAGAAAACTGAGAAATGTTTTTAGAAGTAGATGTTTTCAATAGAGATTTTCACCACTTGGGATTCCTTGTAGTCACTTGGCATGACATTACTCATGTCACTAAACAGGAAGAGGAAAAGACAAGAATAACACTGCCAAAATAGCAGATACCAGAAACAATATCAAAGTGTAACAATAATTCAGCTTCACATTTTGCCAAGGTCAGCTGAAAGATACAAGAAACAAACTTCCAATGCACATAATCACAAATATTGCATGCCAACTTCTTTTAAACACATTTCTGTATTTATGTGCATTCATTTATTATGCCTCTTTTATGTTAAGGGTTACTTTAGTCATCTTGATTACATCATCATAACATACCTACTTTCCAAAGCATGGATGGACAAAATGTCAATGTATACATCTTAAGTTCGACAGGAGTCCAAAGCTTTCCATGGTAAGCCGAGATATCATCATTTTGACTTGGAGGTTCTGTCTCCTTTGTGTAAGCATTTTACCTTAATTGACTTAGCCTAAGCCCATAGTAGCACAGCATTCTGCAGAGGCTGGTAAAACATCACTTATTTTAAACTACGTTGAGGGAACTTTCCATTTGCATACATGATAGCAAGCATCAGCAGAAAGTTTGTAGTGGAAAGCATCTCAGTTATTTAGTGCACCCACGGTTGCCAAAATACACCCACACACACACACATACACTCTCACACACACACGTCCTCCTTTTCTGAGGAAGTTCTTCCTCTCCTTTTTGGAATGCCAGCTGAGACGAGAGGACATTATCGCTCCTTCTCGGTCCCTCGCAGAACCCGCTAATCATTAACTTCTCGAAAAAGATCTCGCCATGACAACCAGCCGTTCTGTAAACAGTCCTGCTCATTTATGGTTTCCCTTTCCTGTCCTCTTGTGTGTTTGTGTCAGAAACACAAGGCAGTGAGGACACAATGGGTGACCTTTCACCTCTCACCCCCCAGTGGGCACAGATGTCCCCAGCAGTGATCCAGCTTGCCACCACTGTCCCAGATAGGGTATTTACATTGAGACCAAATGGAGTAAAGATACATAAGCCTTATTGATAAACAAATGAGAATAGACAAACACACACACACACACACAATACAGAGACAAAACAAAAGGAATAAAGACACAGTTGAATTATCATGATAACATGAAATCAGGAAGTTGGGTGAAAATAAAGACTCTTTTTTGTTTTTTGTTTTAGTTATTTAACTAAAGATACATCTCTCTTTTCTTCCTTTCCCCCAGTTCTCTGGGCATGGACAAGGATGACCTCCTGAGAAGTAGGCTTGCATGCCGGCTACTTTGATGGCCCTCCCTAGCGGTCCTCAGCCATGGCACGCAACGGCAAAGAATTCCGCATCGAGAGACAGGAATTTTCCAATTCACCATCTTAAATGATTTTAACAGTTTAACAAAAACACGCACACACACACACACACTTAGATAAACATCGCCGAGCCGTCTGTTGACATGAGTGGATTCATCCTTTCTAAAATTAGTTACCTCTCTCTCAAAAAGGGCTCTTTCCCTCCATGGGAAAAAGTAGAGGGGGGGGGGGGGGTGCGGTGCGGCAAGAGAGAAAACCTCAACTGAAAGCAGATGAGAGAGAGAGAGGAGACGAGCAAGAAGCAAATGCCAAGTCAGGGTCTTACTTCATCTACTTATCCAATTACAGCATAGCCGGGGTAGAGTGCGTTTGGGCACCATTATCCAATAAGAGAGCACCGTAGCGGCCATGACAGACCAGCCAGGGGACAGTAGACATAAACATGAATGAAAGAGTTTGGAGGATCACATGCATTCGCACACAACACACACACACACACACACACACACACACACACTATATGGTTATCTATGTGTCAGTTAGGGCTTGTGTGCCTAAATGTATATATGAGCCCATGTGTATGCATAAGAGGATTTACATGTTTTCAAACACTATCCAATCTAATGTACAATGTGATGCACAGTAATGCCACATTTTCATTTCATAATTACAAACAAATCTGGATTAGAGTAAAGTAAGTACAGAATATTGAAGAGCTGCCAGTACCGTGGTAATAGATCTTTACATGGTGGGGCAATATTATTATATTAAATGTATTATTAGTTGTGAAAGGTTGTTGTGCTCTAATGTGACAATGTGCAATAAATATTGACTCAGACAGTCCTTACACTCGTACACTCAATCATTACATTCTAAATAAGTTTCCTAAAGGCCATTCCCATTATCTTTTCATATTCCCTTACAATACATTAAATGTGTTAAGATATAGGGATGTGTTTAGATGTTTTCACATCCTGTCCTGTCACAAAAGATCAAGATAACATTGATATTGGTGATGGTTCAAATCATGATGAAAGACAGCTTTAGAGGGAGCTTCCACTGTTGATAATGCTTATTACGTCTTTAAGATAAAGACTATTGATCTTTAACCTGAGGATGCATCTATTAAATCATTTCTACTAAGTCTAGATAAACTCTCACATGTAATGGTCTTAATGTCATTAACTGTTCTTGTTAGATTGACATTCTCTGTGCTCTCTTTCAAAAGCAATTAATCTGGAAAATAAATACCATAAATAAATCAAGAACGATAGATACACAACAGTTCCGTTCAATGCAGCAACATACACTTACACTAGGTTTGCTGGTTTGCCTGTATGTATGATGCACTTGAAACACAGAGAAGCACATATTGTCCTCCTATAGCAATGTTTATGTCATTAAGACATCAAAGATCCCGCAGAGGTCTTTAGGCGCTCTTATAGTTGTTCTGTGTTTATCGGCAGAAACTTCAAACGCAACATATCTGTTTTTCCACGCACATTCTCCTCCATTAGGAAGAACCTCATAAAAGACTCTGCAGAGCAGATCCAACGACAACATCACAGGCCAGACAAACCTGTCAGCCACTATCTGGATGAAAGTTTTCACTATATAAACACAGACGAACAGGCATGGACACACAAAGATGATTTTGTAAGCGTGTGTGTGTGTGTGCTTTGTCTGTGTGTGTGTGTGTGTGTGTGTGTGTGTGTGTGTGTGTGTGTGTTCAATTGAAATGTAGGACAGCAATATAAGCACAGCAACAATACAGCGAATAAAAACATTGTACGGTAATATGAATAAAAATTGACTGGATACTGGGAAATACCCTACAGAATTGTCTGCAACTCTATATGCTTTTTTTGCATTCACACTCATTCCTTTGTAATCGAGATCCCTGACTAAGTGTATTTGCATACATCATAACTTCAGAGAAACCACAGGAAATATTTGTGGCATAATGTGACTGACAATTAAACACATGTCCTCAAGAGAGCCAGTACGGCACCCCAAAGTTGCACATTCCTCATTTAGGAGGGGTATGTGCATGGTGTCCTTCAAAAAAAGGATTTTGGATAGAAAGTAGCATGAAATAGTGTGATGAAACAAGTAATATCTTGATTTCATGATTTATTTAAAAGAGAAAACGCCTCTCTGTGTCCTCACATAACTGATATCTTTAAAGGCATTTTTTACACGAGTGAATAAATGGAATGACAATATAATCATTAAAGGGCTCTTTGGAGACATACAGAGGAAATCAGCCAAGACCTTCCATGAAAAAACACTTTTCTTGCCTTTGTCTCAGCCACTTGATATTCAGGATTGCTGTTTGCTCAAGCTATAAAATGATATCAGTGTGCATTCACACTTACCATAGACCATTGGTTCTCAAAGCGGGGTCTGGGGAACCCCAGGGGTCCGCAGCACGTTGTCAGGGGGTCCCTGACAAAGTTTGCTACAAAATATGAAATTGTCTTATATGGCGAAAAATGCTACAGTATCAGTATTTGCCCAATTAATCTGCTGATACGTTACATTAATACATCAAAACACTTTACTATTAATTAACCGCCAACAAAATGAAAGTTATGTGAAGCAAACATATGTGTTCAACACAATAGGCCTACATTTGACAAAGAAACAACAATCCTTTAAAAAATCCTACATACTGTCAAAGTTTGCTAACATGACTATTGTGGTATTAGCACTCTATGTTTTTAGAATACATATAACATAAGCATCTAACAGAAAAAAAGGCTATACAGCTACATGATTAACTTAAAGGGACACCAGGCAACGTTTTCGTGTTAATTAATCATCTTCGTAAGTCGGTATATGGTTAAATGACTCATTACAGGGCGAATGAAGACTCTCTCGATCGCCCCTACTGCCTGTAGGAAGAATATCCCGCTTGCAAGTTCAGTGTATCGTACCCGGCGACCGAAGCAGTTTCAGTTTCTATTCTGCATCCACAGCACAGAGGGAGCCTAACGAAACGCTAGCGATTTTTGCAAACGTGTGTATAATGGCAGAACCGGCGAAGAAGCAGCGAAAACCCTTGACGGAAGATGCAAAGAAAAGGAAAAGAGCTTCAGACCGAGCGAGGGGGAGTTTCGTAGAGAAAAAGCATCAGGCTTGCCTGGTGTCCCTTTAAGTTTTATGTGTTTATGTGATTATGAGGGGTCCTTGGAGAATTTTTCACTCCATGAGGGGTCCCCGGCCCACAAAAGTTTGAGAACCCCTGCCATAGACAGCCACTCAGACCTATCTTTGCCATAACCTCATAGAATAACGTCATATTCATGTATCTGTGAGCTGTTTCATTCCTTCATTACCCTGAAATAACATTTGTACATATATGATGGAAGGTGTCCATTAGGCTGATCCACAAACAGTATTCCTGTATTGGCAAATAACAGCCCTTCTCTGTAGCTTGATTGTTAGTTAACCCTTCATAATCATATCCATATTCTATTAATAATGTCATACTACTGGTATGGTACCGGTAATTGTTACACCTTTCTTTTAGCCTAGAAATCTAGACACACCCTAGCAGGGCTAGTCGAGCAACTCTCCGTTGGCTTGTGAGCTGGAAAAATTAAACTTCTATCAGGCCAATCAAATCGTGTATAGAGACGTTAGGCTGGCTTAACATAATGATTGATGGCAGAGTTGCAACGGTTTGGCTTGAATTCCCTGCTACTTGAAAACAAAGAAGATGGATGTTGCTGTTGGCGAACAGCATGACACGAGTTAAGCTTTATTTAAGTTGGCAAAAGTTTGAACTATAGCCAACTAGCTCCGCTGGTGGGAAAACGCATGGGACTTATAGCTCTGTCCTATTGCGTGCAGAGGGAATTTGAAAGACAACCAATTATCCCACCCCTCGGACTGAGCACTGCCAGCGGTAAATTCCCAGACCCTACATTTTAATGTGGGTCTGGCTCGTCAAGCTACCTTTCTTTATATTTAAATGGTTAAATAAATAATTTTGGTTTAAAGTTGCTCTAAGCGATGCTATGCGTTTTTAAGGCTAAAACATTTTATGTCACTTACTGCAAACAGCACCTAACCAACCGCTAGCTGTCTGTGTCCTGAATACTGTAAAAAAAACACGACCTCTGTGGACAGCCCAGGCTCCAAGAACGGCAACAAAAACAACCTGGGCAAACCTAGCCCATGAAAACATAAAAAACTGTTCCAGCAAATCACAGACGAGATGCGAGTTTAGGAGAGTTTCAATTGGGAGCAGCACGTAGGGAGGGGGAGGAAGTAGCGAGCTAGCTCTCTGTTTTGTTTGAAAGTCAATAGAAGTGATGTTGCCCAGCATCGCTTAGAGCACCTTTAACCCTGATGAAATTGTGTGTGTCTAAATAATACATTAGTTTAAATCTGCAAGAATTGCTACTATCTCCAGGATCATTAGCTGGTCCTGGGTAATTGGAGGCTAAAGGGACCAGTGGCACTTCAGGATGATCTTGTCTGTACAGCACGCAACCCTAGCATGATGACCTGAAAGAAACTTGAAGCTGAAAGAAAACTTTGTTGACGAGCATCAAATTGATGGGGTGAACTAACAGGAGACAAGAGGTGGACATCCTATCCATTTTTGGCTGTCTGCCTGGTCTTGCTTTGGTAATCATATTCAATGGTCAAAAGCCTGTTCTTACTAAAGTATGTGCTCTTGTGAGCTTGTTTTACTAAATCGGGCTTTCATTTTAGTAGACTGTATGCACAGTTTAGTAAGTTGTGTGCTTGTTTTGCTAAATAGTGTGCTCATTTTAATAAATTGTGGGCTCATTTGCTAATTTGTGAGCTCATGTTACAAAATGTTGCTCTCAATCAAATGTTTGTAAATGACCACAAAATATTGCAAAATGAAAGCACAATTGAGTGAAAAGAACACATGATTTAGTCAAATGAGTGCATGTTCTCTTGATATACAAAATAAATCTTGCAAAGGCACCTCTGGGGCTCCATACATTTCTGTGTGGTGGTCCACAAGATCGCATAGCCTACTTGGCAACTGACCAGTTTGTGTTTCATGTGTATCATAATGTTAGACACTGTCTCTTTATTTTGCCACTTGCGTTGACATGAAAGCAAAGTCTATTTTTGACCAAACCTAATAGGCTAATGATTAAGTAAGTACTTGAGGACCAAATCAATGGTCCTCTCTGTCTCTCTGCTAAATCAACTGAAATCAGTTAGCCAAATGAAGCATCCCTTTTCAAGTGAAGTCTGTAGAAATCGGTAAAGTTATAACTAAGATTGCCCACTGCCATCGACTCTGTCAGGGATATTTCAGTTACAATAAAATCTTTTCTAAGATGTGAAATAGATTCTCTAAGAACTAATGCTTTACATTGTATAAGGAACCCTCTAATATGGTGTGTGATGGTTTGCCGTGACAACAATTCCAACTTCAAGTTTGTCACATACTCGATAAGGTTGTCAGAATGACATTTTTAGACTCTGAGACAGCTGAACTTGTCAGTAAGTTAAATAGAAATTATAAAAATAGCAATAATAAAATAGTAATTTAAGTCTTAAGAGCAAAAAGAAAGATATAAGAAGATATAATTAAAGGTAACAGTGCAATGTAAACAGTGTAGACAGTACGTCACTATAAACACTAAGAGGTCTGTAGGGTGATCATATGGAATGTGTATGCTTTTAATAGTCAAAAAGAATGAAATGCCCGCACTCTGCTAAAAACTCCCATACATTTACTCTGCTGCTGGGAGTTTTTAGCAGGGTATTTCATTCTTTTTGAGTTCTAGTTCCATTTGCCCTGCACCTCACCAGTGGGGATGTGCACACTACTACAGGTACTCTATGCTTTTAATAGTGAAATGTTGTCAGTAAGTGTTAATGACTGAATCAGGGATCAATCAGACAGGGCGTGTTTTTTGCAGTGATGTGCGCCTTTTTATGTTGTTTCGTAGTATGAGTACGGCCTCAGTGCCTCGAATTGTAAAAAGTTCAACTCCAAGCGGAAAAGCGCCTGCATTTTTACGAAAACATAGTGGACCCGCTGGGTGGGGTGACTGTTCTCTCTCTTCACTAGGCTACATACAGTGTCAGAAGTGGGATGGCTTGTTGTGAGGCCAAGCGTGTCCAATGTGAGAGCCGTATGAAGGACCCCTGTGTGAGGGGACCCCAGAGATGGGTGAAGGGCTAGTGTGAGGGGCACCCTGGGATGGGTGAAGGGCTAGTGTGAGGGGCACCCTGGGATGGGCAAAGTATGGCTGGTGGATGCATGAGAGGCATCAGTGTATGTGAAGTACTTCCCTGGCTCTTTGTCGTCGTGTTCAAGCAAGTTTAGTCGGAGACCTGGGTTTGAGGCCAGGTGTGGTGACTGCTCTCTCCCTTCACTACATGGTGCATTATTAAAAATGTTATTGTCTACACTAAGTATTGCCCCCAAAGCAGTCTCATTTATATACTTGCATTCACACTTCCACAGAAAAAGGCAAAGGACTACACCCTCCTATTTATCCCTATTTATAACAAACTTCTGCCCTTTTCAATATTATCTCCACTGTATTGTAGCACTCCACAACGTTCAATCTGTGTAAACCCATGCTGAAAATCAAATCAAATATGCAAACTGACACACAATTCTTGGATAAAATATTGGCAACTGTAGCCTTTGCAGGCAAGACAATGCCAAATAGTTACAGTTGGCTATGTGTGGGAGAAGCACATGTGTCACTTAAACATGGGTGTGTTTGTGTGCATGATACATATGTGTTTCTGTTCATGGGTGTGTCTGTGAATTCCTATGTGTGTGTGTGTGTGTGTGTGTGTGTGTGTGTGTGTGTGTGTGTGTGTGTGTGTGTCACACTGAGTGTGAATTCCTATGGCTAGATGGGTGTGGGCAACTGGGCATGTATTTGTGGTTAGGTGCCGACTTTACATGTTTTATGTATACATATGTGTGTGCGTGTGTGTTCGTGTGTGTGTGTGTGTGTGTGTCTGGGAGAGGTCCAGTGTATACGTTTCATTGCTGTGTGTGTGTCGACCCATGGTTGGCATCTGAATGTGGGTAAAGACCTTGGAATTAGTCTGTAGATGATCATCTAGAGATTATGTGACCTGAAATGAATTGTTGCTTGGACAGAAAAGTACACACAGACACAGACACAGACACACACACACACACACACACACACACACACACACACACACACACACACACACACACACACAGTTGGGAATTTTACAGCTACAGTTTTTAAGCTACAGTGGGGAGTAGCTTTAATTGCAATGCTCATATGCTAAGCTGCATATGAGCATTGCAGCCTATCCACTGCTTGACTGCAAAACTGAAGATTGCATCCATATGACTGGGGAAATAGTTATGAAGACAGATCTAGACACTTGGTAAACAGTATAAGACTAAAACAGAAATCCAAAGGTATATTATAAGTATAAGTATATACTTTTTTGATCCCGTCAGGGAAATTTGGTCTCTGCATTTATCCCAATCCGTGAATTAGTGAAACACACAGTGAGGTGAAACACACACTAATCCCGGCGCAGTGAGCTGCCTGCAACAACAGCGGCGCTCGGGGAGCAGTGAGGGGTTAGGTGCCTTCAGCCCAGGGGCGGACCTGCCATTAGGCATGGTCAGGCAATTGCCTGGGGCCTCGGCCACCAGGGGGCCTCGTCATCCCCCTATCGTATTTCGTTTTTTTTTTAAATAAAGGATCACCGCATCCAAACAATATATTCTAATCCATAATAAAGATTGAAAAAATATCTTGCCTCATGATTGCTCATAAACTCATCATAAAATCAAATGACTGCAGGTCCGCTTCCTGTCACCATAGCAGCAACTAGCTATCTGAACGAGGTCTTGGTGAGGTGTGGAGTTCAGCGATTGACAGCAGCCATGAAACGTTTGTTTGTGGTGAAGTGATAAAAGAAAAAGAAAAAGGGAGGAGGAAGAATTTAGAAAGAAATTGCCTAAATTAACCAACTTCTTCCAGTCGAAGAATTCTTCCACGGAAGAAAGTAATTTGGATAGCTCTTGCACTACATAGCCTATTCTTCTACTGATGATGATGATGATGATTATGATGTTGATCTAAGTGAAACATGCAGTCGTGAGGGACAAGATCACTGTCACTGCCGAAGTCCGCACTGGTGCTGTTGGTGCTGCTACGGACACCATTTCAGTAGCAGAAGCTTTGGGTGCAAACGTAACCAGTACGAGTAGCCCGAACACGATACACAGTTATCAGTGACGACCCTGCATTATGGACAGACACCGTAGCCTAAGAGATGCAGAGCGGGTTGAAATCGTTAAAAAAAAAAGGCCCTGTGCAAATTAAGAACTTTGAATTCCCCAAAAATGCAGATAAACCACCCAGAAGATTCACGGTTGAACATTATTACATGACCATGAAAAATGAAGAAAAAATAAACAGTTTTGGATGTCGGCTTTTTGGAAGATCGAACACCTCACTTAGTTCGCACGCACACACTCTCACTCTCTCTCTCTCTCTCTCTCTACTTCACATAGCTTTCATAGACTCTCATACATAGCTACATAGAGTATATTCACACAGAGAGACCCCAAACCCCTAGCCTTCTCTCTCTCTCTCTCTCTCTCTCTCTCTCATTCACACACACAGACACACACACCATTCATAATTGTAATACTTTCAAAGGTTTTTACTAATGTTTTTTGATTGTCATCTATGGCAATAAATATTTGTTGTATTTGAGTATGCCTCAGCGTCCCATTATTACAGAAAAAAAGTGTGTTTTAGTTTTAGAGTGTGTTTTGGGGGGGGCTCGGGATCTTTTGCCTTGGGCCTCAAAGTGTCCAGGTCCACCCCTGCTTCAGCCATAGGGGTTCGAGCCGGCAACCCTCCGGTTACAAGTCCGAGGCGCTAACCAGTAGGCCACGGCTGCCCCAAAAGTCACACAGGGTATGTGATGTCACATGTAAGCTTATGAAAGATTTGTCAAATTTTAAATACCTACATGAGTCATTTGTGTCATTAATTTGTTTTATTGCTGGCAGTGAAGTCATTGTGTTTTCTTTAACTCAAATACTAGCATCTTGATAAAATGTCAAGATTATATTGTAGATAAAACATTGTAGATCAGTATGTCTTACTTCCTTCCAGTAACGTATTAATAGGATTCACCAGCAGATGGAGACAAAGTCTGGATAGAATGTCATCACAGTGCAAATCAGACCAGATTGAAGAGAAGGTTCTAGTCTCACTTCACCTGGCCTTTGAGGCCTGTGTCAGTAGAGGTGAGGGTATACTATGCTCTCTTCTCTTAGAAAATCTTTTGTGGATAGGTTTCCCTCCTCACCTTGCTCAGATATGGATCTTTGCTAGATCTGTTCAAGACTCATATCAGTATCTAGTCATTGTGGCCTGAGTATTTCATCATGAATCTCATTGCTACCAGTAGTTGCCAAGTGAATGAGGGTGCCTGAACAGAAACCCTGAAATGTAATGTAAGAGACCAGGGACCTTTCCACCATAATGTACATACTCTGTAACTATTTGACTGCAATATGAAAAGAGGACCCTTATTAACACCCACTTGGGATGTGATCATTGTGGAGCGTGGGGAGTGGCGTGGGGTGGGGGATGTTACATTGAGGAGCCTGTAACTCTAGACTGTGACTAATTTCAGACTTCATAGCTCTTGGATTTCATGGCCCTGTGTTATAATTTAAATGCAAATGTGTTTTTTTTTTTCATTCGCCACAGTGTGGGGACTGGCTTTGACTGTGCAAATTGTAATTATGCGGATGTGTGTTGTGTACTTTTAAGTGCTTGTGTGTGTTTGACTGTGCTACACAAATACATTAGCAAAGCACCAGATCAGAGGCCAAACTCATTTATTTATGACCAAGATGAGAAAACTCTGATCTGATGTGTGTGAGGAATATGCCTGAGGAAACAAGCCATAGCAATATTGCTAATATTAGTACACTTTACTTATTGTGACCTATTCATCCTGATTATTCTCTAATGCTACATGAAACTTTGTTAAATTTGAGCACATCATGTTATTGTATGCAGATGCAGTTGTGCTTATACCAGAATTTTTGTTGATCTGCAGTTTAAAGGATGTTTTTTTTTATTACTTTTTTTACCAATCTTAAACAATGACAGCTCATTCACCCAGAACTCCAGTGTGTTGTCTGTGACACTAATGGAAAAGTTCAATCAGGGTTTCCACCAGAGAGTCTAAAACTGAGTCAGCCCTTGTGTGCCAGATACCTCTGTCCTTATCCAACCCTTTCCTATGCATCAATTATAGAGGACCGTCCACCTTCATCTCTATGCCCTGCTCACTAAATGGAAGCAATTTTCCGGTGTGGTGTCAGTACATATGGGTTGTTTTGGAACATTTGGCAACGGCTGTCTCTTCTGTGTATGTGTGTGTATGCGTTTATCCATCTGTGTGTGTATGTGTTTCTGTTTTGTTGTAGATTGATGGAATGACTGTCTATTTGTGTGTGTGTGTGTGTGTGTGTGTGTGTGTGTGTGTGGCCAAATATGCATTATTTACTGCAAAAGGCTTGAGTTACACAATACATTATTCAAAGAGTATGTCTCCCATGCTGATAGATGTAGTTCAAGCGTAGTTTCTCTACCTTCCATACTCAAGATATCTTCCATTTTGATCCATACTTTTTAGAGCTCCACAGCAAGAGTTCCACCTTTTGCCTATGGTGTTATATGTGAAAAGAGAGAAACATAAATATGTAATTATTTTGTTACCTTACTTTTTTATACATGCATGAGTGAAAGCAATCTTAAATGGAGCAAACATATTGTTTCTAGGGTGAGATGATAAATGGTTATTGGATAATGGTTGGACATTAAAGGTGACGTTATAAAATCTGAAAATCTATGTAAAGAATGTCCTGTGCCAATATGGAGCACTTTTACTAATGCTTTAGCAATATATATTATATAATTTACTTTACTAAATGGTGGGCTCCTTATTTCCTAAAGGGCTACTGACACAGCAATGGCTATCTTGCATCATTGTTTGTCTCTTATATTTTTAAGACAATTAAGACAAAAGCAGTGGCCCTTGCTTACAATGTTGTTAACAGCACCTGCTGACCCCCAATGTGCATCTGGAGCTCCTGGACACCTGTCATTCTTGACCCCTGACCCCCAGCTGGAGCTTAGAACTGAACATGTAAAGGCCACTGACAGTGATAATTACACATATTACATACGACACTGACTGAGGACACATTTTAAAACAAGGAACCTTTTTATTAGAAGATACATGTACATATATTTTCTTTTTTCCAGGCAAAATAATGTCAGTACAAGTGCAGAGGATAGATACACAGATTTATATGTATATGTGTCCTCTAGGGAATAAAACCATAGGCCCTCATTTCATTACCTGAGGCATATACGAACATTACATTATAAGGAAGAAAGAGCTAAAAAAACACCATAAATAGCCAGGACCTATAACAAATTTAGGGTATGGATTAGGGGAAACAAAACAAATTGACACCCATATGAAAATAGGCTGTGAATTTGACCCAATGTTATTTTTCAGGGTTGGGTGTGGGTGTAGGAGAGTAGCAACAGGACTTCTGCTTAATTAGCCAGAGGTCTTAGAGGAGGGGTGTTGTGTGTCAGTGGTCTCCACAACAGTCACGTAAGAAGAAAAGCCCATCATGTATGTGTTTGCATTGACTGAGCTCTGAGTGAATCTGTCAGCTCTGTACTGACATGTATCCAGGAAACACTAACCTGAAAGGGTTTATGTAATTTTGACCAGCAGAGGAATGCTGTTGAATCAGTTATTCAGTGACTAAGACATAGCCAAATAGTATTACATCTAAAGAGGCTTGATATCTACGGTAGGTGATGGTTCTTTACTCTTGAACACTGAAGCATGCAATGTTAAGGTACAATAGCTTAAAATAGAAGCAAATGTGTCGACAACAAAAACATAGAGATAGAGATATAGAGACATATTATAATGATAAACATCTATACCACAGATATTACAACATAATAAACACCAGGGGTGTGATTATCACTAGTGCACATCACTATTGTACAGCATCATACTGATGTTTGAGAGTATTGATGGAATAATATAGCTACTCAAGGATAACAATGTCCTATTGTGTGTGTGTGTGTGTGTGTGTGTGTGTCTGTGGGCGTGTGTGCGTGTGTGTGTGTGTGTGCGGGCGTTGCCTTTGTTTGTTGTTTAAACAGTGCTACCCTCCCAGGTGAGCATGCCTCAAATGAAAGCCAGCCATGTTAATGTCATACTGTTTTGTTTGTCCACGATGTGTGGTGTGTATGTGTGTGTGTGTGTTTGTGTGTGTGTGTGTGTGTGTGTGTGTGTGTGTGTGTGTGTGTGTGTGTGTGCTCTCCTGGTGTGCTCTCTATAAATACAGTAGACGGAGACCAGTTGGCCCTTCTCACGTTTGTTTGCACTGGTAACAATGTCTGGTCTGGGTATATGGTGAGGAAATTTACTCTGGAAAAATACTTCAACAATTGGAAGTCAACTGAGGAAAGCCCTAATCAAGTGTCCCCTGTTCAGGTGTATACTACAATGTTATGTTATCACACCATCATTATTATATACAGCAATTATGTTCTTCCTAGCTAATAGTAACATTATGCACTAAGTAAGCTAAAAATGCAGGAAGACCTAATCAGTGACATGAGACGTGCATTACCCTGTATCACAAACATGTCATGCCAGATGCTATAGGCTATCCTGTCATTGTATAATCTGACAATTAATGCCAAAATATCGCAGGTAATGGTCACAAAAGCTTTTACAATTTTGCATGTCGCTACAGCCCGTCTGTATGCTAATAATCATTGATAGCCTAAAAATTATGAGCTTTCATGATAGTCACGGATGATGGCAGCATAACTAAATGACGCGGAATAACATTAGACTGAATGTCATTAGAAATAATCTACCTTGCTAACCTTTCAAGATAGCATAGCATGTAAGCCATGTCTTATGATGGAAGGTTCACACATAGTGCTTTAATGCAACCTTATAATGAACCTTAGGATCATGGTCGTTTATAGTATAGCCTATATTAATTGCAATAATCACGCTACAATGAATGTGTGTAATCAAAGCCATATTGAACATATTGAAATTGAAATGGAAAGCCTGGCTGTTTCTCAAGTGTAGATAAAGAATGTTCTCCATCTTCATTTCAGAGGCACTGATCAGTTTAGATGTAGCCTACTTGCTCAATCGGATGACGGTGCATGCCACTTCTGATGCTCTCGTCTTCATTATCACACCCCCCCCCCTTTTTTTTTTTTGCTGATGGTGCAGGGCAGAGCAGAAGGTTGGAGCGACAGATTGCCCCTCCACCCCACTTCCTGTGGCATCTTGGTGCTGGAGGCCAGTCGGTCTCACAAGCCTCCCCGCCACCGGGCCATAAAATGCTAATGTGTTCCACTCTGATTGCGACAGAGCAAGATGAAGCAGAGACCACTAATTGAAAGCTGTGTAATGTGTGTGTGTGTGTGTGTGTGTGTGTGTGTGTGTGTGTGTGTGTGTGTGTGTGTGTGTGTGTGTGTGTGTGTGTGTGTGTGTGTGTGTGTTAGTGTGTCTGTGTGTGTGTGTGTCTATCTGCAACAACCATTGGGGAGGAGACAAAACAATAGGGCAGTTTGAAGGAACCAAGGCAACGCTACCAATAGGCCAAAACAAAACACAGAGAGAGAAATAAACTCAGCATCAACCCCATAACAATCACTCCAAAGTTATTGTGATGTATGAAAGTTACCTGCCTACAGTGACTATGCTCCTCACTAACCAACAGGCTTACTAGCTAGTCCTGAAGATGTGGCTGCAGCAGTAACCAAACCTGATAAGCAGGTTTTGATTGAGAAGAAACTGATCAAAAGTAGGTCTTTACAATCAGTCTGCTTAATAGTCACCGAATAGCACTGTGTCATTAACACTCAAACTCATACACACACCCCCACAAACACCTCTTCCAAATGATGTAATCACACAGACAATAGGGAGTATAGATTATCTGTTGCTGTGGAAACTGAAGCTGAACAGGAACAGAATCACACATACAGAAAAGACACACGCACACACACACACAAAGTGAGAGAAAGAGAGAGTGAGAGAGAGACAGACAGACAGACAGAAAGAGAAACCGAGAGAGAAACATTAACCCTCACAAAGACTTCCATCTCTGCTCTTATACTAGACCGTAGCATAGCCCCTCTCCTCAGGGGACACAGAATAAGCTTGTTTGCGTTAATGTTCACAGAGGCTGTAATGTGATATCAGCCTAGATCAGAGAGGCAGGTGCACACTGGGCCTAATAGGTAACACTGTTTCCATGAAACCTAGTTAAGATCTCCAGCTAGGAGTGTATCTACAACACACACATGATTATCTCTTACTGTGTGTGTGTGTGTGTGTGTGTGTGTGTGTGTGTGTGTGTGTGTGTGTGTCATCTGTCACAGAAGCAGACATGGTAGATGCTTTCTAAACTTTCAGTGGATGAAAATCACCCCATGCTCTAATATGAGAGAGATCAAATAACATGAATTTAAGAAATATTACTCATATAGGTTACTTATATAATCAGGTTACTTCTGTGGTGTAGCAAAACAACAAGTGGAGCGATTAGTGAGCTTTAAATTCAGATTCTTTGCCCAGTGTGTAGAGAGGACTGTGAATGTCCCCCCACTGCGGCCCTAAATATGGAGAGGGAAATAGGTTACGCGCAGGTGCTAAAATTACTTCTGTGAGCACATGTGTGCTGGGGGAGGACATCTGCGACTATATTTATTTGTGTGAACTACTCTGAGTGTATGTTTGTGTGTGGGTGGGGTGGGCAGGGGTGTGTGTGTGAGTCAGGGTGCATGTATTGTATATATGTTTATGTGGGTCAGGTGATTGACGATGTATGTGTGTATACGTTCATGGATAGGTGAGCAACAGCATGTGTAATGTGTCAGCAGGACTGTGTGTATGAGCGTCCATGTATGTGTGTGTGTGTGTGTGTGTGTGTGTGTGTGTGAGTGGCAATGCGTACGTGTGCGCAAAGTTGTCAAACTGGGATTGAGGTGTCATGTTCAGGCTGTGCCAGGGGTAGAGCAGCTGGGATTGGAGTGCTCTTAACACCCCCACCCTCCTTTCTTAACCCCCCACCCCCACCAAGGGAAAAAATCCCGATCCTTCCTTAGTATGTCCAAAGACCCCATCCCCCGTGCCTTCTCCTACTAATCAGTGTGTGTCTAGAGTAGGATGGGGGGCAGCTGGCAGCCTGCCCCATTATTACAACCGCCCCCCCCCCCCAACCTTTCACACACACACACACTCAAACACACTCACTCCACCCCACCCCACCCTTAATGCAGTCGGCCCAATCCCAGGCAGTGATTCCTCGGTACCGTCCAGGGCTCCCACACCTGCCCCCCGTGCTGATGGGACTGTCCCATATGGGACACAGGAGACAGGGTGGGGGTGTGGGTACGAGTGTCTGTTTACAGGACTAACAGCTGAAGAGAATGGACCAGGAAAGGAGAAGAGGAGTACCCCCGTGGGACACAGATGATGTGTGAGATATCACTGAATGGAGAGATGTTTTGCAGTAAGACATGAAGATGAATGCGTGATGCGATATAGGACACTCACACTATAGGCCTTTTCACACTGCCAAAATCGCCGCGATTTAATGTACCAGAATCGCGGAACGACTGTCCCTTTCACATAGACCGAGGCGGAACGTCGGGACAAATGAGTGCTTGATGCCGCACTGGTATCTCTTCTCATATTAAGTCATCAATGTGTTGCCACTGGAGGAAATTCAAATGTTGAATGGAAAAGCACTCCTCAAGAAACCAATTGCTGTACAGCACCAGATGAAAAGTAGATTGAGTTCATGATTATTCCTGGTGGCATCCTGGTTCATCACAGATAATTTACACACACATAATACACAGTATTCAGTGATTTAAACAAAATTCATTAACATGATATATGAACTCTACAAATACCCAAGCACAATTAGAATATTTCTCTTGCAATACCCAGAAATGATGGCCTTCAATCATCCTCTGTCATGGGGACGTATACAATGGCTGAGATACTCACCCAATGAAAAAGAAAGGATAAAAGGTTAAAAAGGGCCCTGTAAAACTGCTTAAAATGTTCAGTTGTTGGGCACACCCTTAGAGCTTTGGCTACATTTAACCACTGAAGATTTGGGTACCTCTCCACTGAAATGCTCGTTTGTCTGAGGTCAGTCAGTAGCACGTGTGTGGGTGGGGTGGATTGTCTGTAGTTGTATGTGTGTAGTTGCTTATGTCTCTGCCGGTCAAAAATGACTCGAAGACAATCTTTGTACACTGGTGGTATAGCTTTTATCAAAATATGAACAAAAGCAGTCTTTTACTTTTTCTAGGGATAGGCTACACTAATAATAATAATAATAATAATAATAATAATAATAATGTATTTGCATAACATTTTTCAAGCACAGAGCACAATGTGAGAAATGTTCACTAAATTTCAAGTTGAACAGATCATTTTGGGAGGTTTATATGTTGTTAAACATTGTGGACGAACAATTCTGACTCGTAGATGTATTTACAAATGTGTATCCATACATTTGAATTTAAAAGCAGCAACACAAATTTTATGTTTTATCTTATCTAATTTTATGGATTGACATAATAAATCCCTGTGGAAGTTTATGAGGTGTCAATGAATGACTAACATCATTTGACTTTATTTACAGACCACCACTGTTCTCCCTGAATCCAATCAAAATAGGCCTTAAAAACAAAAAAGACATGCCACAGAAATCTCTCTCACACATGCACACATAAACTACACTGGACATATAGTCTACGGAATAAACCATGATATCTTATTTGGTTGTGTAATAAATTGTAGAGAAAAAGACAAATTTAAACAGCTGTAAAACGTGCTCTTTTAAATCCGAATTGCACTTTGGGCTTGCATATGCATGAAGAATAAATCTCTTTGACATGCAGCTGCATTTTAATATGCTATTTTTAGAAGCACGCGTCACTGCTTATTGTGACGCGTCGGCACAAGCTGGACAGAAGTCTCCAATGTAGTGCTACAACGCCATATGGTCACAAATAGATGGTTATGGTTATGGTTATGGTTATGGTTATGGATTTAGCAGACGCCTTTGTCCAAAGCGACATATAAATACAAAACAACATAATAATATTTAAAAATGAACAGGGAACAGATTAAAATCTAGGTCAAATATAGTAAGGAGAATAGTTGTAGTACACAATAATATCAATTCAATCAATAGCCTAATAAAAAAAGCAATGTAAAAAAGGGGAAAGGCAATAATAAAACAATAATGTCAATTCAATCAATAATATAAAAACAATAACATGCTAAGACTACATTAAGGAGAATATCAATAATAAACAATAATGTCAAATTAATTAACAGCCCAATTAAAATAAAACAACATTATATAAACCATAACACATAAGCGCTTAAACAACTAAGTATATGTTGAATAGGAATGTCTTTAGACCCCTCTTAAACGACCCAAAACTACCACAGGAACGGAGAGCACTGGGCAGTTCATTCCACCAACATGGAACCACTGAAGAAAAGAGTCTGGAATTAGACCCAGTTTTTATGACTGGTCGACACAACATACGCTCACCAGAAGACCGCAGTGGGCGGTTGGGGATGTAAGGCTTGATTAATAGAAATAGATACCTAAAAGTGAATATGGAATAAGCCATGCTATCTGTCCTGCCAACGCCTCAACCAAAAATTGAGGCAACTGATAGCCTATTGATATTAAACACTTTGGATTAATGAATTACATCAGATAAATTATTTATTTAAACTAATTATTTAGTGCCTATTACAATGATAGGCACTGAACTAGAATAGTGACAAATACACCCGGGCATGAATGAGTTAATTACCGGCTTATTACGAGTTTCTAGTTAGGCTATCCTACAAGTAATTCATTATTTCAGCCAACGCGGAACTACAGAGGGGGGTAGGCTACTTTTTTGTGTGATGCAAGTGTCCTGTGCTGGCTCCAGAAATCCACCCGTGAATCCTGCGGCGGTACAAATGTGCAGCCAAAATATTTCTGTTCAATATTCAAAAATCCTGACGCTGTACCGCACCTTCTGAATAATTAATGAAATGACGTAACCAATGCAGTGTCAGCTGTAGCCCAAACTGGAGGAGAGGCGGGGCCAGAATAAATCATGATGCAGTCGTGACGTCCATTCAGGGGTTTTAATCCTTTGCCGCAGCATATCAGCAGGTAATGAGGAGGGGGACGTTTGGTCGGTCGGAACGAATTTACGACGATACGACCAAATTAAACCGGATGGTGGACAAAAATCATTAACACTTTAAACGTAGGAATACACAGGTCGAGGCTACTACAAGGAAAAACGACCGACTCGACCTTGGCCCCTCCTCTTTCGTTATAGGAAGCTGAGCTGTATTATCTAACACTACTGTATATAGCCTTTTCTTATTGTTCTAATTGAAAAGACGCAACTTTTTTATTTTAATCAAATAAATGGGGGATTACGGATTTGGCTTGCTTCAGACAGTAAGTATAAACAACAACAGCATTACACTCTTGGGCGGAGGCGCTTTCAGATCCTACTCGACCCCCTCTCCGGTGTCCACCGGCCAGCTCTCCCCCAACTCGACTCCTGTTTCTGGCAACACCGTCCCCGGCGTGTCCTCTCTATTCCTGTCAGCTGCTGCGCATCAGCAAAACATGCAGGATGGGCCTGTGGGGGTGACAACCTCGCAGCAACCACCTTTAATCGAACAAACCAACGACAACAGCAGCAAACACGAGCATCTGCAATCTAACAGCAGCAACAACAACCACAGCAACCAACTGGGCTTTAACACACAGGACTACAACGCCTTTTGTCAGAACCAACAGCAGTTCGACGATTTTAAAGTAACTGTAGGTCAAGAACAGTTCTGTCCGACGCAGTCGATCTGTGACCTTCAGCACGACCGGAAAATACATCAGCAGTTAAGTCAGCAGGCTGAGTTCGGCTGCTCGGAGCCACCCCCACCCCTAAGAGAATTTAGTCACCTGCCTCAGAAGCAGCCTTACACCACCGCCGGCCCGAACGAATCCGATCCAAACACGGACTCGAGCCACGATCAAATTCGCAGTTTATCGGTGGAGAAGGCAGAAGCCGATGTGGTTGCTGCCGCGTCGCAATCGCCCACTTCCGTGAATCCAAACAAGGTAAATATCCAAATGGACTCCCCTAACTCCCATCACATAAACAACGGCAATGGCACCGGTACCGGCAATAACATACTGCCCGGAGGTATCGGAGCCGGCTACTCCAACCTCCCACATCAAGATATGCAGAATGCGGGAGGTGGCTCGGCTTCGCCGTCTCTCCCCGGTTTCGGAACTCCCTGGTCCGTTCAGACGAGCTCCCCACCACCACCTATCTCCAACTCAGCCAACCCCAGCCACGCAAACGCGATGAACCCGATACCAAACGCAGAACACGAGAACAATTTCTACCCGGGGATTCCCTCCTCCATCAACCCGGCCTTCTTCCAGAGCTTTTCGTCGGTGTCTACTAATCCTTGCGCCGGGATTAACGTGCAGGGCTTCAGCAGCCCTTTCTCGCCCCAGATCAACATCCCCCAGCAGCAGCCTCAGAGCCGCCGGTCCCCGGTCAGTCCCCAGATGCACCCGCAACAGGGAGCCTTTCTGCAGCAGAGGAACAATTACAACCATCACCAGGTGAGGCTACAGTTTAAATTCAACCGCAGTGTTTTGCTGTGCGATATCAACCCTTAACCTGGCATCTTTAATCGCATTACAAAATACCAGTTGCATCTCTTGGACAATGGGCGTAACAATGTATTATCTTACACTGTCACATTGATTATAACCTGCTTATTACAAATATACCTTTATGTTCACGGTGGAATTTGATGAGTGAACAATTTAATGTATCCACTGCCAAGATAATAGAGCATAGACAATGCACCATTCCTCCCCTGCCACGCTCAAACCCCAAGCCATTGTCAGTCCTATGTGATGAATACAAATGCGGCCTTGTCTGTGCGAAACAGCGCACTCCAGAGTAGCATTAGACAATCGACTGCTATGCGCTAGTTTCTCTAGCTTGCATTCCCCATTTATATCGCCATTCCATATTGCAAATGCAGCGTTGCACCACTGAGCTGATACGTAGACAGCATTTTATTCATTTATGTATCAACATGAGAGCAGAGCTCTGCCACTGCGAGCAGTCGTGACATTGTAAGAGACACTCACGTGACATTCCAGAGATAACATGGCCTCAAGGACGCCTGTGTGTGTGAGAGAGTGAGTGTGCTTGTGTGTGAGACAGATCGATAGACTGATAGATAGATAGAGAGAATAAACGCGTCGTAAACGATATAAAGAAGTATATTAGTGCAATGTCTTTTTTTGAATCTGTTTTGACGCGCACACGAGATAACTCTACTCATAGGAATGACATGAGTAAAAGGAGATACAAACTTCGCCACATGAAAAACGGGTCACTTCACTGTATTCGTTTTGGTTTATTGAAGAACTGGTTGGACGTTCCATGACCTCTTTCCATGTGGCATTTGGGGTTCACAGGGTAGAGGCATCAAAAGGTGGAGGAGAGACGGGGAGGGAGGAAGAGATTCAGTCACATGACAATGTCAGGGAGTGGTCCTTTGTGTATAGACATGTAGACATATTGAGACATCACAGGCCCAGTTACAAAATCACTCTTAAGTGAAGTTATAGGCCTAGTAGAGTGTTGAGGATGACCATAGCTGCTTAGGTCAGTAGGCTATCTCAAGTCTTGAAGTACCTGAGTGGTGTGTGTGTGAGAGAGAGAGATGAGTCTTGATTTTTTTTCTATCTCTGTTTAACATAAACTGTAAGGAATATGAAATAGCCAGTTAATAACAACTTTCATTTTACATGTATAAATCTCTCTCTCTCTCTCTATGTGTGTGTGAGTGTGGGTTGGACTAAACTCAGCAAATCTAGGCACTTCTGCAATCTTGTCTTCAGTCTAGACGTTGTCAGATGGAAATAGACGGTATTGAATGACAAACACGGCCTAACTTAGAGACCTTTTGTGTCCTAAATCACAGAAACAGCCAGTTGTAAATGGCATTGCTACAAAATACATTTATTTTGTCCCAATGCAGGCTAGGGTTCTTTAGGCAGTAGGCATCAATGGTAACTATGATCTCAAGTGAAGTCATACATTATTAGTTTACATATTTGCATAATATATGTCATCTTTACCATATTTACTCATGAATGGCAACGTGAATCAGACACATATGTATGTTTTAGAATACATCAAGGGTGTGTGCAGGTCGGGCCAGGGCGTGTGGTGCATTGCGCATCGCGAGGCGACCCGTGTGTGCACGTATGAGCGAGTGGGAGAGTGCTTTGCTGGAGTCCGAGTGCACAGGACACACTGTATTAGACCTAAAGCCCTAAAGCCTCTTAGCCCTGTCGTCACTGCAGGGCCGGGTATGCAAGGCCACTGTTGCTGGAGAAAATTTGTTGTGGGAGCGATTAGGACAGTGGAGCACAGCGCACCCAGCCAGCTGCACACGCATATATGCCAAAACAAATGCAAAATAGAAATAGACTCACATTATACATTATATAATTGTGTCTAGGACGTGCACGGACAAAGAGTGTGTGTTTAATGAGTGATTCTGCACATGGATGTTTTTTGTCTTTCTCTCTCTCTCTCTCTCTCTCTCTCTCTCTCTCTCTCTCTCTCTCTCTCTCTCTGTATCTGTCTCTCTGCCTTTCTCCCCCAAGCAGACATAGATGATTATGCATGTACACAGGCACATGCACACACACGCACGCACACACACACACACACACACACACACACACATACACACACACACACACACACACACACTTACAATTGTCTCAAAATGATACCTTCAGTGTAATTAAATGGTCCCCTTTGCCTTCCTGCAGCCCATGATGAAGCAGTCTCCCTGGGGGGGCAGTCACCAGGGTAGCGGCTGGACCTCTGGAGGGATGTCCTGGGGAAGGGACCACCGTCGCGTAGGCATGGGGGTCCCTGGCTCCATGAGCCAGGTGTCCCCCATGAAGAAGCCCTTCTCCAGCAATGTCATCGCCCCTCCCAAGTTCCCCCGCACGGGCGGTTCCCTGGGGCCCAAGTCCTGGATTGAGGAGAACGTTTTCCGCACAGATAACAACAGCAATACCCTGTTGCCACTGCAGGTATGGTGTATGTTTCTGTGTGTGTGTGTGTGTGTGTGTGTGTGTGTGTGTACATGGATAGCCAGATGCGTTTGTGGACCATAGTCTTGTGCCTGTATGGGTTCGTTTTAATGCTCACAGGTGAGTGCAGTATTTCAGAAGCTTGCTCATGTGCTCTGTGGCAAGAATGTCTCACTTCCCCTAATGCCTCCTGATCTCAGTCATATGCAAACGGTATACGCAAGAGTATCAACCAAAAATCCTTCATATGGATTCTATACCTTTTACACATGGCCATATAGGGAGGGGTTTGGTGAGAAAATCATCTTGTCCAATCAGGGATGACGATTTTCTCTGGAAATGAAGCACAGCATCTTCCCACAAGGCCCAATCAGTCACAAAGGGTGACTACCTATCTGTGTTAAGGTCATGTGATGCATCATCTGAACAGGCCAGGTCCCAGTCAAGACAAACACTATCACAAGATGTCCGCAGTGACAGAGTTGAATTGATTAAACCTGAAAGATAGGCGGATGGCTCACCATTATTCACACTGATATCCAAAACAGGTGGATGTGTGTATGGTAGTCTTCTATTTTGTTTTAAAGACGCAGTCTGTGCAGTGCATTCCTGTCTGCAGTGGCTTCCGTGCTTGTCATATTTTCTTGAGAGAAACATTAAATGTAAACAGAAAGGCCATATGGCCGTGGATGTTAGATGCAGTGCTGTGTGTGTGTGTGTGTGTGTGTGTGTGTGTGTACGTGTTTGTTGGAAGGAGGTTGGACAGCCTTTCACTCTAAGTGGAAAAATGCTGGACTCAAAGGATTACAGAATAATTTCCTGAATTATAAGCTGGAGCTCGATCCAGGGAGCAAGAGAGGAATTGAAAGGGATTGAGAGTGAGTGAGAGAGAGAGAGAGAGAGAGAGGGTGAGGGGTGAAGGACTTTGAGCCTGGTTTCAACATATGGGTTTCGGAGCCAAAAAAAAGCAAAAAGGGAAGGCAACAAAATATCAGACATCAAAAGGAGGGGTAAGGACATAGTAGAAACATGCAAAAACACCTCTAAGGATGTCTCAGCCAAGCCCAGTAAACCCAGAGAATGGGGGCCATTTGCATCTCAATCAAGCACTGCCACATTCATTTATTGTCAACAATGGCAAAGGTGTTGGCTGGTAGGAGTGAGTTGGGTGTTGGAGACGTTACTCAATTCAAGTCTGCCGTTACCACCTCATTGGTGTCGCTACCTTGAAAACAGGGTGACGGTTGATGCCTTCACCAGGGGTTTCGAGCTGTGCCCTGTCCAATATTGTGGAAGAAACATTATGGCATATGCATCTTTGGAAACCTTTTGGCCTAAATGTAGTGGGGCTTCCGTTGGAGTTGTTAGTCATATCCACATAGGGGCACAGCGTCCTCACTTGTCCCTTTAAAGGGTACTTACTGCCTGGTGGAGCCCAGCATACCTCTCCAGAACTTGGGCTGGACAAACATGCTGGTTTTCCCTGACGTGATGTTTTCAGTAGCTGGCCCTCGTCACTCTCTCCCTCCCTCCTTATCCCTCTCTCTCTGTCTTCCTCTCTCTCTCTCTTAAGTGCTCTCCCTCTCTCTGTCATTCCTTCTCCCTTTCCAGGAAGCTGGCGCGGCACGGCGGTATTGTTCATTTCCATAAACAGTGTCCCACTCGGAATTCCTAGCATTCCACGCATGTCTCTTCTCCTCTCCTTTCCTGTCCTTTCCGTGTTTCCTTCCTGCCTCGCGGTGCTGTCGGAACACACGCTGCTGCTGGGGCCCACGTTCCAGCTCCAAATCCACTCCGTCATCAGCTCTGGAGAATAGGGAGAAAGTGAAAGACAAGAGGAAAGGTGGCCTAAAGAGTCCAGAGCTGTTTACTTAACATCACTCAGTTGCACTCAGGGCTGGCTGGGACTTGGAAAGGGACGGGACTCCATGTTGACCAGACACGCGACCTGCTCGCTCATGCTCCCAGCCCCAGGTTTACATTTTCGGGACCGGCTTTATTTTTGGCCCTCCTGGAGCGGTCGCTATTGCTATCTTTAGCCAGCCCCTCCGACACCTTGAAAGCGGTGCAGCGGGTTAAGCTCTCGTAGCGTGAGGCAGAGCGCACAGTCGCACACGGCCCGAACCCGTCACCCGTCCCCACCGCTCCCCCTCCCCCCACCCCCTGCCTCTGGCCCCAGGAGTGACAGCACGGATGGCTAAGCTCCTCTTTAAACAGCAGCGCCCAGGCTAAAGCAGACAGGCTCACCGGGCGGAGCACATGGCACTGACAGATTGAGCTCCTCGGCTGTCCGGCGCATGACGCAGGAGCGGGCAGGGCGAAAGGCTCGCCACGGGAGATGCCGCTCACCAAATCTGTCAGCCTCCGATTTTTAGAAGAGAGGGAGAGAGAGAGAGAGAGAGGGAGAGAGAGAGAGAGAGAGAGAGTCCAATGGTGACATCTGTGTGTGCTGATTCATTCCAACAAGGCTTTTCAATGGCGAGGCTGATGAATGACCACAGATGCAAGCTCTGATCACAGTTTAAGGCACCATTCTTTCTCTAAAGCTTTCAACTAATACATCAAAAATGACAACAAGTGACAAATGTCTTCCTAGTTATAAATGAAATGTTACATTTGTAAGACTTGGTGAAATGTGGGATATTAATCTCTGTTATCATGCTCTTTCAGATAAGTATTCATTGTTGTCTCTCTCTTTGGGTTTTGTGATACAAACCTGTGTGTCGCTGGTCCCCTTTGTCTCGTTTAATTGGTGTTTTTGTCCCTTGGATGCCCCTAAAGCCGGGCTGGGCTAATAACAGGCTTGGAGAGAAGGACTCTGCTTGGGTTTGAAGTAATCTGGTATTATCCCAGAGACTATTTCCCAGGCCTTCTGCTGCTGTTTCAGACTTTGAGAGTGGCCATTCACGCCCAGTTTCTGGATGAGAACCAGCACAATGACTGACACGTGTTTAGTTTCACTTTTCTAATACTTTGCTCTGGTCCAGAGCAATCAGATGTTTGAGGCTAAGGCCAGCATTGTGGATTGGGCCTGGGTTTTGGATTAGAGGTTAGAGGATTGGACAACCTGTGGGGTTTCGTAGGTTTTATGTCCTGTGGTGTGTGTTCGAAAGTATTAAGCGTGGCATATTGTGGGTTTATATATTACATACAGGAGTTAAAGGAACATTCCAACCCCCCCCCCCCCCCCACCCCATAGCAAACCAAACCTAGGTACCTTTGGAATCTTTTACTGCCATGCTGCAATGCAGTACTGGGATGCCCCCCTTGTCTAAATATCGCACGCCAGGGTGAAATGCTGCCCCCCACCCCTTAGCCACTGTCCTGCCATATAACAATGGTGAGGTCATCGGCTCTCATCCCAGTTCTCCCCTAAGAATGCGGCTCCTGGTTTCTGGCTGGGTTCCCTGGAGGGCTGCGGCGAACCTCTGCGGGCCAGTGGGGGGAATCTGTTGTGGAGGTGGCGCGCGGCGCAGGCACACGCTATTGTGGCCGAGGTGAACAAACACGGAAAGAATTTTCATCCGCATACGCACAGCATGCACGCACGCACACCACACACGCGCGCGCACACACACACACACACGCGCCTGCCCGCACGCCCCACCAGCAAATAGTAATCCTGTAATACTCCTGCTCCTGAAAACAGTTGTTTTTTGTTTGTGTGTGTGTTTGTGTGTGTGTGAGAGAGAGAGAGACAGAGAGAGAGAAAGAGGGACAGTAAAAGTGGCAACTATAAGGTGTGTGCATTAGTTTTGAACCTGTTAATAAAATCTCTGAAGCCAATTTGCATAGTCTGCTTGACTTGTTATAGCCTCCTATCTAACTTCTCTCTGTGTGTGTGTCTGTCCTTTAGGATCGCCCCAGAATGTATGACAGTCTAAATATGCACTCCCTGGAAAGCTCCCTGATTGACATCATGAGGGCTGAACAGGACCCCCTGAAGGGTGAGTTTCACATCAGTCGTCCACCTGCCATTCTGTGTTGGGGGAGGGGAGGTCTTATAAGCAAGCTACACCAAGCACATAACTGAAGTGTTCAGTTCGCGGAATGTAAAAATAGTTTTAGGAGACTTGTGTAGTTTTTTAGAATGAACGCAATGCCTGGTCTGATGGTCCCGTCTGGTGTAGCCAGTTGCATTGATTAGGAAGGAAGCTAATTGTTGCAGCAGATGGTCCCCGAACGGAATGCTTCAGTTACATGCCTGGTGTAGCCTCCCTGTTAAAGACGGCCAGCCTTCGGAAACAGGGCTGTTGTCTTCACATGTGTGGATGTTAATAGAAAGAACAAATATTTTCCACTCATCGCCTCCACTACCACTGTGCCACTGATCTCACAGACACCTTTTTTGCAGACAAGGGACAATACAAAATAAATGCAGGAGGAATATGCCCTGCGTACAGTAAATTCATATTCTACATTAATATGCTCCTATAGAGAGACCATATTAAGATCAAACTAACAGCGGTCTCCTACAGTCTTCTAAATTGGAAATGTGCTGGTTGAAACATGCCAGTGAGAATGTAGGGATTTCATAACGCTTGCAGCAGCTTAGTATCTGACTCCAAATCCCATTAGGCAGGCTCTCAAAGTGCTGAGAATAACAGAAAAATTCTTTGCCATCCCCAATGCTTACAATAGCACAGTATGGCTTCAGTTGGCATTCATTTCTTTTCAAGTTAGCTCTTTTAAGACGGTTCATGGCTTTTAACGGTGAGGTTCAATGAGCTCAGTTTACACTGTATGTATGCTGCATAGTGTGATTGTACAGTGAAGTTTATACAGTAGTAGAATAAACTCTCTCTTTGTGTGTTTGTGCATGCATGTGTGTGTGTGTGTGTGTACGCATGTGCGCTTCGCTCTGCTCACAAGTTTGCACACAGTTTGAACAGTTTAAATGAAATGTGTTCTGTGTTCTGTGTGTGTGTGTGTGTGTGTGTGTGTGTGTGTGTGTGTGTGTGTGTGTGTGTGTGTGTGTGTGTGTGTGTGTGTGTGTGTGTGTGTGTGTGTGTGTGTGCATATCCTGGTGCAGAGACCAGGGATCCATACATCCTGCTCTGCTGTATTCTGCTGGGCTCTGGCCGTGGCCTTGCAGAATACAGTAGAACAGGAACACAGAGCAGCATTCACAGCTCAGAGAGAGAGAGAGAGAAAGAGAGAGAGAGAGCAATCCATTATGTATTAATTATAGAGAAAGACTGTATGTGTGTGTATGGAGGTGTGAGTGTGAGTGATGTAGAGAGAGCAATCTTCAGTGCATAAAGACTCAGCGAGAGAGAGAGAGAGAGAGAGACTAAATTTAGAGCAGGGTTCACTCAAATATACTGTGTGTGACAGCAAAGCGGGGGCAGGGTGAGGCAAGAGCCATTTCAACCACCACACAGCTGAAATAGCTAGGTGAGCCATGTAGTGCTAGTTTCAGCACACACCTAAAGAACACCACAAGTTGAAATAGCTGGGTGAGCTTCATTAAGCTTTGAGCCATGTAGTTCTAGCTTCAACACACCTAAAGACCACCACAAGCTGAAAGAGCTAGATGAGCTTCATTAAGCTTCAAGCCAAGTAGCAATATCTTCAACTAGCAGGGTGTCAGTGTGCCAATGTTACGGTTCACCCAGGAGCTCTGTCTGTACCAATCTAAATTAATCAGGAAAAACACTGACTGAGCATTGAGCTGATGCATACAATATGTGTAAATGTTGGGAACAAGCCCAGACTAGATAGCCTACGTATATTGGCAGTGGAATAGACAGGCGTGGCACTGGAATCTGCTGACAGATAATGTGAGATGTGCTGAGCTGATAGAGTTTAAGAAATGGGATGTAAACAACTCTTAGGGAGGGTATAATGGGTGCTAAATCATTGTAAATGCCTTCTAATATTTGGTCACTGGACACACACACACACACACACACACACACACACACAGAAGATTGTTGAGGTCATCTCTGATGTTATGTGCCTGAAAGCAAAAAATAAAGCTACAATATGCATGACCTGCCAATCGCTGGTGCAAGAAGAAAACACTCCTCTTTCCTATTCCTCTCTCTGCCTCAGCCATCCAACCACAGGCACCCACACATTTAACGGACATCTTGGAAGTCCAATCCATGACTTTGAGCGTCCCTGAGCTTCTTATTGGTTTAAGGCAAAGGCTTGATGAGAAAATTCTGAAGGAAACATTTGTGCAGCGCTGTCCCGTCTGTTCAATGAGCCTGACATACAAAAGCACTTGAGGTGTTCTGTAACCATACAGTTTTGAGAACCATCAAAAATCACACAAGATATCTCTAAGTTATTGTGTGAAAGAACTGACTTTTTTGTTTGTCTCCTCATGTCCTCATTATGTGGTATATCACAACTCAAACATTAGAAATGACATGTGGCATGTTCCACAGAGGGCTTTGGAAAAAGGCAAAACATAATGTTCACATAGTGTAATGTCCGCTGTTCTTATAGCTTAGCATAGACATTTAGCAATGCTACAATGGACCTGATAATGAAAATGATTTGTGTAAGCTGCAGTACATCCAAGCGGCACAGATTGCTGAATACAACATGAAGACGAAGTCGTGTTAGAAGAGGACCTTGTCTATAGGCTATGTATAAGGCTCTTGGCATACATGCCCATGAAGTCAGCAAGGGGATTTTTATGAGGGCTATGGTGCCAGAAGTGGGATGGAAAACACATCTGGCGTCTCATGTGATGGCCAATACTCAGACAGGTGACTCAGACGGCGATGTCTGCCCCAGCCCATCCAGCTCGTTGGGGCACATGGGCCGGGCGGCTTGTTTTGTATTCCGTCAGCACAGGAGATGGCTTTGTGCGTCGTCTGCAGCCTGAAAACAGAGGAGCCGTTGTCGGCGGTGTTCTTTGCCCTGGTTTTTTGGGGGCCTGGAACGAGTCACATGACCACAGAGCGAGCTGCCTCTCTCTCTCTCTCTCTCTCTCTCTCTCTCTCTCTCTCTGCTGGGCCCATGGTGGCACCCCCTGGAGGTCTTGTCTTGTTGTCCATCTGTCCCATACTTGTCTCTCATCCTGCTCTCTGTCTGTCTGTCTTTCTCCCTGTCTGTGTGTCTGTCTCTCTGGTGTCCAGGCCGTGTGGGATGCCCTCACCCCGGGGCAGATGGCCTGCTCATGCTCAATGGTAATTATGTTCCTTCTTCTCATTGCTGTAGTGACTAATGATTCAGGCGTGGCCTCCCCTCCTCTTCATCTTTGCGTGTTTTCTCTGCATCAATCTGCATGCAATCTGACATGGGTCTGCACTGTGTGTGTGTGTGTGTGTGTGTGTGTGTGTGTGTGTGTGTGTGTACATCTGTATATGTTAAGGCTTCTTCATGCTGGAGATTATAGCTTTGCGTTAACTACAGGCTAGGGGATGGGGTTTAATCTGAATCTGACATGAACTGGATGTCAAGCGAAGTCATTTTATTCATATAGAACCGTTTTAAACAACCTGTGGTTGACCACAGTAAAAGTGCTTTACACAGTAAAGGAAAGAGAAAAGAAAATGTTAATGGATCAAAATCCTTTCATCAAGGTCTAAGAGGAATTATTTTAAACAAATGAATAGAGAAATATTAGTCTGTAGACAGGGAGAGTAACCAGGCCAGCCACGTTGCCAGTGCTGTAACTGAGGAGAAGGTTGGTAGACATGTTCAACACAATTGGACCAAGGTGATGAACTAAGACTTTTAGGTCTCTGTGATGAAGTTCTGTATCTGACATATTGTCAGAAGACTGACAATTGATACAATCTTGCTGTTGATTTAGCTGGACTGAACTGGTCTAGTGCTTTGCCAAGCTATTTGGTGCTTTACTGTCTACTTGGTTTCCCCTTTTACCTTGCTTGGATGTGCTTTCTCAGAACTGGCATTTGTACACTGTTGTTTTGTTGAACAGGTGGCTACACATTCAGTTGTTCATTACTGAAATAGGACTGTCTGAACTCTGAGTCCTTAAAGATGACCTCTACCACCAGGGCATACATGAGTTCACATCCTGCATAATGGTTTCATTATGAGCTCATATCATATTATATCATCAGCCCATGACTTAATTTAATAAGTTGTAAAGTGTTGGCCTGTCATCACTGTCAGTGTTGTATGCCATGGCCAAAGTCTAAATCCTTGAGCCATCACACTCTCAGTCTCTGAGTTTGCAATGGCAAGCACAGTTTGGTCATTGACATTTCCATGCAATCCTTTATGTGTGATTCTGTCTGTTTGTTTGCTGTGTTTATTTTGAAGGGAAGATGGGTGTCACGTGTCTTGTATTTACACACACACACACACACACACACACACACACACACACACACACACACACACACACACATATCTATATCAGAAGGAATGCTGAGTACACTTAAATAATGTGAGTGTGAAACGGCTGTGAAGTGATTTCCTTCCTTCTGTGTAACTTTTATAAAAAAGTGAACGCTCAGTCTTTCCCTGAGGAGAAGCGAACTAGTTCAGCTTGTGGGTCATGTCGTGCTATAGGGTCACAAAAACAAGCTGGGGTTGTTTGGCTCAGCTGGAGGGGGGTGGGGAGGGGGTGTTCAAACGCATTGTCACATGATCCAGGGCACTAGTCCCTTTGCCTGGAAGTTACTTATCACATGGGACGTTCAGTGATGTAGATCACATGATCATCTGGAACGCCTGATGAGCATGTGATAAATGTGGGGTGGATGTGATACAACTTTATCCTCAAGGATCAGAAACTCATCAGGTTACTCATAATGTCATATGTAAGACTTCCCATGAATAGATGACAAGCCAAGGGAATCTACTCCTTGCTTGGTCAAAGAGAAACTGATGTTTGGTATTACATTTAGTGCATTCTATAGTATACTATATTGTGTGTCAAGAGTTGGAAATGAAGATGGAAAATAACATAGCAGACGGTCAACTTTGAATGTGGTTGGCCTTATGACCCACTGTAAAAAAAAAGGAAAAGTATTAAAAATGTCAGTCATATTTTTACCAGGGGAGACCTCACACCCACCTAGTCTCCTTTGGTAAACTGACCGTGTCCCTACAAGAGTAGAGCCTTAAATGAACATGAAGCCTAAGAGCTCATAAAACCTCCGCCCCATCCATCAGCACAGTTCTCTATCTCGTTTCCACTCTCTTCTCTGCTAAAACTCTACTCTGCTTTGTTTACATGCAGCACGGAGCTATGGGAGACGACGAGGTAACGCCCCGCTCACTGTGATGTGCTGTGTGTGTCCGCATGGCTCACAATATGCGTGTCCTACATACATTCACGCGCAGACACAACATGCTCATCATATAACCGCCTCCGTCATTAACTCTTCTTTCAAGTAACCAACGCCTCCACCGGCCCGTATACGGTGAAAGGCAGCTTTGTTAGTGGTCACTACCTGCAGCCACACTCCCACGTGCCTAACACTCCGATAGGGACTAAGATTCTGCTTTATTGTGTAATTCTGATTAATGACCAGTCCGATCACATGTTGATTATAGAAAAAGGCCAAAACATGTTGGGATGTGGTGGGTTTCTCAACTCTTTCTCATTACTTTTAATATTCTTCATAGGATGGCAAAAGCTATTTATTCATGAGTGAATATTTATTAGTCAGTATCTATTGTATTTCTGCTGTATAACAGCAGAATTTAATTTGCATTTACTTCAGTGTACCACTCCAAGGTAGCTCTTTCTTTCTAGAAGAAGATTATTTCAATACAGGACGTTAGTTCCCTTGATTGTATCACAATGTTTCCCAGGGAAATGGGTTGAATTAATTGTAAGCGTACCATTCTCATCAATCTATCAGCGTGTACTTCCCCTTGGAGTGGCCCTGCTGTAATGCACACCGTTCCACACCAAGCCATCCAATCAGCTTTCCCTCTCATAGTCACTGAGAGTAGTGTGTCTTTACATGTCCACGTATGGAAGTACAGGTTAGATTGGACACGCACTCGACAGCAAACTGATTCGGTAGTATTACAAGCCATTTGGTAACGGGTGGTGATGATTCACATCACCATCAAATTTCACTAGAAGTTAACCCAGTTTGACTTGTTTGCTTGATGGGCGTGTTCAATTTAAGAACATGGCTGCCACCCACACTGCTGGTTTGCTGAAGAGGGTCTGGTCTCTGATTTTGCACTCCTTGGGGTTTCCCAACAATCCGGTCTGACGCATCTTCTCCCAACAGGGCGCTCCTCCCTGTTTCCGATCGACGATGTTCTCCTTGACGATGGCCATGGCAACCAGGGCGTCCCTGGAGTTCTTGGCTCTCCTAACTGCTACGCTCACCAAAATGGGGAGCGTATTGAGCGCTTCTCTCGCAAGGTGTTTGTGGGAGGCCTACCTCCAGACATTGATGAAGGTCAGTACAGTGACTGGAGAACAAAATGTGTGCACAGGTTCTCAAGCTATGTATCTCATATAGGTGATACTATTGTGTTGATAATGATGGTGCTTTCTGTTATTTATAAATGTAAGAATTAAATGTTGAGCAACATTGTGGTTAAGGATTTCAGTAATGTAAACTCTGTAAATAGAACTTCTGAAGATACATTTCGTAAGACATGAAGGCTTAAGGGTCATCACACACACTCACACACCATTTTTTTCTTCTTCTTTTCCTCATAGATGAGATCACCTCCAGTTTCCGCCGCTTTGGCCATCTGGTGGTGGATTGGCCTCACAAGGCCGAGAGCAAATCCTACTTCCCCCCTAAAGGTAACATCAACGGCCAGCTGACCAGTCCAGACTCAGCCATGGATTTTTCCATATTACCTATATGCCAAGCTAGTTTTAAACTATTTGTTTTGTGCAGAACAGAGGGTCTTGATATTTTTCGGTAAAGGATGCTATATTTAGTGGGCTTCATTACTGCATACTGGTTGCCTTAGTTACAGGCTTGAACTGATTCAGTGCCTTGTCTAGCTGATAAGAGGAAATTGTGTGTGTGTGTGTTGTCTAGGTTACGCCTTTCTGCTGTTCCAAGAGGAGAGCTCTGTTCAGGCTCTGATCGAGGCCTGCTTGGAGGAGGATGGCAAGCTCTACCTGTGTGTTTCCAGTCCCACCATCAAGGACAAGCCAGTGAGTTTAGCAGCCAGCTTGTCAAAGCCAATTTATCCAGCACCAAAGCCTCTTGTACAAGCCTCACGGATGCCAGCCAACAAAATGTTCCAACTCACAGAATCAATTAGAGTGAAGTCGAAGCCAGACTTTAATGTGATGCTTCAGACAATGTTCATTTAATTTTGATAATACACTATAAATATTTTTTTTCTGAATGTCTTTTCTATCCCTTAGGTCCAGATTCGTCCGTGGAATCTGAGTGACAGTGACTTTGTGATGGACGGCTCTCAGCCCCTTGACCCACGCAAGACCATCTTTGTGGGTGGGGTCCCTCGCCCCCTTCGTGCAGGTCAGCGCGCTTCACCGCTCACTAAAATCTCCACTCATTCCGGTCCATTTCTCAACCACTCTCTCTCTTGCCATCATTGCCCCGATTAACCCTCTGTTGTGGTGCTTTCCTCTCTACAGTGGAGCTGGCTATGATCATGGATCGTTTGTACGGTGGCGTCTGCTATGCTGGCATCGATACTGACCCAGAACTCAAGTACCCTAAGGGGGCGGGCCGAGTGGCCTTCTCCAATCAGCAGAGCTACATCGCTGCCATCAGCGCGCGATTCGTTCAGCTGCAGCATGGAGATATTGACAAACGGGTATGGAGCTTCTTCATCTAACTAGTAGAGGCTTATTGGTGGAATATGTGTTTTTTATTTTGGAAATACAATTATACCAGACCAAAGCTATCATAGTGAAGATACTAATAAGTAGTAGTGAGATCATATTTCCTTATTGACTCTTCATGTCAGGTCTGTATTATTTCATTCAATGTTTTAAGCCTTGATCAATTTAAAGAATTGCAATAAAAAGGCTGAAACATACAATCAAGACACACCACTTAGAAAATAGTCTAATAATTATGTTTAGAAACATATATATATAACAAAAACTGCACATTGTACTTTTGAAGAATTATGCTTCAGCTGTGAATGTCAGCATGAACAGTCAGCAATGGAACAGCAGTACAATCAGCAAGTGAGAGACTGAATCTGGAAATAAAATTATACCAGCAAGTGAGATACTGAATCTTAGACAAATAGAGGTGAGTGAGGGCTAACTGAGATAAGTCAGGGAAAGACACATTCTCAGGCTTGTGGTGTTTTTGTTATTTAAAGGGGTAGAAACACGTATGACTGTAATGTTATAATAGCAGCTGTCTCCATGGTGAGTAGCAAGCTTGTTTGAACTGAATTAGTCCAGAGGCCACACTGTCTAGGACTGGGCCTGTTTTGTCTTCCAGAACACCACGTCTCAAGGCATTCAACTTCATCACGCAGTCTAGTTTTATCACTTCACCTGCTTGGAAATCATTGACAATTTCTAATCACTTTTAATTATTACCATCACAAAGAGGGCTATCTTCATAGACTGAGCTTTTAAGTAACTACCTATATTCCAATCCACTTCACTGCACCGGATTCAATATGATTTCTTTCCAATTAGATAAGGACTTGCATGTAGAGTGGTGAGACCTTTAAAAGTCATGTGCACTCTCTGACATACTGTCACAATGATTATATGTTGTTTTGCCATACTTAATAATTCCTATTATACATAAGTATAACAATAAGTCTTTGCACATATTTAATCTTTCTATTCAGCTGGTGGCACTGCCTGAACCAGTGGAAAACAGCCATTAGTGTGACCCTGACTGCTTTCTCACCTGTATGTGTGTACATCTCTGCCCCCTGCAGGTAGAGGTGAAGCCCTACGTCCTGGACGACCAGCTGTGTGACGAGTGCCAGGGGGCGCGCTGCGGGGGCAAGTTTGCACCCTTTTTCTGCGCCAACGTCACCTGCCTGCAGTACTACTGTGAGTTCTGCTGGGCTAACATCCACTCGCGCGCCGGCCGCGAGTTTCACAAGCCCCTAGTCAAGGAGGGAGCGGACCGCCCGCGCCAGATCCACTTCCGCTGGAACTGAGCGTCATCAAGAGAACAACAGAGAGAGAGAGAGAGAGAGTGGAGAGATGACGACACAGCACGAGGCAGGAAAAGTGCACTGTTCTGTCCCCTCACCCCTAAGCTATCAGTATAGAGTATGTAACAGTATACATTATAAGCAAATATAAATATATATGAAAATATATCTATATAAAATATAAATATGTATCTTTTGTAGCAGCCAAAACACTACAAGCCTCAGTTTTTCACCAAACCACCCGCCATCTCAGGCTTTGATGACTTTTTTGTGGTACTTTCATGTTTTTTAAAAAAAGGAGATTAACAGAAGAGAGATTGATTTTTTGTAGTTTTTTCAAATTATTTTTATATGTGAGATTTAAAGTAGATACGAGAATGTTTTTGCATGGGGAGGGGGCAGCCTGTCCGTCTGTCTGTCTGCCTGTCTGTCTGCTGCTAGACCCCCCCCCCCCCAGCTGGTGGGCAAAGTGCGCACTTGTCTCTGGAAAAAACCCTCGATTATTTAAATCTCTGACGCCTGCCCCAGGTCATTAACCAAAGGTAGCAACTAAGATAGGGAGCATGAAACAAACATTTCTGCCACAAATGAAGTGAAAGAAAGTGAAAGGAAAAAACAAACAAACAAAATGAAAAAGGCTATCTCCTGATGTTTCAACGTGCTTCTTATACTTACAAATGAATAATTCTAGAAGACGACATGATTATATTTGCTCTCGA
This sequence comes from Alosa pseudoharengus, assembly GCF_046254945.1. Taxonomy (NCBI): domain Eukaryota; kingdom Metazoa; phylum Chordata; class Actinopteri; order Clupeiformes; family Clupeidae; genus Alosa; species Alosa pseudoharengus. The sequence continues at coordinate 23,153,752 of NW_027468576.1, read as the reverse complement.
TTTAGACCTGCAAAAAAGATAATACCTCAAAGTAACTAATCTGGTTTGTAGTTAGCTCTATCTACCATTGTTAATCACACAAGCTGTGTAAGAAGCTTTGCTGCTATATATAATATATGAACAGATGTATAGTTGTTATATTAAATGCCATCTACTAGAAAGGAATCATTAAAAATTAAAATGCAGTCCACACTCTCACTCAGATATGGCAACACATGTTGCTCATGAAGACTAGAATGTGAAATCTTAAGTGCATGTTTGTGTATACGGCATTTGCAATGCATGTAGAATAGAGGTTACTGACAACATATAGAGAAAGAAAACAAGTAACAAAACTCATATTACAGAAAAAAGCTGAACACTATATGTAGCATGAACAAAATAAACTATCAATGACCTTGGTGTCAAATGTTAATTAAGTTGAGAAGTTATTACAAAAATAAACATGCATGCATTGATGTGATGATTGGTTTACATGATTATTCTATCAGAAACATTCGTTTTAGACTAGTACGTCTGGCCATCTTTGTGTATTCGGTGATTTGTGAGGATTTCGACACAAAAAGATGTAAAAAAAACTGAGTGGTGTTTGTGGTTAGTGTACATGCCGTCTGTGTAACGTGTGGCTGTAGTTAGTGTGGATTGAGGTTTTCGTTAAGTTTCAACGTAGATAAAGAGGAATATTAGGACAACATTTTGCCTTGACCCTACTTATTGTTACCTCCCTATACTCATACGCTCACCAGTGTTTCTCGATGTAGCATAGACCATAGCTGACAAAAGGCTAATAGCCAGATTTTAAAGAATTATCCAGTGTAAAATGGGTAGGCATTTTACATGAACACATTAGGTAGCCAATACAGGATTCAATACACACAGGCAGTTGGTCAGAAGACAACACTTGTGTTTTTAGACAGAGCATACTACTCCTGTAGAGTTAGTTATGTTGTCCATTGATGCAATATGTAGGCACGTTTAAAAGGAGCTATAGAAGTCCTTTCTCAAATCAGAGTAAAAAAAAAGTGGATATCACTTAATAGTGTCATTGGGGAATTATCACTTGAGAGAATTTTTTTTTATTTATTTTCCTTTCCTCTTCATTCAAATTCAGTTATGATCATGGAAAAAGAGCAAAGATATTGCAAAATTTGTGCCGTTATGATTTATCCCCTGCCTGTGATCCTGTGCGGTTATAACACTTAATTAATTTACTCCTAGGGACAATCTCTAATAGCCGCGGATGCCAGCTCTACTGCTGGCTGTCTGGTACTGTACTGTATATTTGTGTGTGTTGATCTTATTTTATTTTCTGTGTCGTGTGCTTCTGTGTTTGTTTGTCTGTGAGCACCACGCCCAAGTGTTGCTGTCTTTTTGGTGTTTGTGATTCAAGCTTTTAAGTGTCTCTACTGTTACTACTTCAAGATGAGATTGTAAGGTTTATTTATTGAGTTGTGTTTTTTAAAAAATAGAGTATTTATTTGTCAATATGATACACATTTTGCATTTGCCCCCTCGACCTCTCTAATCACTTTTGATAATATATATAGTGCACTACATGTTCTGAATTTCCTACTCTTTGATTACAGTCTTTTGTTGCTCTTACCATTACGGTTATCAACAAGCTGGCTAACCCTGAAGTTCTGAAAAATGAAAAGCTGTCCGTTTTATTTACCTGTATGTCATCATTTTATAAATGATTTCACTTCCCTTGGACATCTACCTATTTTTTAACCAGATGATTTTAATATTCCTTATTTTTTCATAAGTTATTTAATATTTTTTGCAAGTGGGCTTAGGTTTTCTATGTGAATGCAGAGCAGTAATCTGTGTGTTCTAACGGAGGTCAGGGAGAATTTTGGGTAGTGCTTCCTTGCAGGCATTGCTTGCTCTGCCTGGTCAAATCAAAATGGAGGATGAATCATGCATATGAGATTTGCTGAGCTATGCCTAAAAGATGAATTTAAATATGAAGGAACCTTTCACCTTAAGTGTCATGGTTCTTGTGACTGTCGACACTCCCAACAAAGCTATGTTAGAACTGGGTTTAAATGGTTGAAAGAGTGACACTAGAAAAAGCATCGGCACTAGCCACACCACTTTCCCCTGACACTGGCCTCTTTGTGTTGTGAGTACCGTGTCCGGTTTTCTGTGTTGAACACTGTTGCTTTGTACGCTTGTGTGTGTATGTGTGTATGCGTATGTGTATACGTGTGTGGTTATTTTTGTTTTTGTAAAAATCATATTTATTTCACTATTTTTGTAGACGAATAACTATTTGATTTGGATTGTATTTTTCTATTTCAATAGACTTATTTTACACATTTTATTTCCCCTAATATTTATAGTTCTGTCCAGAAGCAGGATTCTGTTTATGACGAAAAAGAAACAGAGACAGTTTCAACACCCATGCAATTATGTATATATTGATATATTAATATATAAACTCTTGTAATGTATTAATATGATTAATATATGAAAACATCACATTTTGTTTGAAGGAAATACACATTGAGGGTTCTATTATGTTCATGGAAGACACTTGAGATTTCCCCCCGTTGCATCGAGACTCTCGTAGCCTCTCCTCATTGATGCTCCGAAACTTGAATATAACACATTTTGAAAGGCTGACTAACCTCGAATCTGTGTTGTGACGTGCAATACTGTTTCTAATGTTTGTATAAAAAAAGTAAGAATAACAGTGTAAACCTTTTTAATGCAGATTTATTTTTTTCATTGCATATTTTGCAAATTTCTGATTCACAGTGTCATTTTTTACTGTCAGAAAATAAACCCCCTTTTTTTCATTGCAACTATTTTTAAATCCAGATATCTTTGTACTGATGTAAATGATTGTAGTTATTTTGGATAGTGTTTTGCTAACAAAAGGAGAGACTTTTTCATGCATATTTCTATTTCTTTTCATTTTGGTTTGGATTCTTTTTTATTTCATTTAAATAGACTAGTAGCAAAATACTTGGAATAATTTTTCATATTATGTGTCATTAATATTGTTTTTTATTTTTATGTGGAATATATATAAATATATAATTTTATGATGCTAATTGCTAAAATATTATTTTACGTTGAATTATTTTTAAAGCAAAATCTTTGTAATATTGTCAAAGTTACTAGTTTCTAAAATCAGAGTTTGTGTAGATTCACACAAGTGGTTCAGATTGTAATTATTACTGAATGGTTCTTTGATATGCAAATGAATATCGTGGATTTTTATTTTGGTTTGTTTTGTATTTAAATGGGGTGTTGATTACAATCTTTCATTTCCTGAATAAAGACCCATTATGTTCGGACACAGTTTGCGTTCTGTCGTGGTTGATTATCTCATAGTTAGTGAGCTCAGGTTAATCGACTTAATAGGTCTTGACACAAATTATTTTATCACTGGACCAGACATGAGACTTGGCGGAAATGGATCTAGGTACTTAGAAAGACTGCATCTGTAGAATATGAATCTTGATCTACTGCTAATTGATGACTTGAAGCAAGTTCTGTCAAAAGACCTGCATGAATATAGTGTCTCAGAATATTTTTTAACCCAAAACAACAATCACAATATCTGAGGTGTAACTGCTCTAATCATGCCTGGCGTTGACATTCTGATGTTCCTCCTGCCCACCTAGATCTTCTTTCAGAAAGATCTAGTCTGGAACACAATAGTTCATAACCGTTTCCAGTTTTCAAAAAATGTTAGGCCAATCAGCGACAAGAAGGGAAGATGAAACCGAAAATTACTGTGATAAACAGAAGCAGCAACACCTGCAATGGTCAAAAAATGCAGTTGGGAAAATGCAGAGATTTATTTACAGCAAAGGTAGACCATCATACATTGTTTCCTGACTGTTGATTCTGTTTATTGTCAGTTTGTAAAGTTTAGGCGAAGTAGGAAGTAACATTAGGAATCTCTGATCAATGTGATTGGTAAGGCTGGACCAATGATTTCAAAGTTAGTGCCCGTTGCAATGAAAGTGTTGGAAACATTTCCCAATCGAGACTTGATCTTCTACAACTGGAATCACTGATTAACATTCTTATGTAGACTACCTGTAAGTCAATAGACTACTACACTTTGGCCAGCTTGAAGGTTTCTGTTTTAAGTATCTTCCCAACTGTAGAAAATTATAGAGAAAAAGAGTATTTTTAAAATACCATTTTGGGTCAGTATAGGCTTGTATGTTCTATATACCATTACATATGTCTAATAACTTAAAATCAGGCATGTACAGAGAAGAGATTAATATGACTCACTGAAGAGTGATACTTCACTCATGGAACTCTGTGACAAAGTCAACCAAGACATCATGTTGTTCAGCTTTTAAAATGGTTTATTGAAACAGGTTTTTCCCCATGCATAAGCTGAATGATAGGCTTATGTTAGGTATTCTAATTCTGAACCCATGAATGGTGCTTCACAAATGATTACATTTACTTGGCCTGAAACCAGAAATCAACTTTTGTTAAATCACACATTTCAATTTTGAATGTTGCCCAATTCAGTTGGAATCAACACACTGCTTTAGAGCCGGATGTGCAATTCAATCATTGAAAATGTTCAAAAACAAGACAAATCATTTGATGATTTGATCATCCAAAACCAGATAATGGAGTGAGAAAAACAATTTGGTTGACTCCAGAAACTGAGCCTATGACATTATAACACACCAATGGGTGTGCAGGTAATTTGGAAATGAGTTGATGGCAGAATTTAGACTAGTACCCTATTTATTAAGACAGCACAAATTCCTTGAGATCCCATCTTAAAATGTAACCTACAGTATATTGAGCTGAAGGGGAATGGTTTGCGTGTATCTAATAGGGGGCTTAACAATCGCATCTCAGAAGGGGGCTGACTATCTGTGTGACAGATGACGGAAGGTTTAAAATGGTCACCTATTGCATATCTATGAACTCTATGAGAAAATACAACCTACGCTGTGAATTAATAAGTGAAAAAAAAAGATGGAAAGGGTCCCTAAGGGAAAAAAACTGAACTCAGTGATGTTAAGTGATGAGTTTCTTTTAAGCAGGAAGGCCCCAAACTCTAGGATGATATCACTATCTCAACCCCACCATAAACGAGAACAGAAGGAGCCAGTTATAACACCTTCACAGAACTTCCAAACGATCTGTACATACAGATATTCTCTCCCTCCATTTAGAAAGGAAATTTCTCGAGAGATACAAGTGGAAATGCCATTTCCGGAATTTTAGCAGATTGGAAAACCATTTTCTTCAAAGAAAGGGAACACAGCCGATTGGTGTTCCTTGGATTAAAGTGCACGTACAAGTAGGAGGGGTGCGAGAGTGATCTACGGGAGAGCACACACACAGGGGAGAGGAAGAGGGCGCGGACTCTACTCTCCAGAGCGACAGCACGCCCTGAAGCCACACTGCAGGTTCTGGCAGCCGCTGGCCGTGTCCGCGTGGGGACCTGCAGAGAGATGTGGCAAGACACAGCCATTAGGGGGCGCCAGAGAGACATAAAAGGCCCCTTTTTCAACAGAAACAAATTGCGCACAGCTGACCTCTTAAGTTCTATGCATGTTCTACAACAATAACCACAACAACAAAAACATTCTGACACCATGTGGAGAGGACACAGAGTCCTCTTTTGAAGCTACAACTTCATCTCGTGTGGAATGTGCATCTGCATGTAACAGTTCTAGAAATGAAAACATTAGGTCACTCAAGTCACTACTTACCTTAAACATGACAGAAAGTGTCTAGGTCAGAAGCCACAGAGTAACTATAAGAATGTACAGGCATGTGCACAGAGTTCAATGTAAATAATTTCCATTAACTTACCTTTCACTGACAGGAACTCTATAAATGAGCATGCTGGCAATTAAGGGCAAAGTTAGACAATACCAGCTACTTCTAACAGTCATTTCAAAACAACACATGGATTGACTGATTCAATGACTCACAGTTACCAACCCACAAAGTAACACTTAAAATAAACCATGCAAATGGCAATATTCCCAAATGGGATAAGCTACACAGCAATAGTAATTTATCAGTAATTTATTTATTTTAGTGACCATTTGGATCAGTATGATGCAATCACTTAGGTGTTGATTCTCAGAATGAGGATAATTTCCAAATCGGAGGTCACAAAAGGAACTCACTGTGATCAAGTAGGCTAAACAGTCTGTGCAGCTCTACTTCTAATAGTTTGGAACTATTTTTTCTGATTAACCTCAAATAGTAACACTAGGCAATTTTGATAAATCTTACTGTACATGACTGGAGTCACATAACTGGCATTGGCAGATTAAAATTAAGCCTATGTGACGAGTGCTTATCTACACACTTCTTATACAGCACTTTTTGATCATCTACAAAAGCTTTACAGCACAAATGTCTCTTGTATGCTTTATTTCAGAATGTGCTCTATACATCAATCCTCTTTGACCTCTAAGCCAAAACTGATGTATAGTGACATGATACAAGGATACAAGGAAGTTTATTGTCACATGCATATAGTTACTGGAAGTAAGAAATGCAGTGTAATTATGTCTGGTGTCAGCCTATTTGTGCATTTATGGGGGGGGGGGGACAGGGGTTTAGTAGATTAAGTGGCAAGGGCTGCATAAGAAAGGTGGGGGAGGATTGGGGGGGCACCAACAAGGAACAATGGGATTTTACGGTATTCAGTGCACTCATTCAGGTCAGACACAAATTCGGACCTGCATAACCACCCTGCAGAGCTGAACACGTGGTGTATAAGTAGATGTGTAAAAGTCTGTGTGTGTGATGTGAAGTGATGAGTTACCATTGATGTTGTCACAGTAGTAGAAGTGTTCGTCGTTGAGTGCCGGACAGGCCGACACCAGCTCCTGCAGTCCCACCTCAGTGATGAAGAGGCAGCCCGACAGGTTCAGGTGCTCCAGGACCGGGAGGCCTCCACGCTGAGACAGAGCCCTGGAGGGGACAGCGTGCACACGTGTACACACACACACACACACACACACACACACACACACACACACACACAACACACACAGTCAGCTAGAGGTATAACGTTTTAAGCATGCCACAGGTTTAGAACTTGTTCAGAGCAGATCAAATACATATTTAAGCAGCAGAGCAACCAGTCTGAGGAACATCCCTGCATTACCAATGTTTCCTTGCCTAGTTCACCTTTTTTAAAAAGAAAAGACCTTTCACCTCTCCATGCATTTCCAAACTGGTCTCCTAGTCAACTAAGTACATAGCACATCTCTATTAAAGGAAAATTCAGTTTTTTAGCACTTTAAAGCCCTTTTCTGGTTTGTTTTGGATGAACTAGAGTGGAGGACACCGAAATTTTGACGATTGGTCCTGTCTCGACTTTTCTGACTCGTTTTGAATCGCCTTTGACTTCTCAGGGAGGCTGGCAATGGGCATACTGTAGTAGTCTACTCAAACATGTCCTAAAACAACCCTTAACATTCGGTTTCAAAACTGTGCAACTCACCGAATGGTTAGTGGTGTTCGTTGATTATTAAAACCAAATATATCGGCGCAATGTATGATTTCCAGCCGTCTTATTTGCTATTGTGGAACTATTTTTAGTTTAGTTTTTTAGTTTTTATTTTTACCGCGTATAAACTTCCGCTCAATTGTGAGCCTGAAGCATAGACGGTGGCGCAGTAATATCAACGTGCAATGAGTCTTCCAACAGAAATCAATGGGATTTTACAAAATGCCAAATAAAAGACGACAGAAACTGTATTTCGCTACGCTACTTGTTTTGGAACATCAACGAACACCACTAACCACTCGGTGAGTTGCACAGTTTTGAAAACGAACGTTAAGGGTTGTTTTAGGACAGGGGTGTCAAACTCATATTAGATAGTGGGCCAGATTTGTTGGAATGAGACCTTGTGAGGGCCGTTATAGTCATGGTCATTATACATTTTCTACATGGGTATGAGTGTTGTTTGATATACTCCTTTACCATATATCCACTTATAAGCAAACAAGTACAAATGATGTGCTACTGTCATGTATAATGCCATTTCTCTCTTGAAATAACCTACTTCCATGTCAGTTCTTTCAAACTTCCTTAGGATGGTTTGTAGTGCTAGGTTTAATCAATGTATCATAGAAATATTGCTTATTACACATTGTTGAAGACTATCTTTTTTTTTCTATTTTCCCCTTCCTACCCAAAACATCTGGGGGGCCGTATGAAACCTGCTGGCGGGCCTGATCTGGCCCCCGGGCCTTATGTTTGACACCCCTGTTTTAGGACATGTTTGAGTAGCCTACTACAGTACGCCCATTGCCAGCCACCCTGAGAAGTCAAAGGCGATTCAAAACGAGTCAGAAAAGTCGAGGCAGGACCACCAAAAATTTCGGTGCCCTCCACTCTAGTTCATAACTAATTAATCTGAAGTTCACAAGTCCTAAGTCATCTTACATTCATTATGCAGATAACACACTCATAAAAAAAAAAAAGAAACACCATACTTCAGTCAGTGATGATCATCTGTTGGGCAACAAAGCTAAGAATATGAAAGAATGACAATGTTACATGCAGTAAGAGTGGATTTTTGATTGGCATTTTCAGCCAATTTCCCCCCTTCCATACACCCACCAGTAAATTGTTGTTTCCATTTCGCAAGTTTGTTCAAGGTTGTGTCATCAGAAAGATTCAGAGACATTTTAGGCAAATTAGCCCATTTCACAATTTACGAATTTCCAGCTTTGTTGAACTGAGGCCATTGGTAAAGAGTATTCCTGTTCCTGTCCTACCCGTAGACTGTGATGTAGAAGAATGATACTCTAGAACTATTTTCACATCTTTGAACCTAAACCTCACCAAATTTGACAAAGAGGTGTTAGGTGTTGAAAAAGAACTGTATTTTTTAACTGATCTGTACAGCGGACAGCAGAAGTTGAAGAGTTGAAGTAGTTGGGGGCGGCTGTGGCCTACTGGTTAGCACTTCGGACTTGTAATTGGAGGGTTGCCGGTTCGAACCCGACCAGTAAGCCGAACCCGACCTTGAGCAAGGCACCTAACCCCTCACTGCTCCGAGCACCGCTGTTGTTGCAGGCAGCTCACTGCGCCAGGATTAGTGTGTGCTTCACCTCACTGTGTGTTCACTGTGTGCTGAGTGTGTTTCACTAATTCACGGATTGGGATAAATGCAGAGACCAAATTTCCCTCATGGGATACTTATACTTAGTGAGGCATTGTGTAAGAGGCACATAATATAGCCTTAAATGCTCTCAAAGGAAACATCGTTCACAGGGATCATATGAAAAACTTGGAAGTAAAAAGGCATTGCCGTGCAAAGATCCCTGATAGAATTAAGTGTCCTTGACATGATCGTCTACAGTAAAAGAGATTCCAATTCCTACTTGACAATTCATCAAACCATAACTGGTCCCAAGGGAGGCTACAGCACTAGACATCAGTTGATATTTAGAATATTTCTTAAAAGAAACCATTTAAAAGCATGTGATTGCTTGGTAGAACATTACCACGCCACTTTTGTAGGCAACTACAGTGGCTTGCAAAAGTATTTATCCCCCTTGGATATTTCCCCTCTTATTGCTTTAATAAATGGAATCTTTGTCAATTGAATTTGCCCTTTTTAACACCAATTTAAAAAAATCCCCTCTTTAGCGTCAACGTGAAAGCAAATTTCAGTTTGTGGTGACAGCCTGCTCTTGGCAGATTTGCACATTTGCCATGTTCCTTACGTTCTTTAATAATGGATTTCACTGAAATCCAGAGGATGTTCAGTGACTTGAACATTTTTTGCATCCATCTCCTCACTTATGCTTTTCAATAACCTTTTTTCTGAGTTGTTTGGAGTGTTCTTTTGTCTTCATGGTGGAATTATAGCCAGGAATACTGATTGACCAGTGACTGGACCTTCCAGATGCAGGTGTCATTATATTGCTATACTATACTATACACATTCACTGCACTCAGGCGATCCTCATTTCACTAATTGTGAGACTATTAGCACCAATTGACAGAACCGCTGTTGATTTAGGTCAGTCATTTTAAGGGGGATGAATATTTATGCAATCACTTATTTTGCATTATATATTTTTAAATTTGCTTTCACCTTGACATTAAAGAGGGGATTTTTGTAAATTATTGTTAAAAAGGCCAAACTAAATGGACAAAGATTCCATTTATTAAAGAATACTTTTGCAAGCCACTGTATTTCCAGTTCATTTTGATGACTTTTTCAGAAGGACAGATGCACACACTGACTTGCAAATAACCTGTCAATACAGTACCGGTACTATGTATGTTCAATATCGCCACATAGCCTGTATCGTCAAATGTGAACCTTTATTCATGCCATCTGGGCTGTTTTTTTTCTGGATTTTTGTTGGATGTCTTTTAGGTATTGAGCCTGCAAGCTTAAGACCCAAACTCTATACTGCTGCTAAAAAAAAAAAACTGAACCATAACTCGAGTGTAAAAGTACATTACCTCAAGCCCAGGTCTGTGATCTGATAGCACCCGGACAGACTGAGGAACCTGAGAGAGCGGAAGGTGTCTGATTTGTCAGTCTGTTTGCCAAGCCCGGGGCAAGTCTGGCCCTCTGCAGGGCACTTAGTCCGAAACCCAGCGCTGCCCCCTGTGGCCGGAGGACTGCACTGGGCCCCATTTGAAGTCCTTAGGGCGGTGTCTCCGCCACAGCAGGTAGAGTGGCCACACTGTGCATCTGTGTAGGATGCATGCTGCAGTGGCTGCTGCTGCCAGTAGGGGGAGCCGCTGCTGCTGCTTTTACCAGTTCTGAAGCCTCGCTTACGGCTCCTCCTGCAGCAACACTGCTCCCCGACGACCTGCATCTCCAGGGGCCTGCCGGTGCCCTCCAATGCCGGGCCCCCACGTCGGCTCCACTCAGCCGCATCCTCGATGTCGACCAGCTCGGACGGGTCCAGCACCCAAACGTGCGCCGGTCCGAAGCCGTTGCCTCGGCCGCCAGGTCTCCTCTTGAAGATGAGCTCCTGCCTGCCCCTGCCGTTGGAGCAGTTGGGGGGGACCTCGTGCTGGAGCTTGATGGGAGATGGCAGACCGGCCAGCAGCTTGGCCTTGCGCTCTGGGCTCCTGATGGGGAGGGAGCAGGAGGTCAGGTCACCCAGGCCCATGGAAAGCCTCTTCAGAGTGTGGTCTGTGATCTTCTCACAGCCAGACAGGTCCAGGTGTTTCAGAGAGCTACATGCACCCAGAGATGCCCAACTGGAGACAGCAGAAATAGAGCAAAAAACACATATCAGAAATAATCATTTGACATTATGTCAGATACGTGGACATCTAAATGGTGTAGCTCGTCAAATAAAGCTTTGTAGGGAGGAACTGCTGACACCATTCACGGCACATTCAATAACATCCATCCAACATGTTTCCTTGCAGTGAGCAAGATATTAACGAGAAGAGAAAGAAGAAGAACTACCTGTCGAATGCAGAGTCGGTGACATCAGTCTGGGTTAGGTCCAGGTAGGTGAGTTGGGGGCAAAGGGTGAGGATCTGGCGAACCTGTGACAATTGAGAAAGTATTAATTCAACATACAAAAATCCTAATGGAACTGTAGCTAGCTAGCTAGCTAGATAGATAGATAGATATACTTTCTTGATCCCCAAGGGGAAATTCAAGATGGGCGTAATGGAACTGAAGCCAAGGCTTTGAACCAGTTCATGGAACAAAAATGAAAATCAGAAGCTATTGATAGATATTGATATTTAATTTTGATACTGATGTTCTGGAACAGAAACATGTATTTGAAAGAATGGTAACTAGTAAATAATGTTATTTCTTTCAATCTTCTATTATTACAATGATTAAAATATTTTCTGCTTGATAACTGGATAACTGGAGTCTGGATAGTGGACTTACTGGCTGCAGCCAGTGAATGGTAAAATGTCTCTATAAAGTTAACCTTAAACTGAAATGTGTCTCCCGTCCCCATTTGCAACCAGAGGAGGTAAATATTGTGCTTAATTGGAATTTAATTTAGTTTGATTCGATCATGTAAACTAGAACTAATGTTGAAAATCGCTAGCTAACTTCATACTACTGTAACCTGTATAGCTATTAGCAAGCATTAAAATGACATAGTTTCTCATTTAAACGTTTGTGCTTAGATGGGAAGGCATCAAGAAAATCCAGTGTTGCAGCATTTATTGTTTGATCCTGAAACCAACAAGTCTGTGTGTAAAATAGATAGGCTAGACATTTTTATGCCATCTGAATATTATCATGTTACATAGCCATACATGGAATGTTATTAACCGTTTTTTTCATTTGGTTCTAACCGGTTGTCATTTTAGGGTGGAACGCAAAACGTTAAAATACTGATTCTGCTCGGAACGCATCTAATGAAATGCAGATGCGGAACGCATCTAATTCTTGTATTTATAATTCTTGTATAATTCTTGTATTTTTGGTTTGAAGCCCTGACTGAAACAGTGCTCCGAGGGAATAAAATGGTCCACATACCATTTTACTGGAGACAGCGAAGCTGTATGCCAGGACGATGGACTTGACGGAAGACCCCACGATGGGCAGAAGGTTCTGGATCATCCCATTCAACAGCTTCTTCTCTCGCTGGACTGCATTAATGGCTGGACTTTCCTCTGAGGCCTCTTCTACAGGGATAACACAGAGTAAAATCAATATCTCCACTGTGAGATGGTGGCCAATTCTTCCTTTAGTAGGAATTCAACTGAAAGCCATCCCAGCCATGACTTAATAAACCAGGCACTAGTTATATAACCAGGGTACTTTGATATTGCCAAAAAACACAGTACGCTCGACTGTAACGCAGAGGCCGAGGACTCACCAGACTCATCCACGTCTGCATCTTCATCCCACTCCTGATAGGCTCGACCCTCGTCTTTGAGGTTCTTCACCCACTCCTCCTCTGGATCCTGATCCAGCTCACCGGGGGGGCCGTGGTAGTAGTCGCCTAGGAGACATGGCGTTAGATACGCACAAATGAGTGTGGGTGTGTGAGTGCAGTGATAACTTAGTGATAAAATAGCTAGGGGGCCAGCTGCACAGACAAGTACGGTGGATCCAATACGGGCCCATGCAAAGCCCAGCTCAGAGGGGTGGAAGCTCTAATTCATTATGTGAGCACAATGAAACGCTGACTAACAATTCTAAATAAGGCTTGGAATTTGGGCTTATTTACTTCAAAGTAAAAATAGTTCAAGAGAAAAAAAAGTAATTAGGACAAAAAAACATAGCAAGCCCTTAGACACACTGAGTGTGCATGGCATCTACTTTACCTGCTGATTTCGATTTTGCCCCATACTAACAGATCACATTTACATTTATTAATTTAGACGACACTTTTATCCAAAGTGACCTTCAAGCTTTTTGTTTGGCATGGAGGACCAGCAGTTCAGTCTTTGAGAGGTTTAGTGAGGTGGTGACCCTTCATCTTTGCGGATATGTCAGAGACGATCCGAGATCCACACAAAGACCGTTGAGTCGTCAGTTCTGTTCAATTGTTTGTATTTACTTGTGTAGTTAAACTTGTTCACTGTGTATATGGCTAATGCCTGTTAACATAAACGTGACTCCACTGAGATAAAGAGCTACCATAAGCTTCAAGAGCTCTCCAGACAGCCAGCAATACTACTGGGTTGGTCTGTATATGACACCATGCTGTGCACTGTTCATGCCAAGAGTCATCATTGCCCATGGACATTTTAGTTTGTTAAATTTAACCAATGGACTAATTTAACTCATAGATATTTTTCTAATTGTTTGTTCTGTCTTAACTTCTATGTGTAAAGCCCTTTGTGCGTGTGAAATAGAGGTCTGCACTCCCGCGGTAGACCCGCGGGTCCCGACGCAAAAGAGTGCGGCGCGGGATAACTTTTGAAAGCTCTTTGCGGGAGCGGGCGGGATGAGAGAGGTGCGTTCGCGGGTGCGGGACAAACCGATGATTCACTGCACTCCTGCAAATTAAATATGTGCGTAAAATTAAATATGGAAATGATTAAAGTAGTGTTCATAACTATAGTTCAGCTGGATGTTCTGTTAGGCAGCATTAAAAAACGGGGTTTAAGCATAACTGACGGATAGCAGGCCTATATTGTTGTTTACGTGGGTTCAATTTGTTCCTGCTGCTCATTGTCAAAACTCGAAATCGAAAGCACGATAGAGGAAGAGGGCACCAGACTAGGCCTACTTCAGTTGTTAGCCTACATTCAGAACAAAGAAACTTAAAATCAGACAACTGGAGTCTTTCTCAGGTGTGTGTGCTCCTTTCGTGAGACAGAAAGAAAAGCTGAATAGGCTATCCCTCCTGCATGCGGGCTGTAACACTTACTCTGCCAGGGATAGAGCTTTGACTCATCTAAAGCTCAAGCGTGGAACCTATTTTTCACACGCAAGGTAAGCCGCAAGCAGTTCAGCGGTTCAATATAGAAAGATATAGGGCTGGCAGTGCCAGAGCAAAAATGTCAGCTGTGTGAACAAACACACACTATCGAGCTACAGTAGCTCAATGCAGCCATCGTGTACACACCCACACACAACACAATTCAGTGTATCCAAGGGCTAACACTGTACATTCAGTAATCAGTTTGGATTCACCCATTTCAGTCAAATGTAAGCATCCAGTTTATATATTATATTTATGCAAAACTAAAAAAAAGCAGGGAACTCTCCTTACCTCTTGCCCAGCGGACTGGGTATAAGTGCCTCCAGAGAGAGCCAGTCTTGGCAACATTTGACCAGGTGGTGCAAACCTGCCCGCAGCGGCACAGGTCTTCTGGGCCAAGATATCTAAACAGCTTCAGCAGAACCTCCACGGGAAGCTGGGAGATGTGGGCCGATCCGGACCCCTTCTCCAACTCTGCCCAGCCAGGTGGACGAGAGAAAACACACATAGTCAGAAAAAAGCTGTGTGGCTAAGTACAGCTGTGAAAACAAACTCACTCTTCATGGGGCAAGAGGGACATTTCATAGGCCATTTCAACACCAGTTCAAAGTTTCCTGACGGTCAGTGATGATGCTAGAACACTTCAGGGAAATATTCCTATTTGCATCACACATCTAAAGAGGAAGTCTTTTGAAGAAACATTTTGAGGTTTTAGCCATCACCTGATTTTCTTAGCTGGCATGATGCCATACCCATGCTATCCCATATCAAAATGGTTATGGACAGTATATTCTATATATTAATTTATATAATGAATAACATTGTTCTGTTTTACACACTCTACCTTCATCTGTGTACTTATTTTTAACTATCTTTATTGTTATCCTTTGTCGGTTGTCTTTCCACTTCACAGACAGCCCAACTCACCGTCATCTGTCTTCTCGTGGTCCAAGTACTTGAAGGCCTTGTGCAGCTCCTCGGCCTGGTTGAGCAGGCTGAAGCCTTTGAGTACCTCGGCTGCACAGTCCCAGCGCTGCTGGCGACAGTGCTGGGCAATCACCTGCTTCTTAATGTCCTTCAGCTCCTCATAGGTGAAGTACTCCATCAGCATGGGCTGGAACACCTACAGCACCAACGGCAGCGACCACGTCAGCACAGCCATAACTGGCATTGCTTGATAATATATATATATATGGACATCACACGAGACTCTCAACGCTGTGCACACTGCACACGTGTGAGTGTGGTCTCAAATTTTACACTCACATGGAAAAAGTAATGCCTCACACAGAAATTTGGAGTGTTTTAAACCAATATGCGAATATAAGTGAGGTAAAAAGGGAACTCCATGATCTTCAGTTCCATTTCTCATTCACATCCACACAATTATAAATGCCCATTTTCACAAAAGGCATCCAATTTATTCTAATTTAGGCTGAATGTCACCAGGTTCCAGTGACAAACATATTGTCATACCTCCTCCTCCTCCTTCATGTGGGGAAGGAAGTCCTGAGTGAAAGCCTCCAGTTTCTCCTTCAGCTGTCGGGCATAGTTCAGCTGCTCGTACTCACTCTGCAGGGACAAACGCACCATCAATCAAACACATGATAAATCGTGTCGCCACATTTCGGTGATTCAGCGAGTGTGCCCATTATGCAACTATGAAAGGCACTTTCTAGACAAGTCCCTTCGTCACCAAAAAAATCCAAGCCCTATGTCCAAACTTCTTCCATATGTTCATAGGAAACAAAAACTGGAAGCTGCGTGTGTCTGTTGTGTACAGTACGCTAAACGTACTGCAGAGGTAGAGTCCTGTGAACACTGCAGTCAGTTAAAAAACAAACTAGAGAGCTCAGACTTAGGCGGGCAGTTTACACACCACCACACTGAATTCTATTTGAACTCTGCCATGCAGGCCTTAGCAACTCCTCTCTACAAATCTAATTTGGAGCCCAAACTGCCTCAAAAACAAACATGTGAGTTTCTGACTGGCTTCCTGCGCACATTCAAGTTGCAAGCAGAAGATTTAAACAAAAATAAACTGAAAACAATTTAATAAAGCTGCTTATTCATGTTGAAGTTATATCTGCCTTCCTGTTTCAACACAGAGACTCACAGGATGTGCCGAGTTTGGCTTGGCCAACCACAAGCTGGGAAATTACCCCGGGGACGGGGAGGGGGAAGGGGGGGGGGGATACGGGGTGGCAGGGCAATTCACACAATTGCACTGTTCAGATGCTTTTAGGTAACTCAACACAATTGTCACAAGACAAAACATTGAGATTGAAGACAGCTACACACAGTCCATCCCAACATCTGACCAATGTGATAAAATTACAAAGGATTACATTTATAGCCTACTAATTTATCCTTTGTATATCATGCCAATGGTGAAGAACAACACCGTCACAATAGCTATAGATGCATGTTTATGTACGGATATCTTGAATACGGCCACCATAATATTGGTTATGGACACAAACTGTGAAACCCATGATACCACGAGAGTTTTGGTAACCCTTAGAACACAAATGTAACTTTTATTACACTCCCAGATCATAAAACCTCAATGATCTTGCAAAAAAAGGTGCCAACAAAATGGATTACACTGGATTGAAACAGACTGACTGCAGCTTGATTTCCCTTAGTCATGGTGACAGTCACTAGAAATAGAAGTGTAGAAATAGAGGTGTAGTGAAATATGAAAAGCAAACTACCACCAATGCTGGGCCCTTCCTAGATGATTATGGTGAACCATATATTCTCATAAACATATGTTAACAAATTCTTATTTCATATATAAGACGTTTCATTATAGACACATGGTTGTCCTTTTTATGCTAGCCTACCCGCTAAAAGTATGGGAAGAAAACATAACCATTCACTGACACCCTGTCTTTTTTAGACAGTTGCATAACAGAAAGACCGGCACTACCAGCAAACTATGCCGCTCTCAAACCCAGCCAATAAACATCATGTGAGAAATGTGACTGCCAAAAACTCAGTAAGGTGCTCTGATAAGATTTGGCCTGAAAGCATAATACCAACAGCATACTTCAAATGGCACAGACTCACCTTGACACTCTTGAGTCCCTTCTCAAAGAGTGACAACATCTCTGAAAGCTTGTTGTCTGAGTGCACATTGTATACTGTGTGGCTGCGTTGTTGCAGCAGTCCAATGATGCACTCATTCTCGATCTGTTCGTGCATCTTGAACTCTTTGAAGGTAGCACAAAGTGACTGCAGAAACGATCTGAAATCATTGTTGTTGGAGAAGTTGGTTTTCGAGAGCTGCAACAGAAGAAATGTTAGATTCTTACTTTAGGTGTCAACACCAAGCCACCCTAACTTTTATTTTTAGTGTAATACACTTAACGCACTTGAATATGTTTAACGTTAGTGGGGAACTACGGAAGCGTATTGCTGCCACACTAAAATAAATAAAAAGGCTCAGTATTATGTAATTACGTGAAGTTTCTTGTTATAACAATATCTTTTTCACGTTTTAACAAGATACGTATCACGTTATTACATAGAATTATCACGTTATTTCATGATATTGATATTTTCACGTTATAATGTGAAAATATCATGTTATTTCAAATATATATCTTGTAAAAACGTAAAAATATCATATCACGTTTTTACATGAAATTATCACGTTATTCAAGATAATGAACCTAAACGAAACGAGAGGCAAGAATAGGATATGCTCGTTTAAACGACTCAATCAAATTCTATTTTAAGCTTGGTTTAAGACATTCTCGTTATTGAACACGGTGGATGATATTGTTATAGGCCTATAGCCTATGCATTGTCCAGAATATTCTGCACTGTGCAGCGGAGTGGCAATCGGGAGAGTCGGGAGGATTACTGTAGTGTGATCTCAAAAAGCGCATGCTATTGCTGCTGTGCTCTCCAGCAGCCTGCACTGTGCGACTGCAGCGCTTCACTTCTCACTCCCCGCGTCTCTTCCCCACAGCCTTATTAGAATGACTGCGATGACCTGCAGGCTACCGAGCTAGAGCGCTCTATACATTTACCCACATTGCGTGAAGATTCGCATATTTATCAAAGCCCTTTCTCCCTCTTGCGTCAAGTTAGCGAAAGTTTTATTTATTGTGTTGATAAGAAGATAAAGCAGAACTATCAGGCTGTGTGAGCAGGCTATCCTGCACAGAACCTCTCTATCGGCCTCCTTTTCAGCGGCTCTCTGCCGATACACACACATCCCTGTTCATCCCTCTTCGCTGCTCCTCAGTCAGCTGGGAATTGACCACGCACACGTAGCCTACACACACACACACACACAGACACATGCACAAAACAAACACTCATCAAGCAGCACTGTGTAGGTCTAATAGCAGTCAGGGTGCAAGTTCAGAGACGACTAGTTATCATTTATGCCAGCCATGAGCTCTCGTGGCCTCGTTTCATTTAGTTTCGTTACTTTGAAATAATGTGATATTTTCATGTAAAAACGTGATAAATATCTTGTAAAAACGTAAAAAAATCATATCTTGAAATAACATGATATTTTCACGCAGGGAACAACTCAGTCTGTTGCCCTCCATGTCAATTAATTGGCCAATTTGGCCACACAAAAAGTATACTGTTGGTAAAACGTAACTAGGCGTGCATGCACCAAATTCACGATCAAGGGACCTTTTCAGATGAGACAGTTAACCCAAACAGCTGACTTTAGCCACTAACGTCAACGGCAAGTCAAAATGGTATGAATACCAGAAGAAGCCCCCTGACAGACTGGGCAAAATTGGTAAGCTTGCAACAACAACACATTGCCTTGACGTTAAGGTAGTCAAATAACTGTGACACATGCACAAACAGTTATGCCTTACGATCTTTCATTCAGAATAAGATCCAATGAAAGACTAACTATGAATTGCATTCAACCATTTTAATGTCTTTCACTTGTTTCAAGTTAGTACTTAAACATTATCCGATCTCGATAACGTTGATGTATAAACGGTGGACGTGGCTAACGTGTCCGTCTGCAAGTTGCTGCTTACAGAATACCCACCAGACGTACACAAAAGCACTTTAAAACCAAGACGGTAGACTAACCACTTTTGCAGAGCAAAACTGTAAATTAACAACTTGCCTAACAAGCTATTTGCGCAACCATTTGAATGGTGACTGCAGTGTTAAGGCTGGCTAGCAGACTATCGTTTTCAGACTGACATTTCACGTTACGTCGCTGAATTAGGTAACTGTGATAGCCTCATCACGTTAGCTGGCTAAACTGTACACAAGTCAACACTTCGAATTTAAGATAGTAGGTCCTAACGTTATCACTAATAAGAACCCATCAATTCAATCTTGACTATATTCGTAACGATTTGTTTGGTTTATCTTCACTTTCTTGACTAGCCATTTGGCTGTTGGTTAGCTTGGTTATCAGCTAACGTAACGTTACGCATGTTTACATCGAGGTTCAATTACAATAGTAACACTACAGACTGTAAGCCATAATTTGTTAGGCAATATATACAAATGTCCAGAAAACCTTAACTGATAACTTAGTTATTTGACCAACGGCGTCCCACCTTAACATTACACCCATCATCGACATGCTAGTTGAAGTTAGCTAACATGAGCGAGTTGCCTGATGGCGTATAGGTAACGTTATACAACATTTGATATATTTGTTTTCCTAAGCCTTACGCATATTTTGGTTCTAAGCAATGCAATCCATACCTTTTCACAATACAGACCCACCAACTGTTTCATACGCCAGTGTGGGCCTGTGAAAACGTCCACCTCGTCGGGAAAAGGAGCCATCTTCACTCCATACCACAACAAACTAAAAACTCCACTATGGTATGGTCCCGACGGCGAAGACTTCAGCGATGGAAAACTTGCTAGCCTAGAAGCTAGACCTAGCCGCCTAGATCTATCTACGTCTACGTGTTTGTTCAAGGTAAAAATAGATTCTTGTGACGTGCAACTTTGCGCGTCTGAGATGTCACACGAAAGGTAAACTTATAAATGAATAACTTTCAGTTGGGTAACTTTATTCTTGAAAACCCGTTCTCATATATTTACATTACTTTACATTGTTTTGTAAGATACATTAGGGAACATAAGACAAGTAGCCTAACTTTCATTCTGAGTCATGATTAAAACTGGTAGGGTATGAAAAAAAAGCAGCAATAGTAAATTCAAATGTTGGTCATAGTACGCTAACCTACACAACAGAACTGCTATAGGCTAATATATAACATATAAAATGTTAGCCTACAATGTTAGCCCCCCCCCCCCCACACACACACACACACACACACACACACACACACACACACACACACACACACACACAAGGCTATTCTCAGTATTCTACATGTTACAGTGATTGCTCTCATCAAACTACCATGTGCAAAACAGCTTAGAGAAATAATTAAGTAAACATTTTGGGGGAGTTCTCAGACCTAACGTGTCCTTATGAGTGAGGCCAAGTATACCCACACAGACAACACATTATTGGGGTACGGGTGAACATAAACAGCCAGCGCAAACTCCACATTAGACATTTCCACTTTATGAACTCCAGTGCTGTACACAGCTTCAATGATTGGCTGGATCTCTGAAAATGGCAGATGTAGTGGAAAGCCCGATATCTGTGAGGAGGAAATAATAAAGAAAACAAGACAAGTTAGGTCAGCCGAAACGTCCCTGTTTGGGTCTCCAGTGTGTCTGATTACACCACAATGACTAAATCCTGGCCCACCCTGTATTCTCCCAGCAAGCTCTGCAGCTCCAGGCGGTGCTCCTCAGCAACGTCCCGTCCTCCACTGAGCTCAAGTTTGGGCAGGAAGTGGCGTAGGGTGGAGGAACAATATCGGTTCCAGCGGGTGGGGTGTCGTGGACGCCACTCCATGATCTTCTCTCGCAGTATTTTCTCAATCCTACAGAGACACCCGTTAGACATTGACATAAAATGAAACATGGGGAAAAAAGACTTGCGCCCATAAACCAATCAAACTACTGACAGAATGTTTACAGCTGGGATTAAAAAGTACAGCAAAGTAATGGTAATGTAGTGGGAAAAAAACATAAATGAAAATAATAAAATTTAAATAAATAAATAAAAACAAGGCAGTTCCATCACGGTAAGTACGGACTAAAAAAATGCTTATCATAAATGTTCTGTCCAGTGCATTTAAGGATCCAGGCAATCCCTAAATGCACTTTTATTTAGGAAAGGGACAGAATAACAAGTAACAGTGCAGCAAGGAACAGCAAACACTAGAGAATAACTTTTACCTGTCCTGAAGCTCTGTGGCAGCTGCCTTGTCTGTGCGTCGATAAACCAACTCCTCAGGCTACAAGAAAACAGTAGGGACGCATTGAGTCCATTTTAACCAGGCAAATAAAAACAACCACCTCCGATCTAAATATGTTTTCAATGTAAGTATGCTAAAGCAGGCATCAGAGGGAGATGACTGGACTCTCCAAAAATATTGTCTTCTTGTTTACCTGTACGCTAGAGAGTCCTGGATAAGAGAATGCCCGAGAGAAGAAAGGCTTCCAGAACTTGCTTTTAGTGACATCAAAGCTAATCCTCATAGGGGCATCATACATCTGAATGTTGAACCATACCTAAAAGGTATGAGACAGATAGAGACAGAGAGGGAGTGGCACCAATCAGTTATACAGGTGATGTAAATGTCCTATTTTCATTCTCTTACGGTACAATAACTGTCACTCACATTATCAGCATTTATCAGACATCCAATGGTCTGGAGTGGGCAGAAAGTGTCATACTGTCCGTAATATTGACCATTGCTGGGGTTCCAGATGAGGTAGCGACTTTGCTCATATGTCAACACGTAAGCTGTGAGCCCCTGTCATGAATCAACAAATAGATGTCAGAAATGGCAAAAAAGTAGCCTGGCTAGCGCCACCACTTCTCAATGAGACGTGGTCTGGGAACCAAACATTAATTTTCTCGTATTTGAAAAAAAATGCCCAGATCCGTTTATTGGGTGCCACGGATGTCTATCACATGCGTCTGTGCATAACTCATTCCCTATCTCAGGCGAAAATTTGCTCCATGGTCTCCAGGCTGCCTTAGCAGCGTGAATCAAATCGCGCGCAAGGCAGCATGGGAACACCCAGGCTAGCAAAAAAGAACACAGGAAATGAATCAAATGCTTGCTTGAATAATTATTTTTCATTTGTTGTCACTTCCACTGTGAAGGACTTTGTTCAGGTTGTTGACTTGATATAGGGTACCTCAGGGATGGCAGTGCCAATGATAAGCCAAGCTTTTTTGCCCATGGAGAGGAAGTAATTGCAGAGCAGGACAGCGTGTTCTTCCTCATCTCCTGCCAGCAGTGTCAGGAATTGCTAGACAGACAGGAACAAGACGACAACGTGCTACATTTAGTTATGTGGAGAGGTCATTCGTACAAAAAAAGGCCATCAAGTAAGCTAAATGAATGGCTTGCATTAAGGCTAAATGAGTAATGTCTCCTCACATTACAAGTGCTCCAAAGGTCACAGACCCCAGCAAAAGAGACACTGTCGGGAAGGGAAGGAATAAGGGAAACGTAGCGGGCGACCAACTCCTAAAACAGAGATAGAGGATAAAAACAGGATGAGGATGGTGTCATGCGGTGGGATATCTTTTTTCTAGGAAGGTCTTGACTGTGACACTCTGTGTCCTTCAACAGACCATGGTCTCCTGTGGGTTGTTGGGCGAGGCATCCAGCAGCTCCTGAGGCGGGTTAAGTGGACGGATGTAGCGTGTGATGAACACTGTCTTGCCGTTGATGTCAATGACGGTGGTGAGACAAGGCCGGTCAGGGAAGCGCTTATTGGCGTCCTTCTCGAAGAACTCGGATGCCAGGAGCACACGGTCGTCTTCCTCCGTGTCAAACTGGTAGGGATAGGTCAAAGGTCAATAAAATGTAAATTGATACAGCTAGTAATACACTGTGGTCCACACTGGAAGGCTGTCTTGTTCTTCAAAAAAGCTCTGTAGGTCAAAGTCTGGCACTGACCTGGTGCCATGGTCATGCAGTAACAGATAGTACTATAGCTGAATTGAATGCATTTTTAGTGTATGCAAGCCATACTAAGAATCTGAAAGCAGAGGGGTTATTTGAGGGGCAGGATATGACACTATAAAGCCATGTCAACATCTCAAGGATGTTGCTCAACTATTATAGGGCACTAAAATGTGGAAGTGGTACACAAATGGCACCCACATTTCTTATCATTATATACAAGGTTGCAATAAAAATCTACCAGTGACAGACTTCCATTATTTGGAAGTATGTTTTGATTAGTGGGTGAAGCGAAGCCCATATTCAGCTAGTCAAAAGCACATGCTGAACCTGCAGAACACCAAGATCATGTCATCAAGTTACTGTGGACATGAAACCCCAGCAAACTTTACCTTTACATCCTTCATCTAACAAATGCAGCGAAAACACAGACAAGACAGGACAGAACACCAGAGGAGTTAAATGAAGTCTCTCAACTCTCTCAAAAATGAGTGGCACAATTTAAGATAAACATAAAATGAAACATCATCGTTTTGCTTTGTCAATATGCAACAACAGCAGAAAGATTAATGAAGTGACTTTCCCACTGTGCACATAGTAAGCAGTCACAATAAACAGAAAGAGAGACAGAAAGAGGGATAGGAGATTGAAGTTGTTATTGTTGTTCTTCTTCTTCTTCTTACCTTTTCTCTAATGGTCTCACCAGGTACCAGTTGAGGCTCGATGGTGATGAAGAGTGTGATGAAGGCTCCCTCAGTCAGGTTGCGCACAATGTCATAGCCGCCGTCACTCACCACATGGTTCTCTTTGGTGTACCCCAACAGCACCGGTGGCATTTCCACTTTGAACGTTCCATCAATCTGCCAGACACATCAGTCAGTGTGAGTTGTGACCTGCCCAGTCACTGGCAACATAAACGCAAGTTCTTTTTTTTTTTGATACACAGTCTTACCCTGGATTGACGATAAATAGTACTGAAAGGGATCTTCACACAGCCGAGCCAGTGTCTCTCAACATGTGCGTAAAGGCCTCCTCTTTCTCTTTCTCTTTCAGCCTGATGGGGAAAAACAGGGAATAGAAGACATTACTAAGGCAGAATAGTTCTATAGTAGAACTAGAATAGAATAGTTAGTTCTATAGTACTAGAACTAGAATAGAATAGTTAGTTCTATAGTAGTGTGTGAAGATACTCGGTTTAGTGTGGTTTCACCTAGGCTGTGTGCAAAATACAGATATAACAATCCATTTTTATTATTCATTTGATAAGTAATACAATTGTATTATACTCACTTCACTTATCTCATAAACAACCTCGTCAAAGATGTTGATGAAGACTTCATCTTTCACAGACTGTAAACTGGTTGTACTATAATCTCCATTAGGAGCACTGAAACAAGACACACATCAAAACAATTACATCACTGATTGACAAACAGTCAACCCAGGTTCGATCCCCAAACCTGCCGTTGCTAGTCTGTGTTACTTTGGATAAAAGCTCCCACAAAAACGTATGCCACGGCACCAGGTCAGTGCCAGACTTTGTTCTGCTAAATATCATTCAAATTTACATGTATATGAGGTAGCTGCAACAAGGTTTTGAATCTACTTTTTTTACCTAAAAGAGAGGAGGATCTCCTCGTTCCAGCAGGGGTTAGGGCCCTCGGCAGTGGACGTCTGGAGTACCGTGCGCTGGAATGTCACTTCCACAAAGGGCCTGACAAGCACCTAATGGAAACATGTGACAGTAACATGTAACAACAAGTTACATGTAAAACAAATATCACAAGACTAAAACAAACTCGCATTGGAGACAGTGGTGGTTTACCATTGCCAGCATTAGCAACAGGAAATGGCCACTTTACCATACCTGGTTGAAAGGCCAATCAGTGCCTTGCATGGCAGTCTGTGAGGAGTGTCCAGTAGTGAATGTTTCTGTGACTGAGCGGGTTGACTTTGACGCAACCGAAGGTTTGCTGCAATAACAACACACGTTTACTTCATCTAAGTCAACAGTGCCAGCCTTGTTCAAGGATAATGATAGTGGTCATTGTGCTGCCTAAATACCCAAGGCCTACAGCCAGACAAATAATATCTATTTACACCACATGGCTATTGCTTTGTCCTCACTTATACATTGATGCTCTTGTCTGATTCTAACAATTTTGATCATAATAAGAGCTTATTCAATACCGTAAGTGCCATAAGAGCTTATTAAATAAGATGAGTCTAGCACAACAATAGTGAGACAGTGAGATACCTGGCTTGGGGTTTTCGTATAGGAATGTCATAGGCTCTGATGATGTTGAGCAGGAGTTTGATGTCTCCGTCCGACAGGTTCTGTGCGGTCACTTTCTTTCTTTCTTTCCTCCGTGGTTTCAGGGGACGTTTGGGTTCAGCCAGTTTAAACAGGTTCAGTCCAAGGACCCTGAGAGCAATGCCAATCAAACTCAGTACAACATTGGCAACTGGTCATTTAACTACTTTCAGTATGGTTTTCAATAACTACAACATGGACTTCACTATGAACACAAACCAAAATATAACTTCCATTTGTTTTCTGTTCCTGACATTTGTATTCAGTTCCAAATATCAGATATAAATTCCCAGTGTCAAACTGGGACTTCAACTCACCGTATTTCCAGCAGGACTGGCAGCAATCATGCTTAAAACACTAAAGTACTTTTACGTCAAAGCCATTATGTCAAAACCAGGAGGATATAAGGACTAAACCCCATTTAAGAACTTTCTATAGTGACCTTAAATAATGGTTTAACTCGTACTTCCCAATATCCAGTGTTAACGATGAGATGACAACTACATACAAAGAACCCACTGATGAGCTTTGCTAAAACAGTCACATAGACTAGGACTACAGGGTAGGTAGGGACAAACTAAAATGGATACACAAAAATGAATAAAAGATCCTAAAACATACCCAGCGCCAGGACCACTGAATAAACACATGCCAAGCAAAATAAGGAGATGGAACATAGAAAAAGGGTTAACAAATAGAACGTGGTGACTGGATGAATTAACTGTCAAATTTATCTTGAAAAAAGGTTCAGTGTTTTGGTTGGTTATATGTGTCTTTGGCACATAAAGATGAATGATGTAATAGAGTGTATAACGTCTAATCTAATTAAATGTGGTATAGAAGTGGGGGGAAAATGTATTCTAGCAGAAGGCACAAAACAACTATATTCAGATTGTCCAAGAGTGTGTTTTTTTCAGTTTGGGAAAACACATTGTACCAGTGGAGTACTGTGTGTGTATCAGATCCAGATTCAAAGGAAAACCCACCCTAGTTTCTCCCTGATCATCACTCTAAGTGCTGGCACTTGTGGACACATGATTTATTGGAGACCTCTACAGAAGTTATTTAAGAGCAGCTACATCACCCATTCCAAATGACGGCATGTGCCACTGAAACACTGCATGCTACATTGGGAAAGAAAGTAATGACCTCAGCCGGAATGAGAGAGTAATGTAACAGAATGCTTTAAAATGGCTTCATCGGAGCATTAAGTGCAGTCATGTTAAAAAGGCTATGTAGAGAGCATCCTGGATGTGTTTGAATAATGTAGGATGATCAATATTTGGCTAAAATATGGTCAAACTCCTTCATGCGTCTTCATAATGAATAGTTCATAATTACCCAATAGTGGGGACCTCCTCCTCCAGGACCACATCAGACAAGAGGAAATGATGCTTGGCAATGAGGAATCGATTAACCACAGACTCTCGTACCTTGGAGGAAAAGAGACAATCAAAAGGTCTTAGCAAAACTGAATGGCAACCAACATAGTCTATTTGTTTTTCTCTTCACCACACATGTTTGAAATGTGTGAGGCTTTCATTTTTTATGTGTATAGAGGCAGACTCACTTTCTGTAGATACTTGGCCACTAGTGCCCTATGGGCATCCAAGTGTTCTTTGGTATCAACAATCTCGCCGTCCCTTAGTCTCTTCTCATAGTCCTAAAAATTGCAAAATCACTATAAGACATTTTCTTATGATTCAATATAACCGGTACTAAAATAATTTATAATGCTGAGGGATTTTATCTATCCATATGGAATAAATCTGTGGTAAAGACAGTGTCATAAACAGATGTAATGAAGATAGACTGTTTAAACAATGACGAGAGGCTGGGAGGCTTTTAACCCTGACCTGGAAGACCTTCTCAAAGACCTCGCGCTCGAGAGTGGGCACAAACTTGTAGCCACGGAACTCGGCCACTTCCTGAGTCCTAAGCCGGAGCAGGCGGAACCTCCGCGACCGGTCCAGTTCCTCATCAGACAGGAAGTTGAACTCCTCCTGCAGCTGCTCCAGGCGAAAGTAATCAGGAACTGTGACCTCGCCGCCACTGACCACCTAGATGAAGGGTGGACAAACCAACAGACAGAGATACAGAGAAAAGGGCTGACACAGACAGACAGATAGACATTTGGTAACAATGTGCAAGCTTGGACAATAACAAGCTGACACTCCACAATTTTTTCATGTTATCCTCTGAGATCTGATCCAGGGAGATCTATTACAGTGATTCATGTTTGACAGATGCTTGTCCAAAACATAGCTGAAAGTGCTTTCAGATGTGGTTTTACATCAAGCTGAGGGACCACTATCATATCATCAACTACGAGACTGAATCACATGAATCTAGACTTGCTTGGAAGACAAAATAATGTGCACATGCCTTATCAAATGGCCCATGATAACCAATGGCAGACTTAAAGAAATGTCTGTGTCATTTTACACAGTGAAATTCAATGAAATTATGTTTTGGAATAATCCGTCAAGTTTTCATCATCCTGTTACTCACGGAGAGAAGCTGCATGATGGAGGCGTTGTTGGGATCGTTGGGATCCAGCCGAGACTCTGCAGCCCATTTTCCCAACTTCTTCATGTCATTCAGACCTGAGGCCCCAATGCACGCGATTGCATCCATTTGCATTATCCCACTGTAAACGTAAAACAGACCAAGTCCATTTAAAATCTATTCATATAAGTGCTTCATTATACAATCGATTTCTTTTATTTGAATAATTTCTGCCATCAATCCCCAACATTACAGATAAAACAGATAAACACCAACATGGATGCAGAAGTGTCAATACTGTGGGTTTACCAGAGTCTAGCCCATTATTAGCACAAAGACTGGTTCGTGTTTTCCTCTCTGTTCTCTGAGATCACCACTGAGTACATAGTTGGCTCACCTGTTTATGCCTGCACTGGCATGAGTCATAGGGGGAGCGAGAGGGATGTCATCATCTCCGATGGCCCAAGACACGCAGCAGGACAGCTTCCCTGAGGTCAGCAGGGTCAATCTGTTGCTGCCGTCCGCCTCAAAAGAGAAGGGCACATCTGCAAGACAAACAGCAAGTGTAAGGTGTGTGTGTGTGTGTGTGTGTGTGTGTGGTGTGGTGTGGTGTGGTGTGGTGTGGTGTGGTGTGGTGTGGTGTGTGTGTGTGTGTGTGTTGTGTGTGTGTGTGTGTGAGTCGGCCTGTGTGTTTCTGTGTTTACCACTGCCAACTCCCTCATGATTGAACGTGACTCGCTGGTTACTGCTAAACTCCAGTTGTTCAGAGGTGGCACTGCCTGTAAGAATGGATGGTTCTGGGACCGGCACAAACACGTCAGCCAGCTGGGTTGTTGAAGATCCAACTGTTTCATACACCTATGGAGAAAGAAGCAGTTAAACAGTTACATATCATAACTATATGTACTACATAGTGGTACAACATATGACCGCCGCTCAGTCCTGCACATTCTCTCGGAAAAAAAAAAACATGCATGTCAATTTGTCTCGGATGTCCTACTCCATCCTCTACTCTTGCAACTTTTGTTCATTTTAATGATTGCATGTGTGTGTTCGCTTTTGTGTACTATACAGTATGTGTGTGTGAGTGAGTATGTGTGTGTGTGTGTGTGAGAGTGAGAGAGAGAGAGAGTGTGTGAGCCTTGTAAATATGGCAAATCGTTGACCAAATATTAATTTGATCGTTGACCAAAAATTCATATTCCACTGGTAGCCTACAATGCAGTTGCACAGAAGTCACATTAGTAAAGTATCAAGTACTATGGCCATGTTGACTGTCATTGCACAGCCATTTTGCTGAAGTACCTGCAGCTTGATGCTCTCAGGCCAGTTGATGATCTTCAGGTTAAATATCTGGCCAAAGTGGACCCTGAAATCTGCAGTGAGGGCACGGCTATCTGTGCGGGAGACTTCTTTGTCGTTGTACAGAACTTTCACAAATAGAGAGCGCTTCAACACATCCTGCCTTCTCCCAAATTCAGCCCTGGGGAAATTTTTGGAAAGATGAGTCATATACCTTTTGTACAACTACATTTATCAGTTTACACTGAAAGAAACACATTCTTATACAAATAAACTATATCACAGAAGCACAGTGCTTATACAAAGTATTCAACTCCCTTTTATTGCTTTGTTAAATGAGATCTTTGTCAATTTAATTTGGCCTTTTTTTTACAATACAAGATTTACAATAATTAAAATCCCCTCTTTAATGTTAATTAATTAAAAATATAAGTGATTGCATAAATATTCAGCCCCCTTAAAGTGACTGATCTAAATCAACAGCGGTCCAGCCAATTGGCGCTAATAGTCTCACAATTAGTGAAATGGAGATCGCCTGAGTGCAATGAACGTGTATATTCAAAGTCCTTTTAGGCAAGTCCCTCCACTCGGCGGCCATATTGCAACGCTTTTTGGGCACTTATCGGGCATCTATTTCGGCAGAAATGCACGTGCGCAAGGCTTCACGACACCAATCTTGCTCCAGCAGCGAGATCACAACACATGATTGGCTCAATGTATTCACAACACAAAACATGATTGGCTCAATGTATTCACATGTCGACGTTTTGCCGCAGTAGGGGTGGGGTATGTGTAGACAACTGCCATATTGGCGTTTCAAACTAACCCCATGCATTACTATGGAGGATTTTTTGAGTGCTATGTCTCCTCATTAGAAAGTCTCTGGTATAGTACAGTAATATAAAGACACCTGTGTCTGGAAGGTTCAGTCACTGGTCAATCAGTATTCCTGGCTATAATTCCACCATAAAGACAAAATAACTCTTCAAACAAATCAAAGAAAAGGTTATTGAATAGCATAAGTGAGGGGATAGATACAAAAAAAGTTACTGAACATTCCCCTGGAGTTCAGTGAAATCATTAAAATCATTAAGGAATGTAAGGAATATGGCAAATCTGGCTAGAGCAGGCCGTCACCACAAACTGAGTGACCATTCAAGAAGAATAATGGTGGGGGAGGCCACCAAGACACCTATGACAACTCTGAAGAAGTTAAAGGCTTCAACAGCTGAGATGGGAGAAACTATGCATACAGCAACATTTGCCCGAGTTCTTTACCAGTCAAAGCTCTATGAGTCGAGTCGAGTCGATTCGAATCAAGTCAGTTTTATTTGTATAGTGCATTTAAGATGCACAGAGTGCAACCCAAAGCGCTCCACACACAAGACATTGACACATAAGACAAAAGATGCCGGACGGAGCGTGTGCAAAGCTCTTATTAAATCTCGACTAAAGTTCACCCAAAGACATGTGGTAGACTCCAAAGTCAAATGGAAGAAGGTTTGTTGATCTGATGAGACCAAAATTGAGTTTTTTGGCCATCAGACTAGATGCTATTTTTGACACCAAACACTGCACATCACCAAAAACAAACCATCCCTAATTTGAAGCATGGTGGTCGTAGCATTATGCTGTGGGGATACTTCTCGACAGCAGGCCCTGGAAGGCTTGTAAAGGTAAATGTAAAATAAATTCAGCTAGATATATGGAAATCCTGGAGGACAATCTGATTCAGTCTGCAAGAGAACTCAACTATGACTTGGGTGATTTACTCTCCAGCAAGCATGAGCCGAAGCCTACAGTGAAAACTACACAGAAATGGTTTAAAGACAACAAAGTGAATGTTCTGGAGTGGCTGAGACAAAGCCCAGACCTCAATCCTATAGAAACTCTGTGGCTGGATTTAAAAAGGGCTGTTCATACTCAATCCCCTTCCAGCCTGGCAGAGCTTGAGCAGTTTTGCAAAGAAAAACGGAGTACAATTGCAGTTTCCAGATGTGCAAGCCTAATTGAGACCTATCTACGCAGACTCCATGCTTTAATTGCGGCCAAAGGTGCATCTACTCAATGCTGATTTGACGGGGGTGAATATTTATGCAATTGCTTTTAATTATATATTTTTAACATATTCCATTTATATTAAAGATTCCATTTAACATATTCCATTTATAAAAGCAGTAAAAGTGGAAATATCCAAGGGGGGGTGCATACTTTTTATAGGCACTGTATACACTCTGTCAGTACTTACACAGCTATTAAAAGTAAAAATAGTAATGATTTAAAAAATTTATCTTGACCTGAAACTGTAAATGATCTGGTTGCGCTAAGATCTTGATGTAAACTGAGGTGCTGTGCTCTGTTCTTGCCCTACCTGGGACACTGCTCATTGGGAGTGATATTGCTTGAGGCGGTCAACTCTGGCACCAGGATGGGCTCCCCGGGCTTCCGGCGGATCCTGGCGGCTTTCTCCCGCACCTGTCGCTCCACGGCGTCCAGGTCTGGCTCTTCAGGAGGGTCTGGCTTTGTGGGCTCCTCGCCCAGCTCTTCTTCGCTCTCCTCCTCAACCTCGTCCTCCTCCTCGTCCTGAGACTGCTGCTTCTTCTTCTTCTTCTTCTTTTTCTTCATGGCTTTCTGCACACAGTGAATTATGGTCAGCAGTGTGTTTGATAGGTGTTTTGTTTGTGTGTATATAGCATGCTTTTAATTGTCTGGCATGAGGCTACCACTTAACTTGACCATTCTGAAATGATCTTATCCTTCTTACTTTACTATCTCAGGCTCACAGATGACCCATCCATACTCTGGATGAAAAGATGAAAAATTTCCTTTTGTCCAGTCGTCATAAGAAATGAGTTTACTTCTCTTCAGCTAACTGTAAAAAAGAACATACTTGCTTTTTTTTCCAGGTCTTCCATTCCTCGTTTTGTTGCTTGTACTCAGTCACCTTCTTCTCGTAGTCCTCCCAGCTCTCTGCTTGCAGTTCGGACACCTCTGCCAGAATCTCAGCCTCATGTTCGCGCTCATCTGAGGCTCTGTCAACCTCCTCCCTACAACAACAACGGTCATGCCAGAGACTTTCAGCTCGAGCAAATAAAACAAGCATCGACACATCGATAGAAAACTAGGTGTAATGCATTCTGTTGAGTCTTTTCTGAGAAGTCAAACATTTTTGATGTATCCATTAAAATTTATACAAATGTTTTGTCAAAATGTGTGTATACACAATGTCTCTCAAAATGTGTTTATACAATATGTTTATTTAGCTCCGGTTCAGGTTTTTGGCAATGATCAAGTGAAATTCAGCCTTCACAAATACAGAACCATAAATACAGTAATCACCATGTTTTACTGTGCTATGATGGTTAGTTACCTCCTCAGATAGAGCTTGAAAGGTGTGTTGGTGAACCTCTGGAATTCTCTCAGAGCTTTGATTTCTTTCCACACCTTCACAATGTTCTTCAGCAGAGCCCGATCCTTCTCCTGCTCTGCATCACGCATCTGACGAGTTATCCTGCCACACAGGGCAACATCACAACCCACACTCCCACAGGACTACAGTAACACAACATATTCACATGTTTGACACTTCTTATTAACAAAAGAATGCAGACTTTTTTTTTTCAAAATTTTTTATTATTTTACTTTCCAACACTTTTGTCAAATTTAAGCCCAATTATTTCGTTTTCATGATGTCACATTGTGCCTTACAGATTTCTCAATTTTATCATGTTTCTGCCAGGTCTTGCTTTTATAAAGTTTTGTTTTTACATCTCTTCATACTTTGGAAAGCACCTTGCAACCATTGCACAACAGGCGCTAAGCAAATAAAGACTGATTTGTTTTGATCTGATTTGATTTGATTTGTGTGTGTGATGACTTTCAGGTTACTCACTTCACTTCCTGCTTGTATTCCGCTATCCTCTGCTGTGTGATCTCGCTTAAGCCTTGTCCACCATGAAGTTCCAGCATGTTCCGTATGGTGTTCCGCAAGCCACTCAGCTACAACACACATCAACACCAGAAATGAGTTTTTGTGTACTTACTTAGTAACCTTGCCATAAACACAAAGGTTGTACCAACTAATATACATTTACATTTATTCATTTAGCAGACGGTTTTATCCAAAACGACTTATATGTCAAATTTTATTACAAGGGCCATTGTCCCCAGAGCAACTTGGGGTTAAGTGCCTTGCTCAAGGGGACAATGATGGAAGCTGGGAATTGAACCCACAACGTTTCAGCATACTGCATTCTAGCCAAGCTCCTTTTATAATCTATATCTATCTATGATCTATATAATAGGTCGGTAGATTGTACTAACTGATCAACAGTGTGAGAAAATATTCTGTATGACAGATCAGTGATTGTACCTTATCAGTGAGCAGACGGGTGAGGTTTTTATGCTGTCTGCTGAGGTGCTGGTCGTATAACTGAGCCAGACGGGCCCCCAGCACGTGCTCGCGGCTGAAGAGGCCGTGGTGGGAGAAGATGAGGCCGGCGACGTCCACGTCCAGCTGGTAGTCCCCCTGGGTGTCGCCTACCCCGGGCATGTAGCGCTTGGCATACTTGGACTTAATTGCCTGTGTGTCGCAAAAACAGCACTGCGTCAGTGAATGAATGAGGGACTGCATGAGGTCATCCTCATGAGTCATTAGTTGTCTCTCTGATCTCACTGGCCAAGAGATGCGAAAATGAGAGTTTCAGTCACAAGGAGATGTCGAACTTTCAAAGAGGATCATCTACATATCTTCCTGATATAATTGTACACCATAAATTAGGCATAATTAATAAAAGCTACAAGCACTGTCACTTTTAATATACTGTTATTATTGGAGTGTCATACTACAACTACACATCCAGATGGAGCCCATTGTTGGACTGTGTGCACTGCTAACATGAACCCTGGCGTGGGAGCAGCATGTAAGGAATTGTGTAGGTGTGTTTTGCACGGGGTGTTTCCCTTTGCACCAGAGCCCAGTGCAATGGATCTCTGGGGATGAGTGCTTACGGTGACTAATCAACCGTGACACGCCTGTACTCACCCTAAATAGCCATGTGTGAACTCTTTGCCTCTCTCTCTCCCTCTCTTTCCACAATGGAGGGCCTGTTTGCACCATGACCTCATCGGACAGCTGGGCCCTGAGCCCCTCAGTTCTCCTGCCGGTAAATATTATCGGCCATTCACCTTGCCTAGCAACCATCGCTCTGTGTTGCTGCGCTTTGTGACACATCATCATGACTGAAATGTTGACAGTTGGCTTCACTATTCCATCATTGTTACAAAAAGCAAATGAACATCCAGTGAAAGAAAGCATGACTAAAGAAGCAAGACAGTCCAAATTGCACATCAATATGTCTAAATTGTCCCAAAAATATGTACAATATAATGTACAAAATGATGATTGGTTTACAATAATGACATCCAATATTAAAGCTCTATTGTTTGTTTGTTTCTGAATTGACCTCTAGAGGATGAGTTTGAGGTTTAACTTTGCTGCCTCTGCATGAAATATGTTTTCTTCTCTGTGGGTCTGCTTTTATCCCAGGCCAGTACAAACAGCTTTCCAGTTGATATAAACCTCTTGGACTACAATCCCCAGTCAATTTCAGCTTCCCTCAATTCCTGCATATTGTGAGCACATGGGAAAGCCCACATAACATTGCGGTGACACACCCCTGATTACAAACCCATTGAATGTGATGCTCGTAGTCAGCTCAGCTCTGCACTTACCTTCCTATAAACAGTCTGCAGAGAGGGATCCAAATCACCCTCCATATGGAACAGAGGAGGTCGGGTCGAGGACTCTTTGATTGGGTCAGGCAGAACAATGATTCTCCCATCATCGCCAAACCATTTTGTGGCCTTTGAACATGTCATTTTCATTGCATTACCACACTGAAATCTTTCCAAAGTAACGATTACACAGCCCAGACACAAAGCACATGCATTGAAACTACTGAAAGTATTGGAGCCAGATGAAGCTAACTAAATGCAATCTGGCAGTGCAAGGCAAGGCACATTTTGTTCAGGCATTTGTATACTAATGATGCATAGAATTACCTGGTCTTGTCTTAGTATGCGGTTTTCCAGAATGTTCTCATTGGTAAGGGAAACTACTGGCCTCTCTCCAACGTAGAGGCCTTCTTCTTCCAGGTATCGCGGCTGCATGTTGTCAGGCAACTTGTTGGAAGCAGGCACTAAAGTATGCAAATGAAAATTAAATGCTGGCCGGCTCATGCGCCCCTTGTCAGGTCAGTGGCAGTGCTATAATTAGGCAGCATTTGTCTCAACTGGGATGTTACAGCTGTTTTCAGGTGAGGAGACAGTCATTTGTGTGTGTGTGTGTGTGTGTGTGTGTGTGTGTGTGTGTATGGTCTGATGTACCTGTTCGCACACTGGGAGTGAAGAGCAGCTCACTTTCACGCTGGACTCGTCTGTTATACCCAATGTACTCTGCTTTCCTCACCTCCAGGAAGTCCTGAGAGGACTGTTCAATGAGGAACAGGTCCTCCTCACCATCTCTGACGAGAGCAGCTTCTTCGTCCTGAGAATACACACACACACACACACACAATCATCTCAAATATCTTGCATCTGCTTACATAGAGAAATCAGAGAAAGTATAAGTGGACTGTAAAATTGGCTTGACTTAAGGCAAGACATAACTTACATAAGGTACAGCTGTTTCATTTCCTTGTTCTGAAATAAATGTATACAGAGATTGGTATTCATCAAGGGATCACTTTACCCTCTCCTCCTCCTCCTCATCATCCTCTCTGGCTGGCTCCCTCTCGACCTCCCTCTCCTGCTCCTCAGGTTCCTCCTCTCCCTCCCCCTCTCCTTCCTCCTCCTGTCCTCCTTCTGCCTGCTCCGACCTGGGTCTCCTCTTCTTGCGACGTTTGCTGGGCTCTTCTTCAGGCTCGGGGTCAAAGTTGAAGGTGAAGAAGTTATAGGCCTCTTCAGCTGTGGGTATGCCAGCCTCTCTCTGTGTACAACAGCATAAGGGAAGTCTTAAGTAGATAAATTAGGCTTAATGATATGTGAGAACCTATGGCTATATTCATGGCAAGGCAACACCACACAAGGTCACATCATATATCTAAACACCATAATGTAAGGAATTACATGTCTAGTTTTGTTTTTAAAGATTTTAAAGATATTTGAACTCATCCAAGTCACACAATTAATGCCATTCTATGCCATTTGTCCATATCTATATTACCAAACACTTTCACAGACATTATAGGGATAGCGCTAACCTGGGCATCTATCCGCACTCTGCGTACAGCCTCACGAAACTTCACTTTTCCTAAAATCTCTGATGAATCTCCATCTGGTGCATGCCTGAGTTCTGGCTCTGTCTGCAATATATTACACGTATATTACATGTATTTAGCAGTTTATTACAAGAATTACATGTATTTAGTAGTTTTGTGTAAACCATTTCAGATATCATTCGATAGATAGATAGATAGATAGATAGATAGATAGATAGATAGATAGATAGATAGATAGACTTTATTGATCCCTAGGGGAAATTCAAGGTCACAGTAGCATAGACAACACACACACACATTCAATAACAGCAGAAAAAGTAATTAAAAGTATATAATATAAAAAACACAACTAAGCAATAAGGACTGTAGAAGATAAATAATATACTAAATATACAAAATACAAATTATACTAAATAAAACTTAATCAAAATCATTTCTAAAAAACAGTATCCACATTGTGGGTGAATAATCAATCAGGTGCGCTTGCAATGACTGAAGCAGGGACTGAGCCTGTGGTTCTCAGTGCATAAGGTAAGGTAAGGTGCTCTGTGTGAATGAGTGTCATGGTGATGGTGCAAATGAGTAAGTCAAACAGTGCAACAGTGCAAGAATAGAGTCTATATATCTATATATAAATAACTATATTAAGAAAGGTATGTGGCATGGAGGGAGGTTGTGCATATGTGCTAATACAGCACGCAAACAGTGAGGCAGAAGACAAATGTAAAGTGACTAGTGGACAGACAGTTCAAGACAGTGGAGGTGGTGAATAAGCCTACAACACAACACACATCCAGTGCATTCATTTGCACTCTCATTTGGTCGCTTCTTACTGAATACCTCATACTATGACAGTACCAGACACTGAGGCGTACCTCTCGGTCAAACCTGGTGAGAGTGTCTCGGTCCCGGAGACTCTGCAGGCGACTGGCAGGCTCCACGGGTACTTCCTGCTGCAGGAGGCTCTCTGCTTTAGACTGGCATAAACACAAAGTGTCAATGGCAAACCCAATATATATCTCTACATACAGTATGTGTGTGTCTATGTTTATCAACAGCAGAGGGAAGAGTAGTGTAGTGAAGTAGTCTACTAGTGTAATAGCAGAGTAGTGGAGAGAGCGGGTTTTTATCTGTGGGGCAACAGTCTTGTGGCAGTTAAATGTCACTCCATACTAGGCCATAAAGCCAACACTCTTCAGGCTAAAAGAAAGCTGTGAGGGTGTAGATTAGGTGGTGAAATAGAACCATACTCTGGCAGCTCTCAGCTTCTCTCTCATCCGCTGTCGCATTGAGCTCTCTGAAATGCTGGAGCTGGGTCTCGACATGGGCAAGGGAGGCAGGTCTATGGAGAAAACAATCCAAAAGACAGTAGATGATTTTACAAGGTGGACACGATCAACAAAAGTATATTTTCCTGGACTTGATAATAAATGATTAAAATGTCTGTACAGTAACTTCCTGAGAGGCATCCCTGCCTACCCAATATTCCCATGTACACTACACCTGACCACATGCTGAAGGGCCATGGGGGACTTTTACAGTAGTAGAATTTAGAAAGACTTTTTTACATTGCGTAAAGCTGCTTTACACATTGTCACTTTCCTGAAAAAGGCCCAAATGCTAAATATTTGTCATGAAAGCAGACACAGCTGTGCACTGCAAGGTTAATGCAGCGTGACTGTGACCAGAGTGCAATGCTCTCGAACCTCTAGAGGAGCGCGTGAAGGACCTGGCCGCTGCCTCGGACTCTGTCTCTGGCTCCGTCTCCGATCTGCCCCTCGACTGCTGGATGGACTGGACCTCGCTGACCTCCTCCACTGCTGAGGTCTCCACATCCTCCTCCTCCTCCTCCTCTCCATCTTCCATCTCCTCCTCCTCCGCCCCGGTCTGAGACTCTTCCACAGCCATCTCCTCCAGCAGCTGAGAGGTGTCAGGTCAAGAAGGATGCGGGTGACTAAATGATCCCCCGACTGTATAGCCATCCCTCATCCATCTCTCCACTGTAAGTATGTATCTGCAGTATCTCTAATAAATTTCCATCTCTCCACTGTATACTTCATCTACACAATCCAGGCCTTAAAGAAAAGAAAATGTCTGTGTCTGAAATCATCAGACATTTTTGAGGCAACCTGGAAATCTGAATTCTGGCATAGTGACTGAGAACGTTAAATCCTGACAATCTAGTCAAGGCAAGATTATTTATGTTATATTGCACAACTTGCTCATTGCCAGTTAATGGAAAGAGGGCCCATTCCCATGCTTGTGTACCTTCTTCTTCCTCCTCTGTCTCTGAGCTTTGAGCGATCGCCTCAGAGTCTCTGCCGGCTCCTCTTCTCCAGCGAGATCCTGGTGCAACAGACAAACATGAGAAGACAACGCTCAAAGCAAGCTAGACAGCTCGCTCCCATTGGCAATTAGCTTCCATTCAATTTTTATTTTCCCCAAATCATATTGCAATACAGCAACATACGTGAAGGGAAGGGAGTTTTTAGAGATGAGCGTCATAAAGGGCAAAGCGAAAAAAACATAAAGCACGCAAGGAAGGATTTCAGAAAAGAGGACAACCTACCTCACAGGGACTGAAATCTTAGTAATGGCATGAGGAACAAGCTCAAGCGCACACACACAAAGTACAGCAGTGTCTAAAAATCTGGGAAAGCATAGCAGCTTTGAAAAGGAAAGGAAAAGCTGCAGAACTACAAGGTTTAGGCCTACAGGCTATTCTAGAGCAAGGGGCACAGCACTCAAGATAAGTCAAGCTGCAGAAAGACCACACCAACCTCAGTAGCAGAGTCTCTATTGACGTCCATGGCCATGGAGACCAAAGCCTAGCAGGCAGAGTACAACACTAAGTTCCACAGCCCCATTTTATAAACATGCTCTGTGTAACACAGGCCTACATGCTATGCACCTCCCTGCAAGAGGGCTTATTCAGTCATGTTAAACACTAGCCTTCCCTACTACAGCTTAATAGGCTGCTGAATTAAAACAAGGGTTAGACATATGTTATTGACAACACGGCAAGGTAAATATAGACGATGGCAGACATGACACAGTGTTAGGGAAGGTCACCTGAGTATCATCGCGGACTCTCACTAGAGACTCCTGAAAAGCACGGCGCTTCTGCCGCAGTTTGTCTCGGATGTCACTGAAATGGTGCAGGAAAAAAGACCAAGAGTCAAAGAACAGGTAAACATACTACAGGCATTATCAACACATCAATGTCACTGCTATTCATAATCGGAATTAAACATAGTTTGGCTATATGCCCTTACGGAAGAAAAAAAACATAGTAACTTTAAGATATGGTAGTTATATAGTAGTGTTTAATACTTCTGTGACATTCTGTAATACCTCTACAATATCCTTTTCTCCTATAGTACAGTCTTATACTTATATAGTATGTCCCAAATACTATAAGATTCCTATAATATCTATAGTATAGCCTACCAAAATGTGTTGTCCCAAAATACCAAGATTTCTTATTCGGTGTGTTTCAAGGAGCAACTGTGTGCTATTTCACTAAATCACTGCATAATTCCAAACAGATTAATGCAAACAACATGCATAATGCACCCTCTACTAATTTACAATCTGAAATATAGGCTTATGGAGATAAAAGGGTAACATAAAAGGGTCTCAAGTGAGTAAATGTGTTTGGAAACTGATAGGAAAGTCAGTATAACTACAGCTAATAATATGTGTCTTACCTGGTGGATGCCATTGTAGTGGTGTGCAGCAGATTAGGGTTATCTTTGGCTAATGCACTCCCACCATATGGATTCCAGGCGATCCTTTTCAAATCAGTGTGGAGTCGGGGATTTGAGATTATGAGGAAACATTGTAACAGAGTGTCTGTCGTAGCGCAACTGGACACAGACAACAATAGGAATGTAACAACCGGTTGTTGTTACAATAGCATATCAAATTGACTTAACTAGCAGACAGAGGTCCTGGAGAAAACAGAAAGAAAAACAAAGCAGGTATGTACGATCAATTATGTGAACCCGATATCTTAATTGTAGTAGCAGTTACTACTTTCTAAACGTTGAGGTCTAGGCAACCATAACAATCCCCAACTTGTCACAAAGTGACATTCGATACGACCTAGAAGTTGCTCGAGTGGATGATAAGAGGAGTGCGTTGTTTGCATGCAGTCAGGTTTTCCATTAGTAAATGTTGAAGTTGTGCTAACTAGCCTCCTTACCGCCTTCTTCACTACTGCTGCCTGGTAACGGGAGAAAACTATCCTGCAACCAACCTTGCCTAAAGTCTGCATATCCACACGACCACACGGTCGCTTCTAAATCGCATTTCCATTGAACCAGACATCTGCCAGTCAATGACGTAGGTCGTACGCAGTTGGGCTTGGTAGAGAGATCGCACTCATAGACCTCGGGCAGTCTGATGGATGGGTAAATGCGATTTGTCATTTTGGGTTTAAGAGACAATGTATTGCACGTATAACATTTTTTTTAGATGATTACAATAATAAAATCTCGACCAACTCGATATGTGCAGAGACAGTCCATAAAATGGCTGAACATTGAAGAATGTGTATCTCATGCCAGAAAGCAGAATTCATTGGCAGGCTTTTAGTTTCCCACGAGAAGAGGTCCAAACACCCAGAGAGTCCAGAGCAACAAAATCCAGAAACCATTCTTTGTTCATCCCTATTTCCCTATCTCTCTGTCTTACGCATGGACAGCATACAACATTAACCATCCAGAAAAGCACACTACACACACACACTCACACACACACTTATGCATTGACCCTGTCAAAGCCTTCCCCTGATGTTTTGTTCATGCTCATCTATAATGAATACATCGTGTGCAGTTGATTAGTCGTGATTTCCCATTTGGCTCTTAAATCATATCAAAAACTGTTCATGATTACCCTCTGATCCATAAAATGATTATTCTTTCAAACCTTTACAATTGATCTCTCTGTGTGTGTGTGTGTGTGTGTGTGTGTGTGTGTGTGTGTGTGTGTGTGTGTGTGTGTGTGTGCGTGCGTGTGTGTGTGTGTGTATGTGAGAGTGTGTTTGCCATATGCTTTTTTATGCTTACAAATTCCCAATCATATCCAGGCCTTCAGCATGGACTCAACATTTCAAGGGTCCATAATGCATACACACCCCAGGGTCTTGGCTTACTGGACACTCACCTGCGTAATACGTACAGTAATAAAATATGCGATACATAATAAAATCCATCCAGAATATCCAATTAAATATATGAGATTTTGAAATAGTCTGGCATTTGGTATTCGTGATGGAACACAGTGGCAACTATGAGATCAGTAGCTGGTGTTTTCTCCATAATAATGGTGATATACACAGTGAAATGAAAGATGGGTGGAGAGAGAGCGATACCATACACCTTTATTAAAATATATATGATAGTTCCTGTACAAATGGACAATACTTAATGGATGTATAGCTGGTAATGGCAATACATCTTATACATCCATGAAGTATTGTCATCAACATACACACTGCTAAAATAAATAATCTTAATATACAGCATAAAACTTCCATTGTTTACCCTGAATAATATGGTATATCAAATGAATAATCACTATATCAGTACAATTACAATAAATAATTCTTTACTTGAAACATTGGATGGTTTTGAGTTTATATTTCCATCTTACAATACACAGTTTCCCCCCTCCAATTGCAGTTCAGTGTGAGGTGAGAGCTATGCATAATCCTCTGCCAAAGAGTCCAAGTAGTTTGTGTCAGCATAGAGCAGGAAGCCAGAGAAGAGGCTGTCTGCCCAGCCAGGATCAGAGAACAAGCCATTTTGGTCTTTGTAAAAGATCTCCAACCACACCTCATCCTCTGGATTGAGATACATCAAGGTAGAACCCGAGGCCACATCATGGTTTCCTGTGTTTGCATCGAAGGTCTTGATCCGATATTCACCATTCTTCACCAGACCTATCGCCAAGTGCTTGTTGGCCAGTGTAATGTCATAGGAAAAATAATAGACACCCGGGTAAGCTCCAATGAATTTGCCGGTCTGTGGGTTGTAGTGATCCCCCTCGTTGAAGAGGACCTTATTGAATTTGATGGGAATCTTTTCAGCAGGGTAGCTGCTGGTGATGCCAGCGGAGAAGGCCGATTTGGGCACCAGGCTTCCACACTTGCAGATGCCCGGTGTGCCCGGGGGACCCCGTTGGCCCTTGTCCCCTTTTTCGCCCAAAGGCCCGAGGGGGCCCTCAGGACCTGGGTTCCCACCATCACCACCTGGGCCCCTTTTGCCCTGGGGGCCCCTTTCTCCACGCTGCCCCATCTTACCAGTAGGGCCGACTCTTCCCTTTGTCCCTGG
Organism: Alosa pseudoharengus; assembly: GCF_046254945.1. Taxonomy (NCBI): domain Eukaryota; kingdom Metazoa; phylum Chordata; class Actinopteri; order Clupeiformes; family Clupeidae; genus Alosa; species Alosa pseudoharengus. Next base: position 23,110,605 of record NW_027468576.1, on the reverse strand, counting down.
AACATGAATGGAAAAGGAGTATGCATGGACTTCTTGTTACTTTGGTATAATTAATATATGCTTATTACTTGAAAGACTACTTTCTGTGATAACTGAGTTAGCAGATAAAGACATCATAGTAAACAAATGGATATCATCTAAAGAGGCTTGTTCCGCTTATCAGTATAACTCTATGGAATTCTAAACTTTGTAGCTGAATATCTCAGAACTACCCAGGATAGATACACAGCTAGAACCTTAAAATTCCAATGGGAAGAAATGAACAAATGAACTATTGTGTAAGTTCTTCATTCAAAATGATATCATGACATATTCCTACTAAACTAAACATAAAGTAATATTATTGTTTCCACCAACTACAGGTCCTAGCATGTTAGGACCATGGAAGAAATGAATACAATGAATGGAATGAATGAGTAGTGTGTGTGTGTGTGTGTGTGTGTGTGTGTGTGTGTGTGTGTGTGTGTGTGTGTGTGTGTGTGTCTCAGTCTCTACAAATGCAATTCAAATGAAGTGTTAGAGCTGGTTACAAAACAGAGGAAAGAGATTATTTGCACTGCAGAAAATTATGAGTGCACCACTTCTTTTTTTCTCCCCTTTTCTTATGCACACAAAATACATCAAATTTTGTGCACAAATTTGTTTCCATGATTAGTCGGCACTTCATCTATGTCAAGATAATCCATCTACCTGACAGGTGTGAAATATCAAAAGATTGGTGGAGTGGACAATTACAATGCTGACAGCAGGAATGTCCATCAGAACTGTTGCTCGTGAACTGAATGTAAAGGTCAAGTACTCATTTGAGCAAGGCACCTACCCCAACTGCTTCCTTGGCACCGCAGCAGTTGCTGCCCAGTGCTCCGAGTTTGTGTGTGTTCACAGCTCACTGTGTGCTGTGTGTGTGTGTGTGTGTGTGTGTGTGTGTGTGTGTGTGTGTGTGTGTGTGTTTTACTAATCACGAATGGGTAAAATGCAGAGAAATAATTTCCCCCGGGATGGAATCTATCTATTATATGTCTTGGATCTTTTACTTGAACTCATGAGAAATTAATGTATTGCATTCATATTGTTGTTCAGTATAAAATGATATGCATTTTATAGTCTGATTCCCAATGGAAAGATTTTATGAAGATGAATGGCCAGTATTTTATGAGTCACAGTGGGTCTGAATCCTTATGGATGTCAGCCAAAAGCATTAGCTGAGATATAAATATGAATGATTTCAAAAGTAATTTACTTGGATCAATGCATATGAATCACAGTTGGATAAGTGCATGTAATAACATAGAACAAAATAAAAAAAAATACATCTGATTACATCACCTGGATACTCATGCACATCATGCTATGGAATAACACTAATTCTGATAGATAGTCTGGGTAGTGTTCAACTACAATCTGCAATCTGTTCAATCTGCTGTTTGACTAGTACAGTATATATAGTAAGCCCATATGAGTATTTAGATGTGTGAGTGTTGAGACTGACCAAATTGTGCAGTGTGAACATTTCTTTCTTGTTAAAGGAGAATTCCGATGTGATTTTGACCTAAAGTGTTTTGAAACAGGATACCGAGTGTGAACGTATGTCTCATAGCCCATCTCGGCTTGTCCCCTGCACTCCGAAATCTGGCGCTAGTTAGCCGATGCTACCAACAAGGCGGTCAATGGTGGTGCCTCGGCATCGGCATAGCCATGCAAATAAATCACTGTTTTACACCATTTACGAGGCTCAATGTATCTCCACACTTCATTGGTAGACTTCCGAGGGCCCTGACATTTAAAACGAGACATTTAGAACTTTGAAAAAGCACTGGTAGTTTACTTACAAGACGATTTATACAGACAGTATCTTCTCGAAGTTTAGCGTTTGCAGCCATCTTGAATTTAGTCACGATAAGTCGAGCGACGAGTAAGAATGAACAGGTATGATAAGGGATCAGATTCCAAAAATAATTCCGTGGAAATGCATGGATTCCAGTTGCTGCTACTGGAAGAAACTGTAATCCATGCATTTCCACAGAATTATTTTTGGAATCTGATCCCTTATCATACATGGCTATGCCGATGCCAAGGCACCACCATTGACCGCCTTGTTGGTAGCATCGGCTAACTAGCGCCAGATTTCGGAGTGCAGGGGACAAGCCGAGATGGGCTATGAGACATACGTTCACACTCGGTATCATGTTTCCAAACAATTTAGGTCAAAATCACACCGGAATTCTCCTTTAATTTGGCTGACATAGAGTGACTTACTTACACCAATTATTAAAAGGGCCAGTCTCCCTGGAGCAACTCAAGGGCACAACCAGGCCCGGAGTGGGTAATCGGGAGAATCGGGAGAATTCCCGGTGGGCCGCTTCACTTTTGGGCCGGTCGAGGGAAAAATATTAACATTTGCCACGTTAATCTATCTTCTCTTAAAGTTGGCTACACACGTTCGCATCCTATGCCTAACACCGCAGCCTCTGCATGTGTTGTTTTCCCCTCCCAAGAAGAGTTAATTGGTTGGGTCCATATAGCCCGTCTTTTCTAAAAAGTTTTCTCAGATACCAGCTGGGCCGGCCCTACCGTAGTGATAAGCGTCAGGGAGGATGGATGGTAGAAAGAGGCCATGAGGGACTGGAAAGGCCAGGTAAAAAAGACGAAAAGTATTGGAGGAAAATGCTGCCAAATGTGCCAAGCTTCCAGATTTTTTTTTGAAGAGGACAGAATAAGTGGCAACTGGTAAATTAGCCATGATTATAGCGCCTGAGCAGCAGATCAGACAGTCCCCCGCTGAAAATGATGAGCCTGAAATTAGCTATGACTACAGGGACAAGTAGAAAGGATAATAATAAAGTTAACCATATTAATTAAAATTATTTTATGTAAGAAAGAACAGTATAGGCTATATGACAGCAGTAGGCTACATGATCAACCTATATGCCTTGTTGCTCAGAAGTGGGTGTAGTAAAGGAGCAAATCACCAAACAACAACATGATAGCTGACCCATGCAGAAAAAACATGTAAACAATAGTTCAATATGCCTCTTAGTGGAATTGTGGGATACATTTCAAATGCTTTATTTCTTCCTTCCTGTTTTTGTTAACTTATCAACTTATTCTTGTGGAATAGTGGAATATTGGTAGCCTATAATAAAAACTACAGGATAGTAAGAGCTTAAATGTTGCCTTATTCATCCAATTTCCACCACCACTAAAAAAGTGGGCCGGTCTTGGGCCTGAAACTCCCGGGCTGAAAAGTGGCCCCACTCCGGCCCTGGGCACAACGGTAGTAGCCAGAAATAAAACCCACAACTTTTTCTGGTTATGGTATGCTAGCCCAGCTCCTTACTACACCACCACGGCCCATAATGTTTGTGCACAGCTAACCAGAGGTCGCACTGATTGATGTATGCATGGTTGATGTCATACCTACTTCCCCCTTCTGTCCCTTCTCCCCTCTCCGTCCGTCCCTGCCGTCTCTGCCTGGGATCCCGTTGAAGCCGTCATCCCCTGGCGGGCCCGGAGGGCCAGGTTTACCTGGCGTGCCAGGTAAGCCGGGGACACTGCAGATGTAACGGGGTGAGGCCACTCGAGGTTTGGTGTCCAACAGCTGCCCAGTCACGAACTGAAACAGACAGACCACACCCACAAGGACCCACATCCTTAGGCCTGCAACAGGGAAGAGAGAAAAAAGTCACGACACTCTCCCAGGGGCGCTACTACAGTAGATAATTTGGGCCCTATGACAGACAATAAAGTAATTATGGGCCCTCCGATAATATATAGTAATATTGCCCCATGCCCCCCCCTCCCCCCAGCGGTGCCCCTGCTCTCTCCATCCACAAGACCACTAGGTATTTGATAAGGAACTCAACTGTTTTAAGTTGTGGCCACAAAGCTTCCAACCAAGTCAGTGTAGCAGAGACCGGTAAGGTACCAGGGCCTTTAAGTAGGGTTAAGACAAAAGGGGAGAGTTTTTTGTGTTTCATATCAGTGAAAAAGTGTTTTATGATTCCCATTGAAGTCCATTTGAATTCGAATTTGTACTTACAAATGTTTTTATCCCTTGAGGTTTTTTGACTTTCCAAACTTGTTAAAGATGTGATAAACAAGCTGTTTCCACCAAAGATGTGATAAACAAGCTTCTCCCTATGTTTTTTAAATGTTCCATTATGAAATAGCCAGTAAAATAAAGTTTTTTTAAAATAATTTTGAAGAAGAGTGCCTTGGATTTACTTTTTTCCTTTTGTTTGGATTGGATGAACTACACTGTCAGTTTGTCAGATATTTGTGAGAATGGCAATAAAGCCAAGAAAACATTTCAGAGCTCACACACAAATGACAAGAACAGTATCAGAAACGGCAAGTCTGCTTGCTTCTGGATATTTCAAAATTCCAGACAAAAATAAGATGAATGTAAAAACTATTGTAGCTTTATCATATGATGTTGATTTGGAACTGGTTTTTCATACATGGTAATGCTATTAATGTCGTTCTACATTAAACTGTCATTCTAATACATAAACTGTCTAAGAGTACACAGAGTATATTTGTGGTATTGACAAGATGCCATGTCTTCTCACACACAAAAACACACTTTGTCCTGAGCAAGAGAAGGAAAGCATCTTCAAAAACATGAAATCCAGACTCAGAGCTCCTAAGGACATCCCAGTGTTCATAAACAAGATGCCTCAGTCGGGCTGACAAAGGAGATGGTCTGCTCATAAAACACCATGTGCCGGGATGACGTCTCACGTCTCAGTGCTCACCAAAGACATTTAGTGTGGAGGACAGATGGAAGATTCACATTCTGATTCAGCAGAGCTGGATCTACCGCTGGGAAATGTTTTTCACAACACAAGCTCAGGGTATGCAAGCAATTAATCTCTAAACTAACACCCCCCCCCCCCCCGCCGCCGACACACACACACACACACACACACAATATCCCTCTTCCATGGATGTGCTCATGTAATAGCCTTTAAACTGCAATAATATACAGTCCCTCTGTCTTTTGTCAGTCAGTTCTACCTCTTTATATAACAGAGAGGAAATGAGCACCCTTCATGCTGACCCCCGTGTTAATGTGCGTTCTGTGCACACGGGTCCAGGGAGAGTAGCCAGCGCTGCAGCCTGCTTCCTAACGCATTCCACAGTCGTGATGTAACAGCCAAATAATTGTGTCAGAGACAAACTTGGTCGTGAGATCTGCCTCTACAGATCCAGCAGCTCAAACATGGAAATATGAACATCAGCTCACCCACATGTAGAGACACACACAGACACACTCACACAGACACACACAGACATACACACACACACACACAAACACACACACACACACACACACACACACACACACACACACACATCAAGGGACTGAAACCTGGCAATGTATGGAAATAAACACAAAACATGCACAAACACATGCACACAGACACAGACACGCACACACACACACACACACACACACACACACACACACAAAGAGAGACAAGCAGACACCCACCCACACACGCACAGCCTGTATGAGACTAGAGGGGGTTGTAATTATCCCTTTAAGAATGGATGTTTTGCAAGTCTTCACCCCCTGCACTTTCTGGACCTTTGATAGTCTAGTTCTAATGGCACTGTAAGATGACCTCATGAACAATAAACTCTAGAATGTCACCTCTGAGAGAAGCAGATGAAACTGGAAGATTTCACAACCATACACTAGCCTAATTAATTCCATATGGTCGTTCTTCTTAAAGAATGGTTATGATGAACAAATTGTGAAATTGTGACATTGTCTTTTTTTCAAATGGTACAAATGAATGCTTAACAGCTAAAGGCAACGTATGTCAGAGATAATGTGATCAAAAACTGAAAATGGGCAGTGATGGCCGATCCAAGTCAGTTGACTGCTAATTTGATATGTGTTTATCACAGTTTGTTGTAGTATTTGGCAGAGGCAATCGGTCTAAAAGCAACTGTTTTATCCAACTGAGACACCCTGATGAAAAATGGAAAGTTATCAAGAAGAGATAGAAAAAAATTAAACCTCGATGATTATTCATTTCTTAAGATTGTTCACAAACCCAACCAGAAGAAACCAATTTTCTTGAACAAAAACACCAGCGTTGTTCTATATTTTCTGGATCTGACATTTCTAAGAAATAACAAATACAACTCTTTTCATTTTAAACCCCTGAGGAATCATGTCAGATTCAGATATATTTTAGTACATAGGTTGTTTAGATACTCAAGCAGCCGCAAAATGAGAAACAGAGAGAAAGAGCAGGGCAGGGTTTGGGGTGTCTGGGAAACTTCTGTCAGTAATGTGGGTGCATCCCTCTGTGCATATTCCGTTTCCATGACTACACAGAAATGTTTTGACGAGTAGAGTGGGGAGGATGTCACAGATGCTGTCTTTGGATTGACAATAGATGCCACACACACACACACACACACACACACACATACATACACACACACACATACACACACACACACACGCACGCACACACGCACACACAATTAATGGGTTGCATCTGCTTAAACAATGTTCACAAGGGACACATGTTCATGATTTAAAGACTGTAAATCCCTAATAAGCTGTGTTTTCAGACCATTTGATTTCATTTCGCAGTGTGTCACTGTCTGTCACATCTGTCATTGGACAGTTATGTTGAAAATACATTTACAGATGCCCTCTAGATATTTTGTAGAGTTTCTAGATATATAACCACAGAAAAACTTGAAGAAAGCCTTCACCTAATTATATTCGTAAAATGTAATAGCCACATGGACTGTGAACATGTTATGAAGAAATGGAATCATACATTAGTTATGGACATACAAATCACTTCACAAAGAGTTATAGGTAAAGTAAACATGTAGAGTAACATAGATGCAAGTCATGTTTTCTTATGGGGAACATTACTTTAACACAAAAGGATGGGAATATTGAACAATTATACTGTTGCATTTGTTCCAGACCTGATAATGTGTGTTCACATGATTTGCAGGAGCTGCAACATTACAATTTTTGTATTGTATATATTTTGTGTGATTGTCTAAATGTCTGTAGTATAATGCCAAAGTCATTTAAAGGTTTTCCTGAAGCTCTGGTAAATACACATACAGGGGAAGACATAATTAAAATATGCATAGTAAAGATAGTCTCATCCTTTACCCCTACAAACTGCTGTACCTCTATGCACACCAGTTGCAAGAGCATTTTTAAAGAATGTCAGAGAATCCATCCATCTTACCTTGTTAAAAGTGTGCTGTCTGCAGTCACTGATGATGCTGTTGCTGTCTTGATTGTTTTGATGTCTGTTTTCAGTGTTGTGACATGTCATTTCCATGGCAATAAGATATATGAGTCCCTTTACTCGTCCTGCTCAGTCCATCAGTCCCTCGATCCCACTGTCTCTGTGCGCTTAACATCTGTGCTCATGTGGCTGTGTGTCTGTGCTGCACAGATCTGCTAGTGTACTATATGCACGTGTGTGTGTGTGTGTGTGTGTGGGGGGGGGGGGTATGTGTGTGTGTGTGTGTGTCTGTGTGTGTGTGTGTGTCACTGCCACAGAGCCTTCTCAACTCCCACCCCTTTCTCTCTCTCCTTCAGCTCCCTCACTCTCTCCTCCCTCCTCTAGATCCCTCACTCTTTCTCTCTCCCTCCTTCAGCACCCTCACTCTCTCCCTACCTCACTCTCTCCCTCTCTCCTCTAGATCCTTACCTCACTCTCTCTCTCCCTCCCTACTCTAGATCCCTAACTCTCTTCCTCCCTCACTCCCTCACTCCCTCTCTCACTTTATGAAACAAATAGAACATGTGTAATAGATATAGTTTGCAAACTAATGAATTTCTAATGTCAATGTGTGAATTGTGTGCACAATTCTTCAATTAGTTATCAACAATTATCCATAAGAGATATCATGTCTATTCTTTGTTGCTATTTTCAAGTATGGATCTAAGGCACATTTTAGAGAAAGTACTGTATGCCTATTTGGCAATACACGTGTGTGTGTGCCTGCGTGTGTGCGTGTGAGTGTGTGCATATCTGTGTGTGTGAGTGTGTGTGTGCATGTGCAGGCCTGTGTGTGTGTGTGTGTGTGTGTGTGCATGTGTACTGTGTGCGTCTTTGTGTGTGTGAGTGTGTGTGTGTGTGTGTATGTGTGTGTGTGTGTGTGTGTGTGTGTGTTTGTGTGTGTGTGTGTGTGTGTGTGTGTGTGTGTGTGTGTGTGTGTGTGTGTGTTTGTGCATGTGTGTGTGTAAACCTGAGTTGAAATTGCAGAGCCCTCAGTAAAAGCTCATCTTTTTGTATCACCAATAAGAACAATGCGCCAGCAATTCCTCTGTGAACCTTGAGCCTTTTTCAGGGCAGCATAGAGATGTCCCTTAAAGGGAAGCCTCTACTGGGTGTGGTCTGTTCTCTCAGGTCTGATACTTCCGACAGACAGACAGATCCTATTAGAGTGGATCTTATTGATAGTACTTCGGATCTGTTTTCATTCACATTTGTGTCAACATAATGTTTATAGACATAATTTTGTATGACGTTTCTAAATACTGTGGAACACTTATCTTTGCTGCCATCTTGTGGTCATTGACAGAAATGCTGCTGATCAAAGTTTATGCAATGCATGGACAGCTCTTGGTCCAATTTCCTGACCTGTCATAATCCTAAGTAGCTTGAAAAGTCCCTTTATGACTAAGTTATTTGAAAAGTCCCTTTTACGAGCATTTTATGATTTTCTGGTAATTTCCTGAAACCAATATTGGTTCAGAACGGATTTGAGTGAGTCAGTATTTTCAGCTGCAATAGCAAAGAAGACACTAGTGCCGTTGGAGGTATAGGGAGATATATAGTGAGTATTCCTCAATGGAGCCAGCTTCTTTTGGTGGCAGCCCTGATGTTGGTTGACAAGACAACTTCAGACTTGTCAAAGTCCCCTTTCACTCCAGTGGATATGGTGGAGTGAGGCTGTAGAAATATCAGAATTTAACTGAAATGTAATACCATGTGACTAATTTGAAGGGCACACTGTGCTGTCACCATGTGTCCATGTTGTGTGTGTGTGTGTGTGTGTGTATGCATAATAGCTATATTATAGCTAGTAATACTGTATTATATTAGCCTGTTATGTTATGTAAGCAAGTAGAATGTCCCCTTTATTAAGTTAATGTCAAATATATTTTCTGGTATCTTCCTGACACCCACAGGCTTATTCTACTTGCCATTTTTGTGTGCCATTTTCCTGTAATCCTGTCATTCTGCCCATTCTGTGAGATTAAGCCTTTGTTTTTCCTTTAACAGGTTTATGGCTTAAATTAATATAGCAAAACCATCTACCAGACTACCAAGCACAACAAGGACAACTACTATCTCATAATTATGACCTAGTATCTATTGTTATGACTTATCTCAAAATTGTGACTATGCCTATGCATCTCATATGAGACAGTTTGTGACCTTTTTTTTCAAGTGGCGGAAAGGCTTTCATCTAAAGCCACTTTTTCATATTTTATTAACCTTTAGTTTTCATCATTAAAACATTCCTTGCAGATGTGTCAAGAAAGTGTAAACATCAGGATTGTTGTTTGCCATCTTGTCGTTTTGTTTATTTGGTACTACCCACCCAACTGTCTCTAAAGTCCCAGATCTTGTTTTATGCATTGAGGTAATCGTCATTACAACTAATGTTTGCCATTTTTTTGCCATGTACAATTAGTAATGTGAATTTGTATGCCCCCCAGCAGTGACAGCCCACCTAAACCAGAAAGTTGCTGATGCCACTGCACCTCTGGTTGTTTATGCAGCCGCCACTCAGAAGGTATTATCTATAGTGGCCGATGTTACAGCCACACCTGAGTCTGACAAAAAACAGCTGATGGAGTAGGTTGTTTCAACAAGGAAGAAAAACTATCCAATGAGTCATTAGGTATGGTTTTATGACATAATGATGGAATGTAAAAGGTTGTGTTTTCCTGTTGGTGGTATGTTAGGCAACATCCTGTTTCAGTGCCTGTAGACTATCCTCTTTTCGCCAAGTGCTGATACTTGCTGAAAATGATGATGAAGAAGAAGAACAAAAATGGATGATAAATAAACAGTTAAAATATGAATGTATTCTTTATTGTGTAACGAATACTTGTGTATTCATATGATACATACATATGAACACATTGTCCATATACCTTGACTACCAAATGCCAAAGCACTCGGAATTGATAATCTGTGATCCTTGCTTTGAGAGTGTTAATGGTAGATATTTTAATATAATGGTTTTGGTGCCGTTACAGTAGAGATGAACAGAAAATAAGGCCTCTGCTTCATGCAGTGATTTCAGTTACCCTACACAGACAGCAGAGTTTTATTTGAACTTCAGTAAGGTCATGTCATTGTTATAGAGTTATAGAGCACTGCCCCTGACATTGCCCCATGTTATTTATTAAATACAACCACTCAAAATTGATTTCACTTCTTTCAAATGATGATGTGACACAATATAAGCCAGAGAGAGCAAACAGGTTGTTTAAGGTGGGAATGAGAAAGTCTGAAAATGGTGGGAATGAGAAAGTCTGAAAATGGATACAAGAAACTATATGAGAGGACGAGGATGAGTGTGTATGCGAGGAGGAGGAAGAACAAAAAATGCAAAGAGCAAGGCAAAGTAGTAATTTCTGAGAAATTTTGAGCTACTAGAACGTGTTTATGTTCATCAAAAGACAATGAAAAATATGAAGTTTGTTTTGAGATTACAGTAAAAATGTACTTCTCCCTAAGAACTACAGTATATGTTTTGAACAATGTGTGTTTTTTGTGTGTTGTTTACTGACTGCTTGATAGTGTATATCATTTTGATCACTTTGTTTATGATTTGAGAGCAGTGTTTGGTTTTGAGCACTGGTCAATCTGTTTTGAGGCTTTTTTATTTTGCATTTAGTTTATTTTGCAAATAGTGCTTGAAGATGAGGTTTTGTGTTTACTGTTTTAAGAAAATTGAGCTTTACTGAAATTTAAAATTGAGCTTTACTGAAATTTACTGTCTTAACATGTAGTATTTTTAGGTCAATCATTTCCATAAATGATGATAGGTTATTCATAGGTGTGACAATACAAGACCGGGAAATACATAAGGAAAAAAAAACCTTACGAGAAGTGCTCTTATCATGGTGTTACTTGCGATGAACCTTGGACAGTTGATGAACCTTAAATACTCAATATTTTGAACATGGCTTACAGACGTGTGATAGCCATGGGTCTGCAAACATCAGGACTGTTCTTTGTCATCTTCTTGTCTCGTACGTTTGGAATACAGCTGGATGGTCATGGGTACACAGGTGTTCTCATTGCCATCAACCCAGCTGTCCCTGAAGAACCAAATGGTCAAGTACTCCTTATGAGGATTGAGGTGACCGTCTTGCAATTTATAAAATACAATTTTTAATGTAATGTAAATATTTTTTATTCTGTCTGATGTTTTGATTCCCTCCCTTGACTATTTCAGGATATGATAAAAGATGCATCACTCAGTTTATCCAAAACTGCTGGGAACAGGTTTCATTTCAAGGAAGTGACCATATTAATTCCTTCAAACTGGAAAACTCAAAAAGAATACAAAAAGGCCAGGACTGAGAGGTATGACAAGGTATGGTGGAAAACATTCATCTTCTGCATATTCATTTTTGTTCAGTGGAGCAGATATCTTTACTTAATATAGTTGCCAATCACCCAAAGAAGCCAACCTAATAAATCAAAGAAAACATGGTAGCCATATCAGTGTGGATGTAAAGTAAAAAAATAAACAAAGGCTTTTGTTCTTTCAGGCCCATGTCATTATTGATGAGCCAAACCGTGCATATGGAGATGAGCCCTACACCCTCCAGTATGGTCAATGTGGAGATGAGGGCCAGTACATCCATCTCACCCCAAACTTCCTGCTAGATGACAAGCTCGTTGCCGTGTATGGAGAAAGAAGTAAGCCCAATGGCTGTGCTGATGTCTGGCTTGGGTTGATAGGGGGTCATTTTCAAAAAGACAATTAATGTTTGTATTTCTAAGCTCCTTGCTTCTTGTCCTAATTACCGTCCCTGTGGGTAGACGTGTGTGTGTGTGTGTGTGTGTGTGTGTGTGTGTGTGCTTGTGTGTGTGTGTGTGTGTGTGTGTGTGTGTGTGTGTGTGTGTCCACTGACATAGCTTTAACAATTCTGATTCTAATTCCGGTTTACTTCACATTTTCATACAAGTTGGAGGGTCACCATACATCATCCTACCTGATTTAATGTTCCTTATTGTGCCTATTACAGATAAAGTTTTTGTGCATGAATGGGCTCATCTGCGATGGGGTTTATATGACGAGTATAGTGATGAACAGCCATTCTACCTGTCTGGACAGGGGGAAGTTGAGGCAACAAGGTAACAGATATTTTAATATTGCACCATCTGTTTCACTTTCACTGTTTCACTGTAAAAAAAAGAAAACATGAAGACGAAAGTCAAAACTGTGTCATAGAACTATTTCTGATTCTATCCTGTGATTAGTCAACATGACTATTTTTCAAACAATAGCTATTATGATATCATGATACCTAAAGTGAACCATCTTTAGAATTATATTCTTCAGCTTTTACTCTATGTTATATGTTTTGTTTATATATATATGTATATATTTTTCAAGTAATATTTGTGTGTGAGAAGCGGTTGGAATAGGCCCTTAAATGGAGCACTATCAAAGAGTGAAGAGGGAGGGGCACATTATTGCTGCACGGTTATATAGCTTGTCATATGTCCCATATCACATGGTTATATAAGTTAACATGTGGGACACCAGTGCACCTGTACTCAACGAACTTGGTGTGCGTAGCTGATAAGGATTATAAGGGTTTTTAGACTCAGGGAGACGTCTATGGAATCAGAATTGACTCATATGTTTCTCCAAATTATTCCCTTTAGGTGTAGCATCAAAATTACTGGGCAACAGTGTGGCAGATCTGAAGCTGGATGTAAAAATCCTTGTGACACTGACAAAAAAACTGGATTGCCGACCGGTGACTGTATATTTCTACCAGATACACATACATCTGCACAAGAGTCAATAATGGCTTATCCCAGCTTGTATTCTGTAAGTTAACAGGACATGTCTCCTAATAACTCACCTATATTTGTTAAATATCTTAATGATAATGGCACACACACACACACACACACACACACACTGTCTCCCCCCCAGACACACACAGATACACCCCCCACACACACACACACCATATACCATACCCCCCCTCCCAACACACACACACACTTCCCCAAGCATTCATAAACTGCACACAAGCACACTCAAGACTCATGAGCGACCACATGTACAGAGAAGCAAACACACACACACACACACACACACACACACACACACACACACACATACACACACACACACTTACATGAGTTGCAAGAGTAGTACAGGGGATGGAGTAAAAGATTGAGACAAATTGGCAAGCATGATTTATGTGCAGGGAAGAGAGAATGTGCAGGGCTGAGCAGCGGTCATATTTTGTACCACTACGCTGTACATTTAGTTACTGAGAAGTCATTAAAGAAGTCAATAAAATGCTTTATATGCAAGTACTTGATTTTTGAATAATAACATGACTATTTAGTAATATGTTAATCTTACAATTACTAACAACGATCAACAAAATATTTGGCAATGGGCACGTTGCTATTTATTGCGGACTGTTATAAAGGGTTACCAAACTCTTTTCATTCAGGTGGTAGATTTTTGCACAACGGAGACTCATAATGCTGAAGCCCCAAACAGACAGAATCAGATGTGTGGCAACAGAGCAGCTCTGGATGTGATCCTCAACAGCTCTGTGGATGCTGGAGTTCCAGAACCATCGGCTCCCTTCCCCACCGTGTACCCAACTGTCTGGAAGGTACAGAGGAGGACCAGGGTTGTGTGCCTCGTCCTGGATGTGTCAGGAAGCATGAATGTAAGTGTCGTATTCACATTTTTAGGGGTTTGGTTTTTAGGGATATCATGATGCATTTGATGAAGTTGTGATATTTTTTCCCTGCCTGTTTACCATGCCTGTTTACAGTGATAAGTATGATATTGGAAATGCAGGCGAATAAAAATTTGCACTAATTTCAGGGGCCAAGGATATTGCTTTTACAACAAGCTGCAACGCTGTTTCTTCGAGAAATCATTGAGGATACAGCTATTGTGGGAATTGTGAAGTTTCAAAGTATCGCTTCAATTCAGAAAAGCCTTACTCTGATTGATAGTGAACAAACCAGAGAGACGCTTGTCAAGGCACTTCCAACTACCGCAAGCGGTGGAACACAAATATGCCAGGGTATTAATAAAGCCCTTGAGGTAAAAAACTATTCACTTTGAAATCTTCAAATAATATCACCCACCCATTATAATTATAATCATTATTGTGTGACAATATCAGAATCCCCTCTTATAAGGATCCAAGTAGTCAGATTTTCCTTTTTGCAGGTAGTTATGGAGGATGATCAAAACACAGAAGGAGATGAGCTCGTTCTTCTAACAGATGGAGAAGCAAATGACAACATGCAACTTTGTTTGGAAACAGTTAAAAGTAGTGGCGCAACTGTGCACACTATTGCTCTGGGCCCAAATGCAGACCAGATACTGCAAGTTATGGCAAATGAAACAGGTAAGGTAGTCAAAGTATAGCATTTAATAGCCTTCTACAACATTCCATTCACCAATAGCACACTGCAGAGGACAATCTGTTTATTCTGATCTGGCGCACAGTAAATCATACCTTTTCAGACTGCAGTAGGCTACTGTAAATGTGGTCACTATAGAAATATAGACCTTTGCCCCACAAAACATTGAATTTCCCCATGGGGATCAATAAAGTATCTATCTATCTATCTATCTACATGTCAAATGAAAATGTGTAAATAATAACAATGCATGTTTTTTTTTTTTAAAGTAGACAGTCACGGCGAGTATACTGTCAGGATTGTATCCCCTTATCAGATATACATACGCATCTCGTCTGAGATGTGTATTGAATTAGATTAACACATTCCTTGTGTTAATGACTACCAAATACCCTTGTTAGCATTAGTTGGTGCCCACATCAAGGGTTTGTGTTTTGCTTGCTTATGCTGCTAATCGGATCATAAGTGGCCAGAGTATTCATTAAAGGATTTGTTGGTATTTGTTGGTTCCGCATCAAGAGCCGCAGTTTGTCTGGTTATGTTGCTGATCATTATAAACAGCCACAGCAATGAAGAGGAATGACCAAAGTATTTGTTGGAACCTATCATGAGTGTGGAGGAGGGTGGGTCTGGGATGCCAAACACCACTGTTGAGTCTTCTGAAATGAATGGAATGTTTTGTTGAGCTGCCGTTATTTTATGGGTCATTCTTTCTTTGTTTTTCTCAAAGGGGGGATTTTTCATCAGTCAACAGACAGCATTGACTCCAATGCACTAGTAGATGCTTTTGCCTCTCTTACAACTTCTGATGGAAATTTAACACAACAAGCAATTCAGGTGAGGAAAATATGTGTTAAACACTATTATGTGTTATACACTATTATTGTGCATCATGAACAAAGTCTGATATCTTTATTGTCTTATGACTTTACAGCTTGAAAGCTCTGGGAAAACAACACTTGATTGGTTTAATGGAACCTTTTCTGTGGACTTGACAGTTGGAAATGGTACCGTTATAACCATTATCTATGAAGCATCCCCTCCCAGAATATCAATCAGAAGTCCAAGTGGAGACATGTTAAGTGGGTCAGACTTCAGCCATGATCGTCCCACAAAGACCCTATCTTTGAAAATAGCAGGAACTGCAGAGGTAACATTTCATTAATGGAGCATGCATGATTCCTCAACAGCTGACAAAACAGATAAGCTTTTGGCTACTTTTCTCACCCACAATTAAAACTAATTCAACTATATTTGGTCAAACAACAATTATTGTGGAAATCTAGATCAAGATCTAGGTCAAAGAGAAGAGCACATAGTTGTTAAGCACCTACACCTTCAATTTACCTCAATTTTTCACAGGTTGGAGAATGGCACTATAGTCTACTTAATGAGGGTAGCACTGCACAGGCGATGGCAATCACTGTAACCAGCCGTGCTGCCAGAGCTGATGTGCCCCCTGTCACAGTTAAAGCCCACATGAACCAGAAGTCCTCTGATGGTAACAAAGCCATGGTGGTCTTTGCATCTGTCACTCAGAAGGGAGTGCCTGTTATAATGGCAGATGTCACAGCCACACTTGTGTCTGACAAAGAGGTTATACAGTTACAGTTGGAAGATAAAGGCACAGGTAACTGCAGGGGCGGGGACTTGTATAAAATGAACCATGGTAGTCCTACTTTTATGACAGGTGACATATAGTAACATTGTGATAACTAATAATAATATGTATGTTGTGTGTGTTCATGGAGTGCATTTATCTGTTTACACTAGGTGCTGATGCTGTCAGGCATGATGGCATCTATTCAAAGTATTTCACTGAGATGAAGACAGGCAGGTACAGCCTGAAAGTGAGAGTAAAAAACAAGGGCAAAGCCAGGATCTCTACACACAGACACAGTGGAGCACCTTACATCCCTGGATATGTGGTCAATGGTAAAGAGTGGGGAAAAAGGGGTTAACCATTATGATAGATAGATATATAGATAGATACTTTATTCATCTTAAGGGACATTTTGGCATCCAGTAACTTATATGATACATAGAGCAAAATAGACAAAGTATATAGTATTATCGTAAAACAACACATACACAATTATTCCCACAGTTTTATATCTATGATTATTATACAGTATATACTTTCAAATGTATGCAGCAATCATTGTTGCATTGGTACATATTCATTGGTACATATAATAGAGATACATCATACATATACATATAATACTACATAATACATTATACATATAGTATGTACATAAAGACTGTCATGATATCCCGCATCAGGATCGGTGGTCCTGAATCCCCCAAAGCCTCCTGTCAATCATGAACCAGTAGAGGTGGGGAGCTTCAGCAGGACAGCCACAGGAGAGAGTTTTGTGGTGGAGTTACCCCCAGGATCTACAGGCCCTCCACCATTTCCTCCCTGTAAGATCACAGACCTGAAGGCCAAACTGGAGGGAGACAACGTCACTCTTACCTGGACTGCTCCTGGGGATAGCTATGACCAGGGAACAGGTGAGATTCCACTCTCAATTATATTATAACCCTTTTCCATGAGTACAGTGTGCACACTAAATCATGGAGAAATTAAGTGACATGTTACAGCTGGGAATCACCTTAGAATGTGAAGTAATTGAATGAATCTAGAGTCCACCCATTATACTTCAATTAAATTCTGATATGTCTACAGCCTCTGTTTACCATATCCACTGGAGTGAAGACTTGGGGTTGCTGAGAAGGGACTTTAATGAGACTCCTGCTGTCAACACATCAACACTGTCACCACAAGAAGCTGGCTCCATTGAGGAATACTCATTCAGCTCATATCATTTCAATATCACCAACGGCACTAGTGTCTTCTTTGCCATTGCAGCTGAAAATGCTAAATTTGTGCCATCAGAAATGTCAAATATTGCCCGTGTGGTCAAATATGAACCCCCGGTACCCCAACAACAAAAGAGCACAAATGTGATAGCAATTGCAGTGAGTGGCACAGTGGCTGCCATTGTAGTAATAATTGCAGTTATTGTATATATTAAATAGCTTTCTAGCAAAATTGTTGCTTAGCTTCACCATAGAGTATAGCTACTCACAACTGGGAAATGTTCCCAACCCTAACATCGTAACAGGTGTAGATTTTGCGTTACTGTATTTGCCTTTAATGTATAAATGTACACATTCTTCCGACTGCAATTTTTTTAATGTTTATTGGCAATGTTACTACCGTTCACCAAGTTTGATTTGAAAACTAACATTATCTTCTCTCGGCACCCATTGGCCCTCCACCTTGCTGTCTGAGTGGAAATGTAAATGCATTGACAGTAGCCAGACTAGTATATCAGTGAAATGAAAATATCGGAGATACTAGGTGGACAGGGCCAGGCTAGCAGCAAAAATGCACTTTAGCAAAAAACTTTATGCATAATACACAAAGAAAAAAACACAACACAAATATATAAGAATTGGAATTGTGAACTAACATTGTGTTCACTTCTCTTGATTATAAGGGAATAGTTGGACTCAGGAGTTTTAATAATTTGGGTAGCCTTACCCCTAAATATCTCCACTTAAATATCAATATGAATATCTTCACTACCAAAGCACACTATTTTCTGATGTTAATATAGTTGTTGTTGATGATGTTGTGGTGATTGAAAATTGTGTCTGCTGTATATGCTGCATCCAGATATTAAAATGCTTTTAATTTTACATCAGATTCTGTGACCATAAAGTTGTATTCAACTCTCGTATCAATAATGACATGGGCCTGAATAAGAAAAATTATTTATCATATTTATCTTCAAATCATTACTTAGATAGGTAGATACTTTATTGATCCCCAAGGGGAAACAAGCAACTTGACTGACACGGCTATTGGCAAGCATAATTTATTTTACTGATTAGGCTAGTTTGACCATTTTGAAGTCATTAGCGTATTTCTGCATCTTTGAAGAAAATGAAGATGCATGTTTCAGCAGTTACAGATACTTTTTTCCATACCTTGTCATACCTCTCAGTTTTAGCCCTCTCATATTTGCCTGTCCAGTTAGAAGAAACCAATACAGTCACTTCCTTAAAATAAAATCTTTTCCCAGCAGCATAGTATAAATAGCTTGATGCGTCTTTTATCATGTCCTAAAATAGTAAAGACAGAGAACAGTGGAAATCACAGAATAACTAATGGTCAAAATTCACATTTCAATTCACATTTTATGAAATACTAATAATAAAATAAAAATAATGATAAATTATTTTGAATATTGTGATACAGCCATCACCTCAATGCTTTGAAGGAGTGCTGGATCTTCAGGGACAGCTGGGTTGATGGCAATGAGAACACTGGTGTATCCATGGTCAACTAGCTGTATTCCAAATGAACAAGACAAGAGGATGACAAAGAACAGTCCTGATGTCTGCAGATCCATGGCTATGGCACTTCTGCAAGGAACTTTACCATGCTGAACATAAGATTGATCAAAATATCAAAGGTCCACAACAAAATTGTCCAAGGTACGCTGTGTTTCTCGTAAGACCATATGTTTTTATGGCAAGTTTCTCGTAAGACAATATTTTTATGGCTTCTGACCTAGAAATCTGAGAGTAAAAGATAAGAACTCTGGCTCGCCCTACAAACAGGTATGAGAAGTCTGCTATATCAAGAGGGTAACTGAAATTTGAGATGCAGTTCTGCAAAAACAATGTGACGTGTGATTGACCCAAAAAAGAACCGCTAACCCATGCCCAGCAAAAGACAGATTACAGCGCTGATAATACTACTACCACTATATACTACTACTACTAATAGTAGTAATAAAAACAACCCAGCTTTTTTTGGTTATTAGAACGTTAGGGGAATCTTTTTTCTTGGTTATGGAAATGTTGCTTGAAAGTTGAGAATGTTTGAGAATGTTTGTTAGGCCTATGTGTTTTAGTTTGCAGAAAGCTCTCCTAACATTTTTCTAAAATTTGTTTAGGGACAACCTTTAGAGAGCGTTTCTATTTTGGTTGCAGTAACATTCCCCTAACCATGTAAATTACAGTACCCTCCAGAATTATTGGCACTGCTAAAGTTGACTAAAAAACATTATAAAACATAATCTGTTGGTGATTTATTGTAATCTCACAATGAAAAAAATTGTTTTTTAGAAAAAGGAAAATCTCATAAAGAAATACATTTTTAACAAAAACACTTCGCTCACAATTATTGGAACCCCTGCTTGTAATACCTTTAAGCCTCCCTTTGACAATAAAACTGTAATATTCTCCTATGACACCCCAGTTGGAGAATACAAAGCAAGGGATTTAACACTGTTTACAAAATCTCCCTATGGTCCAGATTCCTAGGTCTAGTCAAGTCGAGTCAAGTCATATTTATTTATATAGCACACTTAGACGCAATATAATTGACCAAAGGTGCTCAGAAATAAAATAAATACAGTAATACAAACTAAAATAATGACATCAATGACAAAATAAATAAATGAAAATACAAAATAATAATAATAATAATAATAGATAGGTAGATAACAGATTATGATTGTAGATAAAAAAAACATATGGTTACTGAAACTACCATGGTCTAGAAAGATGTACAGTAAAGTTAGATACAGTACCAGTTAATATAATGCAGAAAAGAAATAGAAATAAGATTTTAAAAAAATTAAAAAAAACAGACAAGGGGAGAAATTAATGGACATTATAGGCCAAAGAAAATAGATGGGTCTTTAAATTTGATTTAAAACTACTGATGGTGGGACAGGACTTAATTTCTATAGGGAGATTATTCCAGAGTCTAGAGGCAGCAACAGAAAAAGCTCTATCACCTTTAGTTTTTAGGGTTGCATTTGGGACTGAAAGAAGAAGTTGTGAGGAAGACCTCAGTGGCCTAGAAGGACAGGTCACAGATATACTGTGGTCCCATTCCATTTAGGGCTTTGAAAACAAAAAGTAAAACTTTAAAATGAATTCTGTATTTGACAGGTAACCAATGGAGTTGGGCCAGCACAGGGCTTATGTGCATATATGTTTTTTTGTTCCAGTAAGAAGCCTAGCTGCTGCATTTTGGACTCTAGCAAGAGTCTAGCAAGGGTAGATTGGTTCAAACCTAAATACAGAGAGTTACAATAGTCCAGCCTAGATGTAACAAAGGCATGGATTATAGTTTCTAAATCAGTATATGAGAGCCAGGGCTTTAATTTAGCTATTTGTCTTCCCTTAAGCTTACTACTGACTTGCTTATTGAAATTCAAAGAGGAATCTAAGAAAACACCTAGATTTCTGACCTCACTGTGGCAATTTACAGCCAGTGGCCCAAGTGCATTTCTTATCTTAGGAATTGAGTGGACCAAAAATAATTCTTTAGAATGTCATGATAGGGCCCTTGAAGTGTTTCTAGCCCAAGAACGCAATTTTCATTTCGGGCCCTATCATGACATTCTAAAGTGCATCGTCACTCGTCAAAAGTCTATTCAAATTTAGTAGGATGTCCAGTTCACATTGGGAGGGGTTTCGTTATCAAACGTGGAGCGCATGGCGCAACAAGGTGTTCCTAGGTTTTTTAATCAGTCATAATGGGTGTGTTTGGGGCGTAACATCATTTTAAACCAATGAGAATGATATCTGTCATTCCCTTTAACGGCGCAAAGCGCGATATGTCAAATAAATTGGTATTTTGGCATTCAACGGCGCATTTGAAGGAGGCTGCTTGCGAGACCGTATGAAATAGTCATTCTTAAACCATGCATTACTAAAACCTAGCATAGCCTTTACACATTTGCACTCGTCTATTATTTGAACTCATTGGCAAAGTGAAACTAACTTCACCAAGGTGTCAGTCAACGAAGACAGTTATATGCAGTTACTTTCACTATTGACTGACAATGGGTTACCATCGAAAACATAGGCTGGAAAAAGCAACACTTACTCAAATATTGCTGAAATGACTGAATAAAACAACATTTATCCTGCAGAGGAGTTGCTTATATCTCGTGACAGTGCGTCTTCAGCTGTGCTCCATACATGTGGTTGGTTGGTCTCTCGCCTCTCCCCTCACTTTTAACCGTCATTACCAATTTGCAAATGATGGTGAATAACTACTCATCATGAGATGTACAGTATTTCGTAATATCTTTATTCTAATTATGTTTCCCATCGTAATCGTGCAATTTGTAATGCTTTGCATGGACGTGCGCTGGTGTGCGTTCATGAATGATAGAAGGATGGTGCGTGCACCTGCCAATATGACTGTTGACATGCACTCTTAAAATAGCATATGAACAACTCGCCATTGACTTCTGACCAGGTTTAGGTGGTGTATGATAGCGATTTTTAGACAACGCGCCCGGCCCCTCCCTAGGTTGTTAATTGCCACACCCCTGGTCTAGCCTGGGTGTTCCTATGCTGCCTTGCGCGCGATTTGATTCACGCTGCTAAGGCAGCCTGGAGACCATGGAGCAAATTTTCGCCTGAGATAGGAAACCAATCACCGAACAGGGGGGAAAGCAAGACGATGATGAGCTATGCACAGACGCATTTGATAGACATCCGTGGCACCCAATAAACGGATCTGGGCATTTTTTTCAAATACGAGAAAATGAACGTTTGGTTCCCAGACCACGTCTCATTGAGAAGTGGTGGCGCTAGCCAGGCTACCCCTGGTCGCAATGTTTAAAAAATAAACGTGCAAAATACCGAATTAAGCTTTGCGCCCAAAATACAGCCCTTCATCTGACAATAGACTACACTTCCAGACAAAGTCACTGTTCACCCTGCCATTTACATTGGTAATTAAATGACTGGACAGGCTTTTACCTGGCATGCCCTCTAAATAATCTATTAGCAGTGAGGTCACTTTTGAAGATTTTTTGGGGGACTTGGTGACCCCAAGATGATACCTTTGTCTGTAACTCTCCAACAGTGGTTCTTATGGAATTTTTTGCCTATCTACCATCCTCCATACTGTACGTGGGGGCAAGATAACCATGGGTCTTTGTCCAAGCATGTTTGTCACATTTCCAGATGATTATAACCTTTTAATAATTGTTTTAACTGTAAATATAGGGATTTTTAACAAAGTACCTAGTTGTCAGACATTCTCTGACTTACAAATGTCAACACACTTTCTTTTTATTTAAATTTAGTGGATTCTCTTGTCTTTGCAATGTTGAAAAATGACTAAGAGGATTTAGCCTCTGTGTGACTTTATTTTCATACCATAGTAAAAAGAAAGTCATGAACTACTTCTGAAAGTTCACAGACACTTTGATTAACTTAAATAAATTGAAATTAGATAGGAAAATGCTTCTGTTAGGTTTTGTTTATCTTCTTATCCTGAAGGTCTTGAATTTTCTCTTGGGGATCAATAAAGTATCTATCTATCTATCCATCTATCTATCTATCTTGTTTATAAGATCATAAAATAGGGGGAATATAAGATAGTGGGCACATCAGCTCTGGCAGCATGAGTGGTCACAGTGTATCTTCTCTGTATTAATATATGCATGGTAAATGTGTGCACTGTTGTACAGTATTGATTACAGAGGCATTTCCCTTTAATTATTTGTAGGTCAGGCAATAGAAGCCGTTTTTGAGATATGGTGCTTCCTCATAGCCTCGTGAGACCATCCTGATCTCGCGAGCTTCAGGGTTTCACTCGCAGATCAGTCTGGATACTTTCCGTTAAAGAAAATTTGGAGCAGTTCACCAAACGAACGTCCAATCAGCGTTGGCTTTGAGGCGGGTTGAGGTGTGACGCAACGAACAACATGACGGCATCCACAGAGATGAGCATAGCTATCGCGCAAGTTTTATTCAAATTAGAAAGTATTCCTGGGTAAACTGTGAAGCTATGAGTCTCAGCCATGCAGCTGGGAGGAATGAACTACACAGACATCCTCCACAGCTGATTCCAGTTCATAATGGAGGAATATACTATCTTCAGAAGTGTAGGGCCTACCGTGAAAAATTGATGGGAATTGTCGTTGATTAGGTTCATAAATGGTAAGTTAAAACATCTTAACGTTTGTCACGTTACCTAACTTAATTGTATGTTAAACGGCATTAGAAGAATACTTTGTTCATCTAATTGGTTGATTTGATCCGTCAATAACCAACAAAGGTGGTGATAGACAGATGGTTTATCCAATCAGCTAACCAGTATGTCCGCCCCTTCCCAAAAGTTCTTCAATGAAAAGTTCCCAGATGGATATCTGGCGGAGTCAGGTTAGCTTCCTCAAGCTGGGACCCATATAATCTAAACTGTGGCACTGGCATGTGCTATCCTTATCCTCTCACCTTGTGTGGAAAAAGTGTCTGCCAAATATCAGCCAAGCTTTAACTTTAAATAGGCTACACAGAAATCGATTGAAAATCTTTGTTTTCCACCATGCAGCAACGGCATATTTGCAGTAGTGCATTATGCAGTAGAGTCTGAATGTCTTACATTTAGAGATTGTAGAGATTTGTTGGTTTTAATGACGTCAAATAATTCTGTATTTGTGTTTTAACTAGATGTACCGCGTAGCGGTACAAAATATGACCGCCGCTCAGTCCTGCACATCCATTCCGCGAAAATAAATAATATTAATGAATTTGTCTCCATCTTCTACTCCATCCCCCACTCTTGAAACTTTTGTGTATGCTTGTTTGGAATGTGTGTTTGCACACATTCCGCACACAAAGTAGCCTACTGGCGCTGCAAAGGTGAATAGATTTGTTTCTGGGCCAAAAAATCTGTAACATTGTTATAAAACCTTTAAAATCTCTAAACAATCACAAGTAGGGCATCATCACAGTCCATCCATTGCAACTGGACTGATGAAAGGTACACCTGTAGGCTACATTGTATTTGGGAAAAGCAGAAGGTAGCAGCATAATGTATTTATTTATTTATTATTAAACAAAACAATCCCTGTCAGTTCCATGCGGTTTTCAACAGCTATCAAGAAGAGAGGTCATGTCATGGATTTTTGTGAATGTTTCTTCTTCTACATATGCATAAGTTTAGTCATCTAGTTCAAATGATATTCAGCTTTATTGTCAATGCACAAATTAAATACCAGTAGTCTAAAACAAAATGCCGTTTTACCCAGTGGTGCAAATAACTGACATGTCCAAAAGGGCCTTCATGAAATGCGTTGCGAGACTGTTCATACACATTTTAACGGGCAAAGTTGAAGAGCTACTGTCCGTTATTGTTTGTGCAAATAATATGCTGATTCATGTTCCCTTGCATTTCGCATCCATGAGGTCCATGGTTAAGCTCAATCTTTTGACGCAATCTTTTGATTTTCACCCAGCCTAGTCCATGGTAGGCGCCCGATAGAAATATTGTTTAATTTTGCGATTGAGATATCCACGCACTGGCGCCCCCCTGCGACGTGTTCGCCCCCCGGTTTTAGAGCTATTCTAAATGCAAAAATGCATAGAGGGAGTTATGACAAAACCGTGACTGTTAACAAACTATAAGCTATATAAGGTAGGCCCTATGCTAGGCCTATTGCACAACACAAATTGTCACTAGGCTATGCTGGCGACCCAAATAAAATCTCCGTTGGAACCAATGGCTTACACCTTACGGGCCCTATCATGACATTCTAAAGTGCATCGTCACTCGTCAAAAGTCTATTCAAATTTAGTAGGATGTCCAGTTCACATTGGGAGGGGTTTCGTTCTCAAAAGTGGAGCGCATGGCGTAACAAGGTGTTCCTAGGTCTTTTAATCAGTCATATGGGTGTGTTTGGGGCGTAACATCATTTTAAACCAATGAGAATGACATCTGTCATTCCCTTTAACGGCGCAACGCGCGATATGTCAAATAAATGCATCGGTATTTTGGCATTCAACGGCGCATTTGAAGGAGGCTGCTTGCGAGACCGTATATGGAATAGTCATTCTTAAACCATGCTTTACTAAAACCTAGCATAGCCTTCACGCATTTGCACTCGTCTATTATTTGAACTCATTGGCAAAGTGAAACTAACTTCACCAAGGAGTCAGTCAATGACAAGACAGTTGCAGTTACTTTCACTATTGACTGACAATGGGTTACCATCGAAAACATAGGCTGGAAAATGTTGCTCAAATGACTGAATAAAACAACATTTATCCTGCAGAGGAGTTGCTTATATCTCGTGACAGTGTGTCTTCAGCTGTGCTCCATAAGTGTCTCTCGCCTCTCCCCTAATCACACTCTAAAAATTGCTGGGTTATTTTTTCAACCCAAACGCTGGGTCGAGGCTGTTTGGTCATTTTGTTTGGTTGTTTTTACTCATATTGGGTCATTTCTGTAACCCAGCTTGCTGGGTTGATAGTTTATCACTGCTGGGTTGATAGTTTAGGGCTGTGCTCCCTCCTGTCCCCCACCTGAGGTGGAGTACACTACCCAGCACCAGGGTGACTTCAACACAGCTGCATAGTTATTTGAAGGTTGAGAGAAAAAAAATCGGCAGGCAGGCAGGCATATTCTCTCAACCGTCCAGTCCAGCAGCTGTGAACATGCAATGGAAATCAGGTGATTTCGGAAGGTATGTATCTGCTTTTATTTATTTATTTTTATCCAGACGGATTTTAAAAGTCCACCCAGAGACATACCCTTCCTGGTATCAAGGAATATTCTGCCTGCCATTTCGTTCAGCTTCAAGCAGGTTAGCAGGTGTCATTCATTCCAGCTAATATTAGCTACTGTTAATGTTAAATCTACACAAAGACAGACTCATAAAAACATAGTTC
Source organism: Alosa pseudoharengus (assembly GCF_046254945.1). Lineage (NCBI taxonomy): Eukaryota > Metazoa > Chordata > Actinopteri > Clupeiformes > Clupeidae > Alosa > Alosa pseudoharengus. Next base: position 23,084,191 of record NW_027468576.1, on the reverse strand, counting down.
TGTATTCACTGGGTAAGAACTGCTGAACAGAAACAAAACAAACTTTTACAACGAACTACAATTAGCATACCAACAGCTGGTAGGTAACGTTAGCAGACTTGGAAACGTTATGCTAATTAAATATGCTTCGTGGCTAACGTTTGTCAACTAGCTAACACAGTCGAAGTAGTCTCTTCACAACACACGTAACTTACGATAATAATCATGCCAAACAACATCTTATTAAATCATTCAAGGTAGCCTCATAGCCATGTAACTTACTGGGTGGTTCTTGGTGGTAACATTAACTTGGATTCACTAACTGAATGTGTTAACATAGCTGGCTAACGTTAGCACTGCTGACTGTCAGCCTAATGTTAGGCTAATGGTAATGTTAGCTCATCTGACATAAACGCACGTTTTATATTACAGGTATTATGTTTAAAACAACTCCAAATTAGGTGGTCATAGTTTCCGAGTGTGTTGCACTAATAATTTGTCTCCTGGTGGATTTTTATGTCTGTCAACATCATTCACTGGTAATGGTTCATGCACGTCTTGATATAAAGTTTTGTAGGCTAACAGTGATTAAAATGCACTCTTTTTTTCTTTGATTGACAGGACTTGACCCCCAAAACGGACTTTGGAATCTGCCTGCCTTCATGGAAGTATCACATGCATTTTATACTAGGCAAACTATTCAAAAATAAAGAAAACTATCAAATAAATAATTATGTCTGTTTTATTTCATTGCATGGCTTTTGATGGCCATTTAATATCTAGACTGTCTATATCAGGCCCAAAGCTGTTAACAGAAGGTGTGACTTTCAAGTAAGTAAATACAAACTTTGAGTTATTAAAAGTTTGTACAAGCAGAGTATTTTAAAAATCAACCAGTAGTTTTTGGGGGATTTGGTTACATAACCCAAACATTACGTAACTTTAACTAAACAGTTGTGTCAACATAACCCAACATATTGGTTAAATTTCAACCCAGTTGTTGGGTTAAATTTAGTAACCCAATTTGCTTGGTTAAGATAACCCAATGCTGTGTTGGACCACATTTTACTCAGCGGCTGGGTTGAAAACAACCCAGTTTGGGTTGTTTTCAACCCAGCATTTTTTAGAGTGCACTTTTAACCTTCATTACCAATTTGCAAATGATGGTGAATAACTACTCATCATGAGATGTACAGTATCTCGTAATATCTTTATTTTAATTATGTTTACCATTGTAATCGTGCAATTTGTAATGCTTTGCATGGACGTGCGCTGGTGTGCGTTCATGAATGATAGAAGGATGGTGTGTGCACCTGCCAATATGACTGTTGACATGCGCTCTTAAAATAGCATATGAACAACTCGCCATTGACTTCTGACCAGGTTTAGGTGGTGTATGATAGCGATTTTTAGACAAACCGCCAGGTCCCTCCCTAGGTTGTTAATTGCCACACCCCTGGGCGCAATGCTTAAAAAATAAAGGTGCAAAATAACGAATTCAACTTCGCGCAGGTGAATAACGAACTTTACGCCATGCGCTGGTGACCCAAAATACAGCCCTACAGTATCAAGCTGCCACCTCTTGGCGAAAAGTTAATAGTTTTGCATATCAGTAGTAATACATTTCACGTAGCTGTGAATCACGGAAAGGGCGAATGAAGTGGACACTTATAAATGGAACCCAACCCACTGTACAGTAGCTCAAGGTCTGTGGCTAAAGCAGCCATAATGAAAGCGTTATCATTGTTTGGATACTTCACACACACGTGTTTTTTAATCGCATAGACTACAACTACCAAGCTGGAATCAAAGCACATCGACTCCCCTCTCACACCCTAAACACGCACTTCGAACAAACAAAAAGCGCCTCAGTCTCACGGAATAGCCATAGGCAAAACTGTATCTGACCGGTGTAACGTTGGTACTAAATCATCCATCGCAAAGAATTTTTGTAGCACGTGCAACAAATATGTGTAGGTACAGCCCTGCCCTGAATACATCTCAACGTGCGCTCTAAAACATCTGGTTTAAATGGAGATGTAGATCATCACGAGTGCGTTAATAAATCTACATTGCAGCGAGACACAAATTATTCACTTTGACGAATTTATGTAGTTTCAGTTACTTTACTTTGAGCCATGCTCTTCCTTACCTTTGAAAATAGAGGATTGAAGTAGCCTATATGGGTGTTTGGGAATGAACGTTGACTCAGATGCTTTTTGAGACCTTGAGCAGAAATGTCCCAGCCCGGTGTTTAGGGTGCATCATAGACAGGTTATCTTTCAGGTAGCCTATATATTTTCCATTAAAAAACCATCACGTAGCGAACGTGTTGTGGCTAACTCACTTAGCTCCTGTTAGTAGCCTAGGTTATGGTCATAAGCAAATGAGATGACAGTCGAAAGATACAATTAGTGCTGTTATCAATTTGCTTGGTAGCCTATAAACGCATTTATGGTTTCTACAAATACATTAATAATCAAATTGGCCTCCATCACTCAACCATGCTAACGGTAACATTATTTTACCTACGTTCTGCTATTGATAGGATTAACGTAGCCTACCTGCAGTAAAAAACAAGCATGTCCGATAAACATTACAACCATTCTCAGATTTATTTCGGCTTCAAGATGAAATGGGAATTACATGTCATGCAGAAATCATCCTACCCTTAGACGTTCTCTGCGGTAAACTACTGTAGCCTACAGTCTTGTCCTTGTAGGAAGCATAGTGTCTTTCCAACCCACTTTAGATTAACTTCCAACAAAATTACGTCTCACTGCAACGATGCGCCATCTAGTGGACAAACGACTACTTATCGCCAATACTGGAAATGCAGCCATGATGATGATGATGATGAATATTTATTTTGGCTTTCTTTTAATCCTATTGAATTTGTAATTATGTATCGGCCGTTCTAATACCGATAGTATGTGGGTGCCTGTGTGTGTGTGTGCATGTGTATATGTGTGCACCACCATCTACAGGCCAATGAGTGTACAGTCACTAAATGTACACATAACTTAATTTTTTAGACACCCCCATGGATGAAATTCTACGAAACTTGGCATACCCCCAGAGAATGTCAGGTTAATCATACACATAAAATTTGGTGCAGTTCTGAACGTCTTTACTGAAAAGAGGGGCGATTAAAGCAGAATGATATTGCATTTTCATTTTTTACCGGGGGGGTGCAAATCACAAATGAGTGATTATGGGCTAGGTTGATGTGGGCCCTTGAGACCAACATACCATAAAAATGTCTTCATCCTCAGTGCCACGGTTCAGGTAGTTATTTAGGAAAAACTGCATTTTTTGGGTTTCGGGGGGCCCAGCGCGGAGGGGGAGTGGCCCCCGGGGACCAAACGAAATTTTTCCGTAAAAGTCTAGTGGGGCTACATACCCACCAAATTTCATGTGCCCCGGTGTTTCGGTGCCCCGGGTATCGTTGACCAAAATTTCAGGAAGTAGATGACGGGAAAAAAAAAAACTCCCCCCCCCCCGAGGAACCACGACCACCAGTGGCCCAATGCGGGCGTGCTGGCAGTCACCTGGCCGTCGCCGCTCGTCCCCAGCGAACGCCCACAGGTCGCACTTTCGCAGTGTGCACCACAGCAATGTTCCTCCAACACCTGGCGGGGCCTAGCCTCCACTGCCACAGACCCCCCGGCACTGAGCACCATAACCGGCACCACACCTCCGACGCTCCGCTCCGTCGTCTTGCCAGTCGGGGCAGCAGACTCCAGCTCCATCGCAGCCGGACCACGCTGCGCAATCAGGCTACAGCTACCGACGTTGGCATCCCTCCTCTGCTGCCTTGTCGCAGAGCTGTCCTCCGCTGCACCCGGCCGCTCCACTCCGCCACGGTCGCGCCAAGGCCTAGACCTTCTCTCTGGCTCATGGCATCGGATTTCACACAACAAACTTTTTTTCCCCTTATTTTTCTAAAGAGCGCCAGCGAACAGGCCAATTCAAACAGGCGCCCGCACAGCATGGTGCCTCCCACACGCACCCAAAGGCTTACAGTTCAGTTTTTCAGAGGGCCCTTCTACCGAGGCTGCCCAACCGTCGTGCCTCAAATGGCTCCACCTCCTTGCCGCTCCACTTCTGCTCTGCTCCGCAGCCAGGGCCACCGCCAACTCCAGCCTAAAGCCGCCCGGTGGGGGCAGGGGCTCCAGGTCTTCTCGCGGTGAAGTCAGCGCCCAGGCCGGCGTCACCACCTCATCTTCCAAGGCTGCTTCCTCAGGCCACTCTCCCGGTCGCGTTAAGTCTTTCTCCGCCGTGGCCACTGCATCGAGACCCTCTTCAGGCAACCGCTCCTCCCGTAGCCAGGCCCAGGTGACGGCTGGTCTCTACTGAAGGCCTCTGTAAGCTTTTTAGTACCCCTTGCAAGGGCTCTTTTTGGATCCTTTTGCTTTGGCCTCCACCTAGCGGTGAGCATGGACGGATTATGAACTTTCGGGCCCCTGGGCCCAGATGTATTAAGGGCCCCCCACTAATTGTCGCATATGTGGAAGGGGGGTTTGGGGGTCCTCCCTCAGAAATGTTTTAATTTGTTTGATGTGATTTTCTGTATTCTGGTGCATTTTGGGGATGGCCAATACTAAATTCAATCAGATTCATAGCCTACATCCTGATAATGTGTTGATATTGAAGCAATGATTTCATGCAAAGGCTTGGGCTTCAGGGCCCCCTGACCCCTTGGGCCTCTAGGCCCGTGCAGTGATCCATCCCTGGCAGAGAGGTCTCCCACTCCCGGCTCCTCTAGCACTGAAGACACTGTCTCCTACAGAACGCAACTTGCTCCTCTATGGAAAACGTGCCCATCTACAGGTGCTGCTTTGGAAAGCACCAGACCGGCCTGATCCACTGGCTGTGGATATTACCACGTTTGGATGGAGTAAGAAGACAGGTATGAAGAAAGGAGAAGAACTCGCCCACCCTCGATTCAAGTCCTGTTGCTCCTCCTGATTTGTTAGATGTATCAGCTGTAAGTGCACAGCTGTGTTAAAACTGTGTATACATGTATCTGGAAAGTGCAACTGCAGGCCTAGCCTGTACTAATTATTGTTTCTGCAAAGGCAGTGATGTTACATGTTGCAGTATATTAACACAGCAAAAAGAGCAGAAGGACAGGGATGAAGAATCTGGAGAAGATGACGACAGGACAACGGATGAGGACAGAGAGGAGTAGTAGAGGCTAGTTCTTCCCTTTGTAACTCAATTGTGAGTCACAGCAGAGGTCCAGTGAATAGCTATTTTCAAAATGATTGTGGAATTCAGAAAATACTTGAGGATCCAAATTATTCCTGAACACTGAACATTTTATCCTCCAAAAATCTGTCTAAATCAATCAATCAATCAATCAAATAAAAATCAGCAAAATCAGCTTAATGAGAGTAAGAACTTGTCCAAACCATGTTTAAATAGTGATTTTCAATCTTGAAAATGTCAGGTATAGACTCAGCATCTCCAGTAACCCCTAAAAACATACTAACATTGTCCATTTTGCCCAAGCAGCTCCTATAATATGATCAATATAGGCGATTATGCTAATTTATGCTAATTAGCGGAATTACACAAATTGCCCAACATATGCAAATTAGCATCCAGCAGTTTCTGCATGCTGGGGACCCATACTATATATTTCTATCATAAAACTTTGGTGTACTCAACATTTCCGGGTTCACCTTTCTGTCCACCGGACTAATTGTTGTGTTTGGTATCATTTTGTCAACGGTCTCTGTACTATAGCAGAGAATGTCTAATAACTCTCGGAACTCTTCCGGTGTGGTACTGCATCTAGGGGCGCTCGCGGGCGAGTCCAGAATGAATGGAGGTCTATGGAGCTGTACCCCTCAAAATCCACTTTTCTCTGGATATAATTTTTTTTCAAGTAATTTGAATATTGTATTCGAAAGGGGAGACAAAGACAATACACTTGGTTGAGTATTATATTTTTTAAAGTCACTTAATTGTTCTAAAAAGCCTTTCAAACGTGTCAATGACGTCATTCATTAGCATGATCATAGCATAGCATAGCATCAATGCTAGCGTGTTATGGGCAACAACGACCTAACCTGTAAGAAAACGAAAGGACATGACTCCTGGATTATTTCACTTTTGATTGATAATCCATATCCATTTTTGCGAAAAATTCAATAAAATCTGAGGGTTTCAGTTGTTAAATAGGTGAAAACAATAAATGTAGCCATAGCTCCATAGGACCCCATGTATTTTGGACTCGTCCGCGATCGCCATCTAGGTGAACTCTGGTGAACTGCAGCCAAATTCGTTTTGTATGGGATTAAAGGAGAATTCCGGTGTGATATTGACCTAAAGTGTGTTGAAACATGATACCGAGTGTGAACGTATGTCTCATAGCCCATCTCGGCTTGTCCCCTGCACTCCAAAATCTGGTGCTAGTTAGCCGATGCCAAAAAGATTCCAAAAAGAATTCAGTGGAAATGCATGGATTCCAGTTTCTTCCAGTAGCAGCAACTGGAATCCATGCATTTCCACTGAATTCTTTTTGGAATCTGATCCCTTATCATACCTGTTCATTCTTACTCGTTGCTCGACTTATCGTGACTAAATTCAAGATGGCTGCAAACGCTAAACTTCGTGAAGATACTGTCTGTATAAATCGTCTTGTAAGTAAACTACCAGTGCTTTTTCAAAGTTCTCAATGTCTCGTTTTAAATGTCAGGGCCTTCGGTAGTATACCAATGAAGTGTGGAGATACATTGAGCCTCGTAAATGGTGTAAAACAGTGATTTATTTGCACGGCTAGCCCGATGCCGAAGCACCACCATTGAACAAGCAGTTGGTAGCATCGGCTAACTAGCACCAGATTTTGGAGTGCAGGGGACAAGCCGAGATGGGCTATGAGACATACGTTCACACTCGGTATCATGTTTCAACACACTTTAGGTCAATATCACACCGGAATTCTCCTTTAATAGAGAGTGGGGAGGCTCTCCGTAGCAAAGATTCTAGAGCGCTACGCGCAAGATGGATTACTGGCTGGAAAATACGTTGGCTATGTTGAAGTACGTTCTATGACTCTATGGGCGCCATTTTAATAAGCTCAGGTGTCGTCACAGACGCTGGCTACTGTGGGAATCCTATGGCGCTGATCCTAAAATGTTATCAATATTTGTTCTTTAAAGCTGTATGTTGAAATTACGAGAAACCCAATAGACCACACCATGTCAAGACCAGTTAAATATATTGTATAAAGACAATGTCGAATTATTTCCGAAGGGTAAATTAGTCTAGGGCACTGACATCTGTCCATCATCCACCAAAACAAAGTTCAATAGGCCTATGTTTGGGATATAGCGTCGTTAATGTAATTTCGTTACTTTGTTGGGAAACGAAGTATAGTCTAAAGGTAGTCTACATTTAAATTTCATTAATTCGTTACAGTTACTGAATAACTGTAACGTCCATTCCTGCATTAGGCCTAGGCCTATGTAGCCTATTAACTTATTGTCTCCATGATTGCTTATTTAAAATATGGATTAGCCTTGACAGCCTAGGCTACATTATTTCATAGAGATGTGCGTAGTGTAGGCTACAGCACGCATTCTCTCCCTGCACCTCTCTCCCTCAAACGGGTTCAGCCTGCATCTCCCCTAAGCAAATCAAGGTGGCTTGTGCAATAACTGTTCATGCAGACTTCAACTGGCGCGGTAGCCTACACAACTTTGCAAATTCAACTTGAATGTATCAATTTTGAACAAAGTTAGTATTATACCCTATTTAACACAACGTTGTCTGTCGCGTTGTTAATCGCAAACGCAAATTTATTCAAACGGCTAAGGAATTAACTGTAGCTTAATTTGTGGAGATCGAAGAGAACGCATGTTTGACATAGGCCTACGCGTAGCCACGGACGGCACGGTCTACTTGTCAGTCTTGCCCGTCCGATTAGAGGGCTTTCCTTCGTTTACGCTCACCATCTTAAAAAGACGCGCGTGCAAGTCAATACTGCGCTGAAACAAGAATCAGTCAAATCGCGAAAAGCCACAGCTGCGTTTAATTGTCAGGTGTGATGAAATGCGTTCATAATCCACTTCTTATGTCAAACTTTGAATGCCTAAAGGTTTTGTGGTAGGATTGTCCAATGGTCAGTGTTGCTTCAATTTGTGTTTTGATTATGCGACGAACCAATGCTGGTACAGTTTTGCGCAAGTTTAAAACGTTTAGCCGACTGCCTAATTTGTCAATTTCGTTCTATAAGTTCCATTTTTCATGTCATGAATGTAACATGCCTATGATAAGGCTTTGCAGTTGTACAAGAATCTATTGTCTCAATTGTGATTCATGTGATGCGCACACCGATGCTGGGTTCATGCACTTGATCAGCCTAGAACAGGAACATTTTGGAGAGGGAATGAGAGAATGAACGCACGCAAGAAACACTTTTTAATTAAACATAGGCCTAATTTACAAAGACATCGTAAAACACTGAAAGTTAATATTTACACCACAGGTCTCACGTTGCTCTCAAGATCAGTCGCGTGCTGCCCTCTTTTGAGCTTGCTAGAGGCTTAAGATGCACAATTGCGCAACCTATAATAAAAAGTAAATAATGCTTAATTAAATAAAGGCATATGCTTACGCAGCCTATAAGTAAAGAAAAGACCCCTGCCATAATTTGTGGATTTACAGTAGGCCTAGATGAGTAGCCATAAATAATAGGACTACAGCTAGCCTATTTTATAACTCAAGCAAATTGTTTTATTAACAAATTAAGTCCAACGGTTAGATTCATCTGGACGTGTTTTAAGTTCGCTGCAGCCTGTAAATAGGCTAATGATTTTTGAAAACGAACTTCTGTGGTCATATGCATTTTACATAGGCAAGCAGGACAATTTGGGAGTTTTTTACTGCATGGAAACGATACAATAGTGTCAAGCACGGTTGTGTTTAGCCTAGGCCTACCATTTGCATTTATTTAAGTTATGAACATCAGATGCTTGAGTGAAATCTCGACCTTATTAGTGATTGATAAAGGCTAGCCTATCTTATGCGCTGTGTTTAAGCAATGCTGATAAAATAACGTTAGCTAAGTTAGTTTGCCTGCTAGCTAGCTTTCAGTAGGCTATACAGTCTCTCAATGGGAATTTATGTGATCTATTTAGCCTACCAGTGCAACTTCTGTCTAAATAATAGGCCTATTTACTTCTCCTTATTCAGTCTAAACTTGGACAAAGATCAATCGGGCCTTTCACACTGTCAGTTCTTGCAGTTCATTACCGAGAAGAAAAAAAACAGCTGGTAACGTTAAAAACAGCTGTTCAGGTGGGCTCATAGAATTGGAACTGTATATGAAATTTTGCGCTGAGCTTATTAAAATGGCGCCCTGTCAGGCTCAGAGCGTACTTCATGCCTATGACGTAACTGATCTATCTTGCTCCGCTCTAGAATCTTTGCTCCGTAGGCTGCCTACTCTTCTGGCTGCGAAGACAGCGCAGCAAGTGCAGCAACCGTTTGATTCCACCAACTCCGCCCACCAAACGTCCCATTGGTTGTGACGTAAGGGATTTTAAAAGCTCACTTAGCTCATATTGGCTTATCTTTGTTTTTCTCTCAGCGATTGGATAATGAACTTACATTCTACAATCTTATTGGTTGGTAATGTCGTGGCAAAATTCAAATTGAGCAGAGGATCCAGGAACTGAGTCGTGTGTTGCAAACACAAGTTTGTTTATCAGGTTTTGAACATCGTGCATGTGCTAGGCTATTCTACTGAGATGTATTTAGATTTTGTCTATTTTGTCGCCGGAGTAGAGTGTATTTAGTATTACGTTACATCGTGTAGTTTCAAAAGATGGCATTTAGTCCTACAAACTACTTGTCTGAAGATCAATTCAGTGGCATGGACACAAATAAGGAAAACAATGACTCGACTCCTGTTTTGAGTTTAGTTAAGTTTTCAAGAGCTCCTTTTGTGTCATTTGGAACTGTTAAGTTGGGTTCATCTAAATCGTCATTTTTACGAATTGACAATCCAACCGATGAGGCTCCTATCGTCGTGATTGTTGATAAAATAGCCTCATCAAAAGGATTCTCAGTGGACCAAACCAAGTTTACAATTGAGGTGAGTATGTTACTTTACCGAAACTAACTTTTGTGTTAAACATTATTTAATTTGCCATAACCTGCTAGTTACCCCGTATCACTAAATGTCACCTGGTGCCAGAATATCGGATGCTAGCGAACAAGTCTAATGTAGACGTTAACGTTATTCTACTTGCCATGTGTTACTCAAAGTTTGTCATGTAGCTGCTAAATGATTTATCATCAGTAATAACATTTCTTATTACTCGGTATCATCACCATTACTTGTACAAAAAAACAACAACAAAAAAACATGTTTGCTTCGAAATAACACGTCTAAGTTAAGTTGGGTCTGTTTTCCTGTTCTTTAGCCCGATGGCAGTACCATCTTGACCATAACTTGGACACCTGTGGAGGAGGGGGGCGTCAGGGAACTTATTACATTTATAGCAAATGGAATTGTTAAGCATCAAGCAGTTTTGCTGGGAAAAGTGGAAACGCCAAAAAAGAAAAAGGTATGTGTACATTTAAAGAACCTTTCCCGTTAGAAACTTAACATATGAAAAGCTTCAATGCATACAATGCATAGTACACATCCCATAGCCTACATACAACATAGTACACACCACACCCCATGGAGCGTTGTTATATGTAACATACGGACATGTTACATACCACATAAGCAATACATAATTAAAATAGTGTTTTGATATTAAAAAGGTGTTCCAACATTCATGAGTCTGATGGATGCATGCACAAAGCTTGACATAGTCCTGAAGCTCTTATTAGTCCTGAATGTGTGTGATCTGTAGCTTTGGCCTGAAGGTAGGAGACGGTATGGCTATGTAGTGAGTCAGTGGTGTCCAAGGCTATTTGTGTTCCTTTTAATATAGTCCGTCTATTGTAAATACTGATGAGTATTTGAGTATTAAGTGATTCCTGCTCTAATCCAATTAATTTACTGCTCGCTGTTATAAATTTGTTTAGTGGGTTGCGATGAATATTGGATAGTGCAATTGTGTTATAACTTTTCCTAATTTTACTCACATGAAAAGAATGACTGCTTTGTTTCTTTTTTTTTTATTTGGCGAACTAAACACACAGTGTTTCACAGAAGGTAAAGTGTTTTTTCCCATGCCTTTCAGAAAAGTTTGTGGGACTCTATCAAAAATAAGAAGACCGATCCCTCTGTTTCATACCGGACCAAGAAAACAGAGTCGGGACCACATAAAGCAGCAAACAGAACATTCCATGTACCCAGACAGCCTCAGTACAAACGAGAGAAGCTGAAGACTCCCCTGTCTCAGTGTAACAGTGAAAGGCCTTCTCTGAGGCCTAAAGCTGCGCGTGAAAGGGACCATTTGACTCAGGAAAAGCCCTGCACACCCCAGGCATTGAAGACCCAGTTGAAGTCCCTTCAGGATGACTTTGAGAACATTCCCCATCAAAGCATCTCCCCCAAAGTGGTGTTGGTTCCTGCGGACAAACTTTTAGCTGTGCCTACAGCAGGCACACCGCAGACTCCTGCAGGTTTGTCCGAACGTAGAGTCTTAAACAAGACCCTCTCTCCTGTTGCAAGCACATTTAGGTGTAAAGAACAGGCTTATCAAAGCCCACTGCCTGTGATTAAAACACACCCAGCACCCGCTGCCTCAGATGAGGCACCATTGCCTGAATCACCTGGGTTGTCACTGAAAGAAGCTTTGGTCATCATTGATTCTGATCTCAGTCAGCCGGTAAGCCCTCCAAATGCTTGTTCAAGCTTTGACTTCTCTGATTCACTGGAGTCTGAAATGGGAGGCCCAAGCAATGAGTTGGGAGAGTGTGAGGACGTTACTGTTCCCTTTCAGCAGAACCTTGCTGAGCCCAGGCTTACCTTCTTTGTGAAACCCAAACCAGCCCTAGAGCTTGAACGTAGATTTGAGGTCCGCTGTGAGGGTTCTGTCTCTGCGAGGCCACCAGTCAGCTCTGCCACAATTACCAAAAGCAGAGCGCCGTCGTCACCAGCAAGCAATCACCATAAGCGCAGAATCAAAACATCACGGCGGAAACTCATGGAGGAGTTGCCGATCGTTGATCAGGTGGAGCCTGTAGATCAGCCTGCAAGAAATATAGGTGCTCTGCCTGTGATTGATTTGGACACCATGGCCTCTTTTGCTGTCTCCAGGCAAGACTTCTCCCCCACTGGTTCATCTTCAGGCAGTGCCCCAATCACTGCCTCCCACTGTTCACCTCTGGTCTCAGTGCCAACGCCACACTCCAGCAGCAGAGCAACCAGCCAATCAGCAGGTCGCTCACCGGAGACTGTCCAGTGTGTGCCAAAGGTTCCTGTTCCAGATGTGCGACAGCAAGAAGTGTTTGCTGTGCACAGGCCACTGCCACCACATCTGGGGAAAAAGAGAAAGAGCGACGAGTTCCTGAGGGAGGACGTGGAGGATGCCAAGAGGACGTTTCAGGTGAAGAGAGGCAGAGCACAGACTGGCCAGACAGAGACCATCAGCAGAGCTCCAGGCAAAGTTCCTGTGGCCCGGTCCACAATGGAGCAGAAGCAGCCCAAGGCAGCTGGTGAGTAGAAAGTGTGTGTGTGTCTGTGTCTAGAAGGACAATGAATTAAATGATGTATTATACCATATTAGAGTGCCAGAGACGGTTGCTTTGTTTTGTTTCTTATATAACAGACATGGGCCTAGTTGGGGAACAAAATTGGCAAACAGTATAACCCTTTGGATAAATCTTTAAATTCAGAAAATGGCAATAAGGGTATTGAATGGCTGCTGCAGGGCAGAGTCAGAGATTAAAATTGTAGTTTCAATCATTACAAAGTAGCCTAAAGTGTATTTTCAGAGAACTGAATTGCTGTCTGCTTATGAAACTGTATTAAATAACAGATTTTGATTAAGCAACATTTTTCTAGTTTTCCCAAATAAAGATTGTCGGACAACTTAAATGCAAGTCCATTAGTGCATGACTGGATGTCAGAACAACTGACACTCTATCACTGAATGTTACTGGTGTGACATATTCACTAGTTAAAAAAACAACAAGAATTACTGCGCATTGATTTGAATCTCATCTTTGTTTTGTTTATTTTTGTTTATTTTTTTAAAAAAAATTTTTGCAGTGCCGACCGCAAGGTCCTATACAAGCAGAAGGACTTCAAGGCCCCAGTCCAAGCCAGCGGCCCCAAAGACAAACCAGAGAGGTAAAGATGTGCTTCTGTTAAAAGCCGTACATGAAAATGTTGCATTGTACATCTACATTTTGTCTTAATGTTCAAACATGTTTCAAACACAGCTCCCTCGGTAAAGTCAGTGTCCCTTTCCACGGTGAAGAAATCAAAAGTCATTGCTGTGGCACAGTCACAGCTGACTTTCATAAAGCCAGTTCAAACAGGTGATTGCATCTACATATCTTCACAAGTATACATTTGTCTGTGCTGTCTTTACTTTGCTTACTTACTTTGCTTACTCACTCTGCTTACTCACTCTGCTTTTTCAACAGTCATACCACGGCACCCCATGCCCTTTGCTGCCAAAAACATGTTCTATGATGAGAGGTGGATTGAGAAGCAGGAACGAGGATTCACTTGGTGGATAAACTATGTCCTCACACCTGATGATTTCAGGGTCACCACAGAGGTCACCAAAGGTGGGTGTGGGTGTGGTGGCACCTTCAGTCACTTACATTCAAACATAAGATGTGAACAATTATGTACTGTTTTCCTGTGCAGCTTATTTTAGTCTACCAGAGTTCAGGTTTGGTGAGCTATAACCTAAAAAGGATATGAAAGCAATTTGTTTAGTCAACAGTGGAACTTTACATAGCCGGTTAACACACATGTGCTGACTTGGATGTTATTAGTCTGGATTGATTTGCATGGAGTTTTAATCTGATGGCCCATAAATATAGAAACCTATACATATGTGATTATGATATTATGCGTCATGTGTCCATCAATGTGTGCCTGTGATCATGCACCAAACTCTACATCATACTCCAGTCCTGAACTGATCTGTTTGGTGTGTTTGTGATGGTACATTTTCCTCTTGACTTTTGTGTGTGTAGTGAATGCTCTGTCACTGACAACGGGGGACTGCAAGTTTGCCGTTCCCAAAGCCCCAACCAAGGAGGAGATGTCGCTAAAAACCTACACAGCCCGTCGACGCTTAAACCGCCTGCGTCGCTCCGCATGCCAGCTGTTCTCCTCTGAGGCTGTGGTGAAGGCCATCCAGAGGCTGGAGATAGAGGTGGAGGCCAAAAGACTGCTCATCCGCAAGGACCGACACCTGTGGAAGGACATTGGTGTGTGAAAGTTCATACTTAATTGTACAAAGACCTCTACAGTGCTTCAGTGTTGTAACTGTAGGAGTTTGTTAACTGTACAGGTCCTTTTTATTTTCTCTTTCAGGAGAGCGGCAAAAAGTTCTGAACTGGCTTTTGTCCTATAATCCTCTCTGGCTGCGTATTGGACTGGAGGTATTGTGGAATTCGGATGTGCTCATATATTGATGGTCTACATAAAACATTTACGTATTGTCTCTTCATATGACCATCAAAGTCATTTGAAATGAATAGTTGATCATACCGTCACCGTTTTCCCCAGACCATTTACGGCGAGCTGATTTCATTGGAGAGTAACAATGACGTCATGGGGTTGGCCATGTTCATTCTCGGACGCTTGCTGTGGAACCCTGACATCGCTGCAGAATACAGACACCATAAAGTCCCACACCTGTACAAAGATGGTAATGTTTACCAGCACTTAGCACTACGGTGCCTGGTAGTTACTGTTAGACTACATAATCAAAATGTAACCAACACCAAAAGACTGTCACAAGATGTCAACCACTGTAAAGAACTTAGAAATATTAGAGAAGTGTTGCATACTCTGGCTCCATGTGCATTTTTGTTTATTAATTACGCTTTGTTCAGATCCATCCATCCATTTACTTTTAATGTATAATCCAGGTCACGAGCTTAACTACCAGGATATTTGTTTGTCTCAGTATGCAAGCAACATATGGTTGTACCAAATGTGGATAATTCAAGTCTCAAATACACCCAATAGAACAACAGCGTTGTGCATCTTGCAGATTAAGCAACAGGTTGTGTGATGCTTTCAACAGGTCACGAGGAGGCCTTGTCGCGCTTCACCTTGAAGAAGCTCCTCTTGCTGGTCTGCTTCCTGGACAAGGCCAAAGAGTCGAGGCTGATTGAACACGACCCCTGTCTGTTTTGCATGGATGCTGAATTTAAGGTAGAGTTTGTGTTACTGTGGTATTGAGGGGTGCTGTGGTGCAAGCGGTCATTTTTCTGATCCCACCCAATCTCTCTCCGACCTGCTGCTTGTCACTCTTCACTGTGCTATTTGAATAAATGGCAAAAGGTCCACAAATAAACATATTAATTCATGTATTTTGTTTTTTGATGTATATGGTATTGATTTTTTTGTGTGTGTCTTGTAGACCAGTAAGGATCTCTTGCTGGCTTTCTCTCGAGATTTCCTAAGTGGTGAAGGGATTTTGTCTCGACACCTCGGGCACTTGGGGTTAGCAGTGTCCCACGTTCAAACCCCTCTGGATGAGTTTGACTTTGCTGTGAGAAACTTGGCCACAGACCTTCGATGTGGAATTCGTTTGGTGTAAGTCGTCTTGTTCTATAACTAGCCTCACTACTAAATGTCAAAGACTGCTTGTTTTAGGAGCTCTATGACTGGGATGATCTGTTTGCTGAGAGTTGCATGCTTATATTGTTGTTAAATGCAAAGTTGTTGGCTAGACTACTTGTAAGGACTGGTTTCAGAACAGAATTGTTAGTTGGCTGGTTCCGTGAATCAGTTTTAATTTCTCTTCACATCTTCACATCAGGCGTGTCATGGAGCTCTTCCTCCAGGACTGGAGTTTGTCCAAGAGGCTTAGGATGCCTGCCATCTGCCGCCTCCAGAAAGTCCACAATGTAGACTTGGCCTTTCAGGTGCTGAGAGAGAGGGGGGTGGACTTGAAAGACGAGCGCGGTGAGTGACCACGTTATAATATGTTTTTTTTTAAGGCACCCTTAACAGTGTTTTTTTTTTTTTTTTTTTTAAACCTTAACATAACGTTTCCAAAAAAATGTCATAATATGACAAACGGCACTTCTGCCATTGTCTTAGCAGCCCTCTATAGACGATTACCGACCTAGCAACTTTCTGTGTTCGGGTAGGAACACTGTACCCCACCCCCGGAAATTGAAATGGAAAAGTTGCTATGCTACAGGATCTCTTTCTACAGGCTGCCGTCGGTGCATTCCCTCTATATTGTATCATACTTTGTAGCAAAAGGCGCATATTTAGTTTGTTTATAATTGCGCTTCTCAACTGTAGGGGGACCCAGAGAGCAAATCTTCAGTGCTGCTTTTAATGCATGCTACTCAATATGGAATAGTGCAAATGCAATTTTATGTTATGCTTGTTTGGAATTGTGTGTTTGGGGGTTAATGTAGTGTTGTATTGTCATGCAGGCACAGCTATTGAATCCAGAGACATTGTGGATGGACACAGAGAGAAAACTCTGAATCTTCTGTGGAAAATCATCTTTGCATTCCAGGTATGCTTTCATTATTAATATTTTCTGTATTTTTATTTCCCTTCCTCCTTTATAATGGTATGTAGGTTATTGTTATTATTTTTTTTATTTTCCACAATTATTATACTATATCTCTTGTTATTCCATTATTACTGTGTAATCTCGGCTTCACTGAAAATGAGGACTACCTTCAATGAACCTCCGAGAATAAATAAAGATTGAATGTGTCTGTGCTCTAGTGTTGTTTCATTGAGTTTTGTTGAATTGAAGAAGCAGTTCTCTCTGCACAAGACGTCACAAAGCTATGGACATGTCAATCAATTAAACTTGCCATGTCAATCGATTAAATCTTGTGAATGTTACACTGTTCTACTAAGGTGGAGGTATTGCTAGATGAAGAACAGCTGAAGGAGGAAATCAGTTTCCTTAGGAGGACATGGCGAACGAAACGGAAGCTGAATTCCCTTCGGACAGACAAAAGTGTCCCACTGAAGGCCATGAAGTCCCAGCCCGAGATGAAACAAAGCAGTGTGAAGATCACGCTGCTCATGGATTGGGTGAATGCTGTCTGTGAGTTCTACAATTTAAAGGTAAGCCATCTTCTTTCCCAAGGCATTAGTGTGTGACCTATAATCCATGTTTTTATACTCTATATTATTATTATTATTATTATTATTATTATTATTATTATTATTATATTATTTTTTCTTTTTCTGTTCCCAAGGCTGAGAACTTCACAGTGGCCTTCTCAGATGGCCGGATTCTCTGCCATCTGGTCCACCACTACCACCCCGGCCAGCTGCCCTTGGAGAAGGTTCGGCAGGAGACCACTCAGACCATAGACTGTGGCCACCGTGGCAGAGTGGAGCTCAATAACTCCAGCAGTGACTCAGACACCTCAATCAATGCTGACCCTGTGGTGCCAAATGGTAAGAGTGAATGAGAAAGTGTAGTTCTGTAGGCGCAGTCTGGGGTTTCTGCACAATGCGGATGAAGCAAATTTTGTAATCCACACAGTATGCACAGACTGTCCATGCAGCATTTACATTTTTTCTGTGCAGACTGCACATGCTGACTGGATCGGGGGAAACAAAAATCTGTTAATGTTTTTCATTACTCATTTAGCAGACACTTCTGTGCAAGACTAGTTAACAGTAGGTTTAAATGTGTTGGTAGTATGTTGACTGTCTACTGTTTGGCACCTGCAAACAAAATAAGTGTATTTTCTTCATCCTTCAGCAAATCTTAGCTGATTAGATAATCAGCAACAGTATGTTTTATAGTATAGCTATATTGTGGAGGTAATTTATTCATAATGTTATTACCCATGTTCTTTTCTTAGGCCTAGGATCCTTTTCAGTTGACTTCAAAGAGCTGCTTGAGAATGAGAAGAGTAATTTCATGTTGGTGAACTCTGCTGTGTCATACCTTGGAGGAGTTCCAGCCATGATCAACCCCTCTGACATGTCAAACACAATTCCAAATGAGAAGGTAAGAGTCAAGAGATTTAGTTTGCCAAACATTTGTTTGTACATTTTTGTGTAAAGCACTTGGAGTGTGCAGTAAAAAGGAGGAGATAAGAATCAGAATAAACTATTAGTAAACAAATTAGATAATAAAAAATACAATTCACTCCATGTGATAAAAGACATGGAGATACATGCTATAAAACCACTGTAATCGAACAGATTACATCCAGGAGCCAATACTTACAGGTTGTATTCAGCTGAATAGGACCAAGTGAAGTTTGAACAATTAGGACAATCCCTTCTTGTCTGAGTCATGAATGTACCTGTACATATTTTCTGGTACAATTTCTTTGTAGATATTACATGAAACTGACTAAGACTTATTTCCTTATTTCAGGTCGTTACATGCTTTCTGTCATTCCTTTGTACTCGTCTCTTGGACCTAAGAAATGAGACCAGAGCGGCCAGGGTCATTCAGGGAGCATGGAGGAAGTACAGATTGAAAAAAGATCTTGAGCTTTACCAGGTAAGCTCATTCCCTCCAACAAAAGTTGCTAACTGACATTTAGCTAATCTTTCTGTGTTGCATGGTAATGATGGAAGTACAGGTATGATTTTAGTCCCCTCCCCCTAATTTTTGTTCTTTGCTTAGATGAGGAACGTGGCAGCCGCAAAGATCCAGGCTGTGGTAAGGAGGTTCCTTCTGAGGCGGCAAACAGAAAAGCATGCTGTGGCAGCAATAGCCATCCAGAGTGCCTGGAGGGGTTATGCTGCACGTCAGGCTTTAAAACGCATGAGGTTGGCTCATCTTCTTGCCTGTCATAACCATGCAGCAACCATCATACAAGTGAGTTGTCTTCTGTGGCATTATTATTGATGTGGTTCAAAACTTTGTGTTAAATGAAAAGTAAGACATTTTTGTTATTTTTGTCATAGAAAATCTATAAAGGATGGCGAACCCGAGAATTCCTGAGGAGGAATCACGCTGCCACTGTGATCCAAGCCTGTTACCGCATGCATACATGTAGAAAAGAATACCACAAGCTCAAATGTGCAGCAGTGAGCATTCAGTCATGGTTCAGAGGTTGCTCTCAGAAGCGTCGATTCCTGACCTTGAAACTGCAGCAGTCCTCTGCCATTAGCATTCAGAGTGCCTATCGAGGATACCTCATCCGGAGACAGGTTGCGAAGATGAGGAGAGCGGCTCTCTTGATCCAGAGATGGTTTCGGGCCTGCCGTCAACGGGACCAAGAAAGGCTGCATTACCTTAAGATGAAGCAGGCAGCTGTAACCTTGCAGGCATCTTACAGAGGCTTACAGACTCGCAAAGAGCTGGAAAGAAGACACCAGGCAGCACTGACGATCCAAAGCGCTTTCCGGATGGCCGTGGCTCAGAGAGCTTTTCGGTCCTTGAAGAGAGCCACTGTGGTCGTGCAGTGCAGGTACCGGGCCAAAGTTCTGGGTGAGCAGGTCAGGAGGGACCACTTGGAGCTCAGGCACGCTGCTGTGACACTTCAGGCCATCTGGCGAGGGAGAGGATACAGGAAGAGGATAGAAGAGCTCCATAGATGCACAACACTGATTCAAGCGCAGTATCGTCGCCACAGGGCTCAATCTCGTTTTAGGGCCCAAAGAACAGCGGCTCTTGTCATCCAACAACAGTACAGAGCAATGCTTTCTTCCAGGCAGGCAAGGACTGAATATCTCCAGCTGAGACGAGCTGCAGTTGTGTTGCAGGCTGCGTATCGTGGCATGCAGGTCAGGCAAGAGTTGAGAACAAAGAACCGTGCAGCCACAGTGATCCAAGCTTATGTGCGAGCTTTTGCATGCCACAAGCGATATCTGGCATTGCGAATGGCGACAAGCGTAATTCAGCAGCACTATCGTGCACAATTACTGGGTCGAGCTGAACGGGAGCATTACCAGCAGGTTCAGAGAGCAACCGTGAAACTCCAAGCAAGCTTCCGCGGACTCTTAGTTAGACGGCGTTTGCAGAAGGAATGCCAGGCAGCTACGCTCATTCAAGCATGTTTCAGAGCTCATAAGGTGCGAGTAGCTTACCTCGCAGCAAAGTGTGCGGCCACCATTATCCAGCAGCGCTACCGGGCAGTTGTCGCTGGCCGGCGAGCACGGAAAGACTTTTTGGAGGTCAGAGCAGCAGCCCTTACACTGCAGTCAGCATTCAGGGGTATGCAGGCTCGTAGTCATGTCAGGAAAATGCACACAGCTGCAACAGTCATTCAGGCCCACTTCAGAGGGCATATTGAGTTTGTCAGATATCAGAGGTCCCGTTGGGCAGCACAGTTAATTCAACAGAGATTCAGAGCTCACCTGGCCAGGAAAACAGCTGTGCTTGAGTACTCTACCCTTAAATCTGCAGCTCTATGCATCCAAGCCCATTACCGTGGTGCAATAGTGAGGAAACGTCTAGCAAAAATGCTAAATGCTGCCACAGTCATTCAACGGACATACAGAACATACAAACAGCGGAAGGAGTACCTTGTTCTCAGAGAGACCACAATAAAAATCCAGAGACTGTTCAGGGCCACGCTGATGGCACGGCAAGAGCAGAGGCAGTTTTGTTTGTTGCGAGATGCAGCCATCACCGTCCAGTCCATGTACAGAGGTATGAAGGTGAGAAAAGATATGCAAAAGCAACAAAGGGCTGCTACAGTGATCCAGGCGTTCTACAGAATGTACAGAACAAGAGTGCGATTCCAAGCCATGAGACTGGCTTCAGTCGTCATACAGAGGCAATACAGACACCATCTAAGAGGAAAACAATTCAGAGAAGACTATCTGAAGCTTCGTCAGAGTGCTACCACTGTTCAAGCAATTTTCAGAGGCAATCGGACAAGGCGTGAGATCCAAAGGATGCATTCAGCAGCTCGCATTATCCAGTCCCAGTTCAGGATGCATTGTTGCCGAACACGGTATGTGAGGCTCTTGTGGGCCACCAGGATTTTACAAGAGAAATTCAAGGCCAACAGAATGCGGAACTCTTACACCCAGCAGTACAAGGCCAAGAAAAAGGCTGCTTTGACAATCCAGTCTGCCTTCCGTGGATACCGAGCCAGGCAGGAGATAAAGAAAAGGCACAAAATGGCTACTCTGATTCAGAGGAAGTACTTAACTTTTAAGGAGAGGAAACACTTCCTTGCACTTAAGTCCGCTGCAGTGTTCTGTCAAAGACTGTATCGATCTCAGCATATGGCAATGCAGTGTCGGCAAGAGTACCTCAACAAGAGGAAAGCCTGTGTCACTATTCAGGCATATTACAGAGGCATGAAGGTTCGACAGCACTTGCAGCAAGAACAAAGAGCAGCAGTGCTCATACAGGCCCACATTAGAAAACACCTCTGTAGATCATACTACATACGTCTGTTGAGGGCAGTGCAGGTTATACAGGACCAATATAGGGCCAACCTAGAGATGAAGAAAGATTTAGAGGACTATAGAAGAAAGAAATGGGCTGCCACGGTGCTTCAGGCAGCCTTCCATGGCATAAAAGCCAGGCAACGTTTGCAGCAAATGCACCAGGCTGCGAGGATTCTGCAGAGCCATTTGCGAGCCTGCCATGAGCGCAGACATTACTTGGCCCTCCAGGCTTCTACCCTCACGGTCCAACGGCGATATCGTGCCATGAAAGCTTGCAGAGAGGAAAGGCAGCGCTACCTAGGCCTGCGGCATGCAGTGGTCACCCTACAGGCTGCTTTCAGAGGGCACAAGACTAGGATGGAGATTCTTCGGTCCCATCAGGCAGCCAAAGTCATCCAGGCAAGTTTCAGGAGACACCGGGAGCAAGTGAAGTTCCAGGCCATGAAGTTATCCGCCATAATCATCCAGAGGCATTACAGGGCCTACACCATGAGTCGAAGCGTTCGAAGAGAGTACATTAAGTTGAAGGAGTCTACCATAGTCATCCAGTCAGCTTTCCGAGGTTATTGTGCCAGGCAACGGGCTGCTGAAATGCACCGGGCGGCCATACTTATCCAGTCTTACTTCAGGAGGCACAGGCAGTGGTTGTCCTTCAGGAAACAGTGCTGGGCTGCCGTTGTGCTTCAACAAAGATTCAGGGCTCTGCAGCTCCGAAATGAGCATTTGCACAATTACCAGCAACTGAGAACTGCAGCTGTTTGCCTTCAAGCAGCATATAGAGGTAAGAAGGCAAGGGAGCTGGCAAAGCGGATGAAGGCAGCCAGGACCATCCAGTCCTTCCTTAAGATGAGCCAGAAGAGACGTCATTACATTAAGGTGAAGGCTGCTTCCGTGACCATTCAGTCAGCCTTCAGGGCTCAACTCGCTCAACGTCGGTATTCTGAAATGCGTGCCGCGGCCACAGTGATCCAGACGTGGTACCGGTCGTGCCAACAGGTCCAAAAGGAGCAAGCCATGTTCAAAACCAAACAGCATGCGGTGCTAACTCTGCAGTCAGCCTTCCGTGGCATGCAGGCGAGGAGGAGTGCTAAGCGGGAACGCGCTGCCGTCAAGATCCAAGCAGTGCTGCGCATGGCCATGCACCGCAGGAGGCTCCTGCTGCTGCGAGGCAGTGCCATCAGGCTGCAGGCGAGCGTCCGGATGTACCTGGCCAGAAGGAGCTATCTCCGACAGTGCAACGCAGCCCTCGTCCTGCAGCGACGCTACAGAGCTCAGAAAGCCCAGAGGGAGCAGAGGCAGCATTACCTGCATACTCTCAGAAGTCTGACCATCCTCCAGGCACACCTGCGTAGGGCTGTAGAACAGAGGAGGTTCCAGAGACTTAAGAAGAGTGCTATCACAATCCAGGTAAGAGCACTGTATGTTTGTACACTGATGACTGGATTCTTTATAGTGATTGCGGACACAACGTCTGAAATAATTGTAATATTTCCAATAGTTTTTCTAAGTGTATTTCTAAATGTGTCCCACCCCAACCCACTAGGCTGCTTTCCGAGGAACAATTGAGAGACGGCAGTTGGAACGTCAGAAGGCTGCAGCTGCGGTTATCCAGAAACATTACAGAGCCCAAGTCCACTCCCAGAGAGAGAGGGCCCGCTTCCTGAAAATGAAATCATCTGCTCTTTTAATTCAGGTATTTTCAGATAAAGATGTTGGGTAAAGCTGTCTTTAGCCTCTTGCAATCGTTGCTTGACTTGGTTTCTTTTTCTGAATGTTTATCTGCAGAAAGCATTTAGACAATACCAGTTCAAAAAGCATGCCGAACAGGAGCAGGCTGCAATCAAGATTCAGGCGTGGTTTAGAGGAACCCTGGCCAGACAACATTACGTCGCCCGACAAACTGCTGTTGCAACCATCCATAGGTGTCTGCAGGCCAGGCTACAGCGTAGAAGGTAATGCAGATACTAGTTCCCTCAGACCATATGCATACTGTGACTGTTATTAAAAAAAAATAAACATGTTCAGAATCCTCAGCAAGAATTGTATAGTTTTTCAATCTTCGATGGGTTGTTCCAGATTCCTGGTATTGCAGCAGAGGACTCTCCTTATTCAGCAGCGATGGAGAGAGACACTGGCTACAAGGCAGCAGCATCAAAACTATTTGAATATGAAGGCTTCAGCGATTGCCATCCAAGCCTTATGGAGAGGCCACAGAGCCAGACAATGTATTCACAAGGTACCCAGTGTTTTCTCAGAGAATTGATCATTTGCTATTTCAATGGAAGAGCATATATCAGAAATGTAGTGGTTCAGAGAAAATGCTAACTATGCAATGGTCTGCAGGAGCGGATGGCAGCCACATTGATCCAAGCCCACTTCAGAGGCCATTCCCAGAGGCAGGGCTTCAGGCGTCTCAAAGAGGCAGCCCTAAAGGTCCAGAGGCGCTTCCAGGCAGCGCAAAAGGAGCGTCTGGCGAAAGAGAATGAGAGGCATAGGAACGCAGCCGCCACCACTCTGCAGGCATACTGCCGTGGCTGGCTCACCAGGAGAAGGGTACAGTTGTTTACAGTTAGTTGTTTACACTTGTTTAAGTCATTATAATCTATCCCGTGACATAGTTGCATTACATTACTGATGATTTGAGAGACAGACATGGTTAGGTGTCAAGTTTAACTGATGACTGTAAACAAATCCCGTGTCAGATCTCAGAACCATGTTGTTTAGTAGGTTGTTGGTGATTTAACAGATTCATGTTTAATTTTTTAAGATGTAATTGATTGCTTGCTTCCCTAGATGATGGAAGCAGAGAATGCCCAAAGAAGGTTGCGCTTTTCTGCCGCAGTTTACCACCATCTCTGTGCCGTGAAGATTCAGCGGGCATTCCGTGCCCATCAGGCTCTGAAAGCGGCCAGAAAACAGATCCATTCAGTCATCTGCATCCAGGTGTGTACACTGACTGTTTTTTTTGTACTCTAGCACCAGCTGTTGCCAAGTAGCACTTAGAGACTCTTAGTTCAGTGAGTGTTTGGTGCGAATCAGAATCAGTTTTTATTGGCCAAGTATACTTACATATACAAGGAATTTGACTTCGGTAGATGTTCAGTTCTGTGCATTCAACAAATAGACATGTAGTAGTACAAATAGACATGTAAAACATTCAATAGACAATAGTAATAAAGACACATACTGTACAATATAGACAACAATATACAGGTAGGCACATATCAACGTATTAACATAATATACAAAATACAATATACAAATAAGGCGTAGTATCAAGACAAGTACACATGGAGTGGAGTGGAGTGGATATAAAGTGCAGAAATAATAGTGCAAATGTATGCATGCATGTAATGAGTGCAAGATGCATATTGGGATGATGGGTATGTAATTTGAGGGATAAGTGGGTGAATGGCTTAAGAGGGGATGAGCCCACTTCTAACTGCAGTTTAGTACAGTGATGGCAGAGGGAAAGTAGCTGTTCTTGTGTCTGGTTGTATTTGTGCGCAGGGATCTGTAGCGCCTGCCAGAGGGGAGGAGGTTAAAGAGTGTGTGTGCAGGGTGTGTGGGGTCTTTGATGTTCTCTGCCTGCTTCCTGGTCCTACCAGTGTAGCAAATAGTGGAATACTTGGTCATGGTCCTGTTCACCAAGCCTAAGATGTTAAACTGGAAACCTAAGAAAATGTCAGCATGTCGTCTTGTCCAACTTTCTCATGCAATTTGTTTATCATTAACTGTCTTATCTGATGGTTGATTCCATCAGTGGGCAGGTCACTCACTCATGCTTTATTATACAATCCCTCACTTGTGTTTCCAGCGGTGGATGAAGACCAAGCTGCAGAGGAAGCGATACCTGGAGGAGCGTCGGCAGGTAGTTGTAACCCAGAGGGCGGCCAGGGCATGGTTGGCCAGACGCCATCGGGCAGCCACGGTCATCCAGCGCACTGTGAGGGGAATGCTGCTTAGCCGTCGCCAGGAAAAGATGCAGCGCGGCATCATTAGGGCACAGGTACGCAACATTAAAAAGACTATAGTGTTTGTGAATTAAACCAGAACCAAATTCAAATTTATTACTTTTTATTTATTTCGGTTTTGGTTCTACTTATCGGTTCCGGTTCCTTTTTATCGATTCTAACGTTTTGATTCCCAACCCAAGGGGAGAGGGGACCTAGCATTATGTTGTTGCATACCCAAATCTGCAAATTGATTGTCTGTCAGATTGATTGTCTGTTTGGCATTTCCCTACAGGCTTTATGGAGAGGTCATTGCTCCCGAAAGCTGAATGACACCCGCAAAATTGTTGCCATACGCCATCGCCTTCGGAAAATCAACCAAGAAGTAAAGGAGGAGGATTGCCTACGCAATAAGACCACAATGGCCATTGGTTATCTCCTGGGATGCCACAACTTTGGCTACATTATTTTAGCCTTGAAGTACTTGGGTGAGGATTTCTATTGAAGTTGCATTTGCCCTCGTTGTAAGCTAGAAATACCTTCCGTTTAAGGACTACAGTAACCATTTGTGTTTCATAATTTGTCTGCAGAGACCGCGACCAGACTTTCGCCCGAGTGCTGTGAACACCTGGTGAAAAGTGGAGCGACAGAGAAAATAGTCACTCTCATCAGGAGCTGCAACAGGAGCCTCCCCTCCATGGAGACCATCAGCCTGTCTATCCAGGTGCTCCTCAACCTCTCCAAGGTAGGCCAATTTTAATCCACCTCCCCGAACACAGCCCCTTGTGATGACGGCTCTTCGTCTTCCTACACAACAGTTTGAAGCTTAATGATGATCATAACAACGACAAAAATACATTTGTTTTACTATCTTAATTAGTTTATAATGTTATTGAGTGGTGAAATGGTGTGAAGGGTGATGATATTAAAAAAAAACATTACCCCACAGTACAACCGGACGATAGAGGCAGTGTTTGCAGTCGAGCATGCTGTGGACATGCTCCTGGATCTCCTGCAGATCTACCGGGAAAAGGCAGGAGATAAAATGGGCGACAAAGGAGGGAGCATCTTCACCAAGGCGTGTTTCCTGCTGATTCTACTTGTGCAAGACCGCCATAGGGCAGCGGTAAGAAAAGCCAGTACAGAGACACGGATATTACAGTTGTTTAGTTTGTAGTTTCAGTTTGATGGTATTATGACTAGTTGCTGTGTATAAACTTGTACATACAAACCTTCACCTTTTTAAAAGAAGCAACTTTCTTCTAAAAAATGTATTCACCTCTCGCACTGCCTTTGTAGTTCCTCTCATTTCTGGAGCATTCTGGGAAGGTTTTTCGAAGACTTCTAATAGAATAGTGCCCAGGTTCTACCAAAGTCACTTCAGGAAAGTCTTGGTGGCCATACTTGATCTTTGAGTCCTCAAGTCAATATCTGTCTGGAAAGATCAGGCAATTTTCTAACTGAATGGGCCAGAAACCCGTCCGCAGCAAGGTTAACAAGGCATGGCTTCCAGTCACAGAGCTGTAGTTTTTGCACTCCTGGGCATTTTTTGCACTCCTACTGATTTTGTAGTTTTCTGTTTGTATACTTTGAATAGTTCTCTAGCTAGTTGATCATGATGTGAACTAAAAAGGCAGTTAGCATTATCACTGGCCTACAGTATATCACCTTTTCAACATTTTGTTAGGAGGTGAGAAACATCCCAAAGGCTATGGATCGTCTTCGCAGCATCTTCCGTCTTACGATGCGTAAATGCAAGAAGGACACCGAGAGAATGGTGGTCAGACAAAAAATGAATGGGTCCCTCAATGGCAGTCTGCTTGTCCCAGCCACCCCTCGCAAGTCGAAGATGCCACCAAGGTACAGTGAATCTATGTGTGATTGTGCGTACACACACACACACACACACACACATTGAGAAATGATGTGTGTCTGACTTAAATTATTCTCATTTACAGGTTTGTCCCAGAGTGGGTACTCCGGAAAGACAAGCTGGGAGACATCATTGATCCTCTTTGTGCCATCCAAATGCTAGCATCTGCATTAAGTTTGTAAATGATTTAGCCATGCATTGCTCAGTGCTAATTTTCATGAAATGGTCATATCTGTATGTTTGTGTGTATAGACAACCTTTTTTTATGTGCCTGTGTCATACTTTTTTTAAATTATTTTAAATGGTCATTTATTTTGTCACCAGTTAGAACATGCAGACTGCCTTTCACTTCCCACTGTTACAATCTTAATCTTTTTTAAAGGCAGTGAGAAAACATGGACTTGCTAAGCTAACTGAGCTGATTGTTCAGAAATGGGAGTTTCATCACTTACAAAACATACAAAACATCACTAGTTTCCTCACTTTGCTTTGTAAATATTATCAATGTGCTTTGAACAAGAGTGAATAAATTCTTTTTTCCCCTTTCTAGTAAATTGCATGAATTTATTTATTCCTAAAATACAATTGGTTACACTAAATAGGGCTGCATGGTTTGGGTAGCGATTTGAATCCCAATACATTTTTTTTAAAGTCAAGCTTCACTATATTAAACATTTCCAAACATGATTGCGAAAGGCTGCATGGGTGGTGTCTGTAAGCAGTGGAGATACAACTGAAAGAGCTGAATTACGGGGCGTTCCTGTACCTGTCCCCTTTACCTGGGTAGTGGGCCGAGTACCTGTAATGGAAACGAGCTTCATGTTTATGGCAATAAATTAAGTGAATTGACACATCCCCAGTTCCACAACAGGGAAAACCTGCATAGACTTAACAATGAGTAAATTATGTTATTGCTTTACTGACAGTCAATTCATGCCATTATGCTTATAAAATGTCTTCATTTTGTTGTCGGGCAACAACTATATGGACCTACAACTATAATCTGTAAATAAATTGGGTTGTAGAAAATGGGGTCAGAAACAGTTTAAGTAAAATACTGATTGTTTCTGCACATACCGTACGTTACAGTAATTTTTTTAGAAGGGTCACACTTCAAGATCACCACGCAGAGTGCTCTAGAATCCTTGCCATAACTATGAACGGAGCCACATTAATCTCATCAGGCTTGAGCACCAAATGGGTGTTTGAAACATTAAAAAAAAAAAAAGATTTACGTGTCAGAGTTCCAACAAGATCTTGGTTGAAACCACTTTAATTCAATGACATCATGAAGGAGTATACAGAAGAATACAGTGAGTTAGATATGGTCAGCTATTATCAATATATATTTTATATTTGTCTTTTGGCTGTTTGACATGACCCAAAACATTCACATTAATTCAATAGATGTAACATTTAGGAAAATCCATGTGACCGTCATCACAGTATTGTATAAGTTTTGCATTCCTGTTTCTTGTGCCTGGTTTGCAAATAAATGTTATACGTTCACCATGTGTTACATGCCGTAGGTCATCTCTAGGACGTTGAAACTCAATGTTACTTTTATCCATGTCTTCTAATGTTACTGTGCAGGGTCCTAAAAGAAACGGAAATTAAAGACATCAACACACTTCCAAAAACAAAACCCTGGTGACTGACTGATATAAAGCACAGGCAAAAGCCAAATCAATGTACTTACTACGACATCTCATTGACTCATTCTCCCATTTCCCATTCTTACATTGCATCCACGAAGGATACCAGTTCATATCCTCCAAAAGGTAGTAAGGTTGGCACTGAAACTGCACCCAGTCCCCATGATTGTATACTACTTTCGATCCTCTAACTATATCTGCAAATTCAACTGGAGGTGGTGGACCACATGAACCATCAGGCACTGGTTGTTTTTCTACAGAGCAAAACAAAGGAAGGACAGGTTGGAAGGCATATAGGCTATAAGTAAATGTAGCCTATATTTAAGTCATTGTGAATTAAATGTTTGTTGAAATCCAAGTTCATTCTTTAAAGTTGTTATTGAATTACTGAATATCACTTAACCAAACCAACCTTAACAGAAATGGATCTTATAACAGTTTCAACAGGTACTGTGTTTATAATCTAAGCATATGCATAGTATTAGCCTATGAGAGACCATTCAAGTAAAATGTGACTATTTGTAAAGAACGCTGATTTTAAACACTGATAAACCTGACAGTGACTAGTATTAGCCTATGAGAGACCATCCAAGTAAAATGTGACTATTTCTAAAGAACGCTGATTTTAAACACTGATAAACCTGACAGTGACTAAAATGTGGAGAGCAAATGATTCCTACCACATCTGGGAAAAATGTTGCTCCACCGCCCATTATCCAAACAGACCACCTCTCTCGCCCCGTGCAGAACCATGGATGAATGGGCGCAACTGAAATATAGTTTGGTTCCATATATCACAGGACCGTTTCCAGTGGGCAGGCCTCTCACATGGATACTGGTATGGATTTTTTCACGTGCACAAGTAATCGCTAAGATGTAGAGAGTACATTAGTTCACTAGAGTTTTTTCTTTTTAGTTTCAATAAGAGTTCTTATTTGAGTTTTCAAAAAGACTGGTGTCATTACCTTCACATTTAGGAAACGGTGCACTCCATTCCCCCGTGGATGTGCAAGTCACCTCCCTCTCTCCCCTTATGGTCATCCCATCTTGAGCACATGTGAAGTACAGGGTCTTCCCATATTTAACAGGTTCACCATTAGCTGGAACTCCTTTTACGGTGACACTGGAGTATGTCCTCTCCAACTCACAGGTGACAACTGAGGGAAACAAACAGCTTGAGTTCTGCTGAAAAAAAAAAATCCAATTGCAACTAATGGAGCTAATGGTCAGTACAGGATTAAGCAGGCATGCAGTGTTCGGGCTTGTACAATGTTCAGGGTTGCTTGATTATTCATTTATATATTATTCAATAAATTAGACCCAACCTCCTAACCTTGCCCTGGGAATGCTCCTGTTTCAGCACACACAAAAAGTGCATGCACACAACCACCTGTGTTGGTGAGTGACGATCTAAAAACGTTTGCTTTTATGTTGTGGAAATGATCACTAATTCGCCTCGTTCACCCGGCGGCCAGAACGAGGCTACAGGGTACACTTGCCATTACACCTCAGTCCAGTAGATGGTGGTAATGCACTCCGTTTGCAAACTGCCAAAAAATGACAAGTGTAATGGCAAGTGCACCCTGTAGCCTTGTTCTGGCCGTCGGGTGAATAGAGTTTTGGGAAGGGATCTTTGGAGCTTAAATGTTGGTTTAAATACCAAGCAGCAAGCACATCGACACTCAGTATTTTAGGACCTGAGCATGGCTATATGGATATTATAGACAACAGGTCAGGGACACAGAAAACACGAGCAAGGAAACACTGGAACAATACAGGTTTAAAATCCTATGTCGGCACCCCTGAATCAGTTATTGTTCATAGACATTAACTAAACAGGGTAATCATAAGCCATCTGATATCTCATACCTTCACATCGAGGAAAGGGATGACTCCACTGCCCAGCCGATGTGCAGGTGACCTCTGGTTCTCCTCTTATGACCATACCTGAATCCGCACACTCAAACTGTAACTTATGGCCAAATGAGATGGGGGTGTCATCCTCGGGGAGTCCTCTTAAAATCAAACTTGGGTTGTCCTCAGACGAACAGGTAACCGCTACAAAGAATTCATGTGTAAATAAACAATACCACAATTTGTGTAATTATAGAAACAAATCATGAATTTCACTGCATCCTCAAAAAGGGATATCAATATTAAAGGTGCACACAAACAGCATTGCAGCCAATCAATAGGGTAATAGTGTAAATGCCCAGATTTTGTTTCGGGAAAAGAGGGCTCCATTTGATTGGCTGTTGAACTATCTACTACTGATTATTGTACCTTATTGTAACTTACCTTCACAAACTGGCAAACTGTTGCTCCATCCATCAACCATACACACTCTTGTGTCAAATCTGCTCATCATTTGGTAGCTATAACAAAAACAGTAGGCTATGTAAGAATTCTGTTCACTGACCTTTATATTTTGAAAATGGGCAGAGGTTTAATACAAGAATTGGATTAATTTGATTTTATGAGAGCATATATATTTTGATTAGTTAAGCCTTACAGTCTAGGCCTACCCTAGTGTGAATAAGCTGTGGATACATTTGGCAAATTGTTCAAAATGAATGGACTCATGGACACATGAAAGAAAAACTAGATGTACTGCAGAGCGGTACAAAATATGACCACCGGCCAGTCCAGCACATTTATTCCACAAAAATTAGTCACGTTTGTCAAATTGTGTTCATTTCCTACTTTGTTCCTTTTTTAGTGTTTGTGGTTGTTTTTGTGTATGTGCTTCTGTGTATGTTTATTGAGTGTGTGTGCCTGCATGTCAGTTAGTTTTTTTGTGTGTGTGAGTATGTGTGTGTGTGTATGTTTGTGTATGTAGGTGTGTTTGTATGTGTGTGTGGGTGTGTGTGTGTGTATGTGTGTTTATGTGTTTGTGCATGTTATACAGTTATAGCATTTTTCTTGAAATTCTGAGAAATTCTTGAATTGTGTGTGTGTGTGTGTGTGTGTGTTTGTTTGTTTGTGTTTGCGTGCGTGTGTGTGCGCGTGCGTGCGTGCGTACATGCATGTGCTTGTGTGTGTGCGCTTGTGTGTGCATGCATACATATGTCTACTGTGTGTGTATGTGTCATACGTATGATTACTGTGAATGTATGTGTGTGCGTGTGTATCTCTTCACAGAAAACTGTGTCTGCCCTACCCTCCTTTCAGGGGTCCAGTCCAGCGGGGGGGGGGGGGGGGGGGTGCTACAGATCAAAACGAAAAACAATGTGGTTCCATGCTATCCTGGTGGGGCTATATGCCCACCAAGTTTCATGCACCCCGGTCTTTTAGTGTCCCGGGAATCCTTGACAGAAAATTGATCATGCAGAAAAAAAAAAACAAATCTGACTAAACCTATGCGGCAGTCATAATTAAACAAAAAAAAGAATAATAAATGACTCACCCCTCATCACAGGTGTACTTGATTGTTGCTCCAAACACTAGATCAGTTCCCTCAACTAGGTCATAACTCCCATTTGGAATGTCCTCCGGTAGTTCACATGGTCTGGCTATGAACAATTATCCAAAAAAACACAACAGCAGATATTCGATGTTGGAAACCCTATAAATATCGACAGACACATTTGGGCCAGCTGCCAGAAAAGCAATAATATTTACTCACGAACACACTTCCCATTGCGGACTCTAAGCCATTTGGCCTTGGAGCAAGAGTACATAGTCCGTCCTGCCGACACGTAGCCTAATCTACATGAGAAGGGCAGGACACTGCCATCGGTGTAGTTGTGCCTCCTGTACTCCTCTGACACCTCTGCATTGGCCACCACTGGGAGTGGCTCAGTGCACACTGCCAAAACCACAAATCAGTCAAAAGCATCAGCCTCACAGCACTGACTTACAGACTTCATGTAGCAACTGACTGACAGAGAGAGTTAAAAAAAATCTTACCTTCGTCAAAGTCTGTCTGTGAGGCATCGGTGGCAACACACACAAGACTGTAGAACAGCAATAGAGTTGTTTTCATTGTGGCATGTAGCATGTCCAGTGAGTACTGGCAGGGGTGTGTGTTTGTGGGCAGGTAAATACATATATTGCCTCTACTGGCCCGCCTCTTACATGACTCAGTGGTTCATCATCCAGTATTTGTCACGTCAGTGAGGCTCATGATGTCCCGATGTTGTAATGACGCATCACCATGGGAGTATTTCGCAATTTAAACCCAACATATGTTTTGTATGACATGAAACGATTTTGAACATTTCGGAAATTCCCCACTGATTCATTGAACTAGTCAAATCATTTTGGATATTTTGAAATTTACCATTGATTCGCTGTTTCAAGTAGCCCTGAACAAAGCTAGTGAAAATTCAAAAGGAAATTTGTAAGTATTTTAGCATTTGCCTCAATGGATTTGTTTCCCCAATATACTCTCATTTTGGTTATGGTTAAACTTATCATATTTCTAATATGTGAAAATAACGATGACACTATATTTTATTAATGAAGTATGACTCAAATAACTGAGCTAATTGTGATTTATGTTTAAAAGGTGAGTTTTGAGGCACTTTTTGAATATACCAAGGCTTCTTGGAGAATAGCATCTTGAATGAAGTTGTTGTTTGAAAGGCAGTATCAGGCAAGTCATTCCACCATTAAATCTCTTGATGCTGAGGGAAGGCAGAGACGTGTTTAAAGAAGGTGGTGCTGAACTTGTATTGTGGCTGTCCTGTACCTAAGGGATTTAAAATGGAATATTAGCAGCAGCAAGGAACAAATGAAGAGTCACCAGCAGAGGAGTTACAAAAGTCCTCGTCAGCTTATTAAAAACCTAACACGCTGCCACATTTGGAATCCTTTGCAAGGGTCTTACTACATATGAAGATGTAGATACATATGTAAATACAGCATTGCAAATACAGCAATGCTATAATGGCCTTCAACTGAAACAACTATGGAGTAGAGAACTGCAACCACATATATAGATATCTATGGCTGCAGTACCCTCCAGAATGGTGGGGACAATTAAATGTTCATCAATATGTAACACACTAAATAGCACTACAATAAGTTTAGCCAAGGCATGCAAGGCAGTTTTCTTTGTATATAAATAATACATATACAACGCAACTTAATGTTCTTTACGCTGTCAGAGAATAGTAGATAAAAAAAGAAGCATGAGGGTCAAATAAAAATAGAAAATATGAATAAGGAAAATTAAAAAAATATGTAAAAATAAATTCAAATACATATGTTACCAGACAAAAGACAACATTAAAAGTGGCTAAGAAAGTCACCAAGGCTAATTTTCTCTTAAGTCTTGATTTACAAGTGGTTGCAGTTGGGGCATAGACCTCTGAAGTTTGAATACAAAAAGTATGGCAAGTTGCCAATGGCAAGTTGTGCAAGTTAGCTCTGGGGTAGCAAAGTTCTAAGTTTGCCATCTTAGCATACCTAAGATCACAGTAGCTTTGAAGGCAGAGGACAAGTGTGTAAAGCATGGGTTCCCAAACTCCATCAATGTGGGCCTCCCCTCCGAAAACAGTGACACCTCCGCGAGTGACACCTCCGCGTCCTGGCGAGCTGCTAGTGTCTGGGCTGTCTTAGGCATGCACGTCTAATATACAGTCTTATATAAACCAGTCTGATAACCAGTCTGCTAAAGTCTGTAGTGAAGTCTGTGTAGGGTTTTCCAGGCTCCATTTCTTTTTACGAGACACCATGCTCACAAGAGCCATCTGCCGGTTGTTTGGGTTGTTGCAGTGTCATTGCAGCGTCACTGGAGAAATACAAATTAAAGTTGCGTGATCCCGCGTGATGTCACGCGCGGACCTCGAGGGAAGCTGGCCAATTTGAAGTAATGCCCACTGTAGAACTGCAGCAACATGCTATGCAGGTGCTGGTGTGAGGCCGACAACACAGAGCGATCAGTGTGAGTTGACAGGCTCCCGTAGTCCACATTGAGCACACTTGACATTAGAGACTGAGACAAGACGTGACACACACACGCTGGGCGCCAGTCACGTGTGTGAAGTTGAAAGCACAGATCAGGCTACCAATGCAGGCTATACATGTGAGCAAAGGTATCGCTCAAACCCCAGCTTGCACTTAAACCAGACATGTTCAATAGAGATGCTCTTCCAAGATGCTGCAACACAGCCCTTGAGTGATGGGGCCTGTAGCCTAATGCCTTTTATGCTATATAGCCATAGGCGACGCTACCATTCGGCAAGGTCCGGCTATTGTCTGGGGCCTCGGCCACCAAACTCGCATACCTGCCAACACTCCTGTTTCTCCTGGGTTTCTCCCGTATTTCAAGGTCATCTTCCGGCACCCTCCCGTTTTGTTATTCCTCCCAGAAAACTCCCGTAATTTGCATGACCATCAAACTTAATTTTCAAATCACTTGATCTATTAAGTTAGTCTGACATTTCCCAGGTTGCCAGATTGTGTATGAAATACACCCTACACATACACAATTACTTACTTTCAATTTAAACCTTTTTGTCTTAAAACCTGCCAACCCCGAACCCAAATAAGGAAGCGGGTGCACACTGCGCAGCCACAAGTCTCGCGAACAAGCAG
The DNA here is from genome assembly GCF_046254945.1 of Alosa pseudoharengus. Taxonomy (NCBI): domain Eukaryota; kingdom Metazoa; phylum Chordata; class Actinopteri; order Clupeiformes; family Clupeidae; genus Alosa; species Alosa pseudoharengus. The sequence continues at coordinate 23,048,707 of NW_027468576.1, read as the reverse complement.
GCTAGTTGAATTTTGTGATTAACACATCACATACACTGTTAAGTGTTGTTGATACACAATAGGAAACTGGTGTCCTTAGAACATCATTAAGCTGACAGCAGCTTTGGAGTTTTGGAGGTGGTGGATACATAACTGGCCTGCGTATCTGTTTCGGTATGGGTAAAAGCAACGACCGAAATCCAGTGTTGCAAAGAGTGTATGAAACATGTTAAATATGCAAACACTGATTCTGTGCAAACACTGAACCCAATTATGACTTCTGTCCAACATTGGTGTTGGTTTAGAAAAAAGTCAGCACATTTGAATCATATTGCAATAGTATTGATAACCGTGATCATTTTGGTCATGACATCAACATGTCATACTGTATCTCTAGTGGTAAAAAGTTAGAGTGGCTGGTAGATTTTAGAATAATTTCATGGTGGGGGGGGGCTCAATGCTCAATGACTACTTTCTAAAGGGTGAGGTCAACACTTTAGGTTGGTAGAAAGGATTTGGATGCTGGAGCATGAGAGGGGCATAGAGACTCCTGCTGGCATTCTTTGATGCTGTCATATTTAGCCACAATAAAGTATCTGCTGTAAAACACTCTCAGTATGTCTTGTGCAGGAATTGGGTGGATGGCATGTTTCACTGTGGTGTGTTTTGTTATTTTCTCTCTCATAATAGAAGCGCAATGAGGTGGCACTACCATGGGTAGAATTATTGTAGAGGTTAGGGATTATATTAATGAACTGTAGCTTTTTGCAATCATTTGGAGTACCTATGATTGTGCATGTTCACCAATTGCTGAGGTAAGTAGCGAGGTGTGGTGGTGTGTAAAGGTGTGTGCTTGCCAGATCATTATGGACTGCAGGCAAAGGCAAGAAATAGGCTGTGTGACCTGCATGTGGGGTCAATTTAGGCAAAACTGGGGTAGACAGAGAAGTAACAGTTGCCATTGTAAAAGTGGGTGTGAAAATGCACAGGCTTACGCACTCTGGTGCAAGAGAGGCGTCGAGCTTTACTCTGACCCGGGAGACCCTGGAGAGCGTGAGCTTCAACCTCTAAGGGCTTAGACTGGGGGCGAAGACAGGGGCTTAGGCTGGAGGCCCACAGTCTGCTTAGAGGCTGATTGTGTGTTCCCCTTGTCATCTTACCAGTAGTAAGTGGTACTATGCGCATTTCAAGTCATCTGACGATAAGTGATCTTGTACAAAAAATTCAGCAGAGTTCTTACGACTTGAAAACAAAGATAGCTGCACCCTGTGTTTGCTGTGCTATTTTACTTTTCTTTTTACTGCTTGCTACTTGCTACTGCTTTTTACTGCAACTGGGTCCACCTTGCATGGAGTAAGGGACTGTAAAGTTGTTGCATCCATCAGTGCTCAGAAAATGCCTGGCACAAAAAGGCCGTCAGGACAACTGAGGCAGGGTTGGGGTGATCGCTATACCCCCCCTTACACACATACACCATTACACCATACCTCCCACACAAACACACACATACCATACACCCCCCCCCCACACACACACACACAACCACACTCACACACACACACTTAGGCCACGTCTACACGAAACCAACGGGTGTATTTTTTCTTAACGCTTTCACACCTTTAATGATACCGGTAAAGAAAAAAACTCACATGCACACACAAAGGTGAAAGCAGCTAAAAGTGCTGTAGTGCATGCCAGACCAGTCGATGGCGCCGTGATGGCTGTGCAGAGGCTTCCAATTTAATTTGCATAGAAGACAAAACATTATTGCCAAACCAGTTTGTTAAATCAGTCGCATGAAATAAGGAGACTACAGACAATTCGGTTTTCAATTCAACTGTTAAACTAATAAAGTTCATTTTCAAGGTATTTGACTGCTAAAATGAACAGTAACAATAAGGACGGTCAAAGTGTGGCCAGAGGGAGCTGACTTAGCACTTGGCTAACTTAGTACTTAGCACACAGTGGGATGACAGTTGAAAGAGACAATTACAGTACTGTTATCAGTACTGTTATCAATTTAAGTATAACCGCATTTATGTTTCAAAACTACACCAACAATCAAACTAGATGTACCGCAGAGCGGTACAAAATATGACCGCCGCCCAGTCCAGCACATTTTTTCCACAAAAATAAATCACGCTGAAAGGCCTATATGATTCTAACTGTCTCACTAAATTGCATTATCCACACGTACTCAATTCTCACTGATATCTGCTAGACAACAAGTACCAAAACATGATTAGTTCATAGATTTCACATGTAAAATTCATTTTATACAACCCCACCTCCATCTTGCCTGTTCATAATTCTGAGAAATTCTTGAATTGTGTGCATGTGTGCATGTTCATGTTTATGTTATGTGTGTGTGTGTGTGTGTGTGTGTGTGTGTGTGTGTGTGCGTGCGTGCTTGTGTGTGTGCCTGCGTATGTGCCTGTGCAAGCGTACATATGTCTACTGTGTGAGTATGTGTCATACGTATGATTACTGTGAATGTATGTGTGTGTGTGTGTATCTGTTTGTGCACATGTGTGTGCATGAAATGGGTTAACATGACCCCTGGAGGCAAACATACGGAAAAAATGGTCATCCTAGGCCCTACAGTTCTCAAGATATTCACAGAGAACTGTGTCTGGCCTACCCTCCTTTCGGGGGGTCCAGTCCAGCGGGGGGGCTACAGATCAAAACGAAAAATGACAGTTCCATGCTATCCATGTGGGGGTACATGCCCACCAAGTTTTGTGTACCCCGGTCTTTCAGTGTCCCGGGAATCCTTGTTGGTGTACGTCACTAAATGTACACATAAATTGTTTTATTGTAAGGCCCCCCATGAACGAAAGTACACAAAACTTGGCATGCATTCAGAGGGTGTCAAAATGATCCTACACTTTCAATTTCGTGCAGTTTTGACCATGTCAGCCAGAGATATTGTGATGAAAACACCTAATTTTTTGCTTTTTAATTTTTAACTAGGTGGCGCTATACATGAAATAAGTGGTAATGGGATGGGTTGACATGGCCCCTTGAGATCAACATACAAAAAAAAAGGTGGACCTCCTAGGCTCTACGGTTCTCGAGATATTCACAGAAAACTGTCTCCGGCCACCTACAGGCCAGTTGGTGTATAGTAACATAAATTAATTTATTGTGTGGCCCCCCATGAACGGAATTCCACGAAACTTGGCGTGCATTCAGAGGGTGTCATAATGATCCTACACTTCCAATTTCGTGCAGTTTTGACTATGTTAGGTCACAGATACCTGCGATTACAACACCTCATTTTTACTTTTTTGTGTTTAACTAGGTGGCGCTATACATGAAATGAGTGGTTATGGAATGGGTTGACATGGCCCCTTGAGATCAACATACAAAAAAAAAATGGTCCTCCTAAACCTTACGGTTCTCGAGATATTCACAGAAAACTGTGTCTGCCCTACCCTCCTTTCGGGGGGTGCAGTCCAGCGGGGGGGCTACAGATCAAAACGAAAAACGATGGTTCCATGCTATCCATATGGGGTTACATGCCCACCAAGTTTCGTCTACCCCGGTCTTTCAGTGTCCCGGGAATCATTGACAGAAATTTGGACATGCGAAAAAGAAAAAAAAAAAAAATAAATCTGACTAAACCTTCGCTGCGCGGCGGTCATAATTAGGCTAGGTCATTAAAATGTGAACGAGTCAGTACAACTGATAGGCCTGTGCCACCATTTCATCAACACTCAGCAATATTTCATCATTAAATCATTACCATCATTAAATTAACTCTATGCAGAATTAGACTACGAAAACGTGGAGCAGACAATAGTAGGCTGTCATTAGTTAATCAACATGCACAAAGAAAACTATTTTAAAAATGTAGGCTATGTTTTTGCTTTAACTTTATGCACATAACTGTGATTGGTCAACTCGCTCTGTGTGTTGAGCCGGCTGCTTCAAGCAACCTGTGGGTAGTAGCATCATACTAGTTCGCTAACATAAGCTTTGCAAATAAACTCAGACATATTTTGGTTACAATTACGGGGTTATCCGATTGTAAACTGTCTATCTGCCAGTAACGTTTTGAAATGAACACTTCGTATCTCCAACGAGCAGCAGTAGGAGTTCGTTCTAACAACCTTTGTGGTGGTGAGCGACGCAGACATAAGAGACACAAAACTTTGAAAGGTTTACACCGACGTAAAGGCAACTGCATTGTGTCGACGCAGAAGCATAAATTCTATTCACCAGCACATCAGTGAGGGTGTTTACGTCGTATGCATCCACGCACAAATGTATGGGCGTACAAATAGCAGTCGCTTTCAAAATAAAAACAACGATATTGATTTGCATGCATTATCTCTATGCTAGGCTCTTGACTATTGTTCTTTCACGGACTTTACGCGGGCCGGTCAGGGAAAGCCCACGGGCCGGATGTGGCCCGCGGGCCGTATGTTGCCCATGTATGATTTAAGGCAGGGGTCGGCAAATAGTGGCCCGCGGGCCAATTTTGGCCCGCCATTGATTCTATCTGGCCCGCGAGATGACGTTAATTTGCTGTTGAATGAATTTTTTTTTTAACCCCATGTTTTTAAAAAGAAAAAAAGGCCTACAGCAATCCCATCAATTTCAAAACATTTATTGAGGTATAGATGATAGTCCTACTAAAGTGACAAAACAGGTGGAACATCCTTGCAGTTATCCATGACGCACAGGTCGGAACGGTATTGGCACGCGAGTGCGCGTAATCTTGTGCAAAAAAAAAACAACAGTGTCCTGTCTCCCTCTTCCAGTGGGCAAGGTCAAAAATAGCCTATGTTTCGTTAAATTAATAGGCTTGGCATTAAGAAATGCAGGCAGGCTCAACACATACCTCTGCTTCCATTCTTCTTTGTAGGTCCTGCATTCTGAATCAATTTTTCTTTTCAAGGCTTTTGACAACGACATTTTGCATCGATAACTAGCATATAGCAATGTTCAGCTAATCATTTACACGTCATCCAAAAGAATAATATTTGTAGCCTACACATTAGTTACGGCAAGTTGCTAGGCAGGTCGCCTGTTTCATGAGAGACGACAGGAGATGCAGCAGGCGGCATAAAAACAGCGCACATAAGCAAATAAACGTTTTTAATGGAATTAAATTAAATGCATTTTAAAAGTTAGATGATGTTTATTTTAATATAATATAATAATTAATAATTTAAATAGTAGGCCTATAACCCCCCCCCCCCCCCCCCCATTACAAAAGCTATGGCCCGCGATGCCATTGTCTGAAAAAAAATTGGCCCGGGTCCAAACGTAATTGCCGACCCCTGATTTAAGGGGTCATTTTTGAACAAATTTCTCTCATACCTCCAAACCCCCTAGAATTGCTTTTTGACACTGTATAATTTAAGGACAGACTGTAGTGATAACCGAGAAAGACATTCACATATTAAAGGCACACTATGCAGATTTTTTAGCTTAATATGCAAGTTTTTGTAGCTTAATTTACCTTCATTTAACAGCTTCGGAGTTATATGACTTTTTTCGGGTTGAATGGTGGCCGTCTCGCTTCCCCCTAATACTGCTAATACTGCATAGTTTACCTTTAAGACCCACACCAACCAAAACACCAGCTACATCTCCAATTTGCCTCCCACCTCGTGTAATGTAGTGTAGAGAACGAAACATATTCAATGAAATCCGTTGAATAATGTCCCTGGCCCCCCTCCTGGAACCTCATGCCACCCCTTCGTCACCCCAACAAATGTCTAGATCCGCCACTGTTTAAGTGGATGTAGCCATGTCTAAACAACAGAAAAGCTTATCAGAACGCGTCCAAGATGCAAAGGCATATAGGGAAGGACTTGGACCACAAGAAAAGGCGTGATATTTCGAGAAATTACGGTTTATTGGCGGTGCAGATCCCTATGAGTTGGCTCCCTCTTCTTGGATCCTTCCCTCACAGATCCTGGTTGAGCTTTGCCAAACACAAGCGCCTCCTTTCCTCTGATAACTTCTGGCATTCCTCTCCCTGGTTTTTAGTAACTTTTGGAAGTCGATAATATTCCAAATGTTTTTCTCGGTCTGACCTATTGGTACAACCTAAAAGACAGTGATAATTAACCATTTTCCTTGACAACGTTCAGGGTCTACTTAAGTGCCTGGACTTTGTTGTGCGGAGTGTCTCCAATATGGCGACTTTCAGTCTGATGACACGCCGTGAAAACCCCTTATAGGAAAAATCGCAAGATACCGGATCTCCTTTTATGGGCAAAGATGGCAGCCTTTTTGTAGGCGAACTTCAGAGGTCTATTTATTATGTCATCTGGAAGTTGGTTACTGTTTGCAGTACCAGAGAATGACATGGGATAGCGCTGTCAGGTAATCCTTATATAAACCTGACTGAGCTACTCTAGTTTGGTGGTTCAGAGGCCATCCCAAGAATTTGCCTGGTGTGTCAGTCTATGTTGCTATTATTTCAGCACAGGCGAATCCATAAAACAGAATCCAGCCATGCACTGTACTGTTATCCAGTGTTTTCAAAAAAAGATTTTTGTTTGTAATTTAACCACTTAATGTAGAAATGGAGCATAGCGTTAGTTCAGGCAAGCATGGAGTCACGCCCAGCAACTTGGCTAACTGCTCAGTGAACTAGCCAGCTGATTACTCTGCTGTAGCCTGCATACTCTTGCCACTTTCTCTGCAAGCTTTTTTGCAACCCACCACCACCCCATCTCCTCCTTATACATCTGACTTGTATGAAGTTGTTGACATTGATGTCTGGTCTGTTCTGTACCCTATGGGGGGTTTATCTTGCTACTCTCTCTGCCTTAGGCTAGCCTTAGGCATGAAACATATTTCAAATTGTGTCACGTAGGTCTTGCAAATGGCTATGTATTTAAAAATGTTGTTCAATTTATATATCCAAACATTTAGCCTAATTTAGTTCAACTTTATCTTAAATGTTCTTATACACTCTCAAGAAATTCTTAGTTTTTACCTTTTAAATGTTTCAGCAACTGACTTTCTGCAGTCTTCCTCATTTGCAGTATGCCTCATTTGCATATGGAATTAGATATCAGAAGTTCCTGTAATGTCAGGCGGTCCAATATTTTTTATCTATACTTTTGTTTGTACTTTGTTTATACAAGACAAAATTAAAGGTCAACACAACGACATGAAAAGGTGAACACAAACACATGAAAAAGGTGAACACAAACACATGAAAATGTATTTGCCAATCTTTTGTAATAATAACCATTTGGAGCAGAAGTGCAAAGTTAACAGGTAAATGAATAACTGTGATTGGCTGTGTATGCTAACGTTCATATTATTATATTAAGCCTGTAGCATTGTTCACTCTCACAGTCTTGTTTCAGTAAGCATTAGGTGTAGTAGAAAATTAGGATAATTCCAGGGCCACAACTTGTTTTTTTCATTACCCAGACTGAATAAACCAGACTCAAACACCAAACCTGCCATAGTCAAGTCAAGTTTATTTATATAGCGCATTTCATACACAGAGGTCATTCAGTGTTTTACATAAACAAAATCAAACAGTAATATAAAAAAGCAGAAAAGCAATAGTCAGATAATAGTTAAAGGTAAAGATCATCAGAAAAAAGAAAACATAAAAAGCACAAGGTAAAATCATTTTAAAATAAAATAAAGAATAATTAAAAAGACAAAATAAAAGACGCAGTTGTGTTGAGCTATTGAAATGGTCCTGGTTTATTTGTTTTCTCAAAAAAACTTCAAAAGTGTGTGTATTTTGCTTAAAAACCAACATTTCTAAAGGGATGCCAATACTTTTGTCAGTGACTGTATCTTGTCTGCTTATAAGGCTATGCACAGCCCTATCAGACCTCTGTGTAGCATGCATACTGGCAGTTCCATGCCATCACCAACTAGTTTGCACATTGGATATATCATTGGATTGTGAAAAGCCAAATTTCGAATTCCAAACGACAACAGATGAGGGAAGCATTAATGGTATATTAGTGTATTAGTGACATTCAGGAAGTTCCATCTTGCCGTTGACACACTTCTGTCCCATGCCAACACTACCAGGCTTTTTTGTTGTCCCCTGTTTGCACTCAAATGTAAAACGGTCATTATGTCTGATATACTTTAGACCTTCCATAGGGTGTTTAAACACAATGTTTCTGTCATCCATGTCCTTTTGTGTCACCGTGCAGGGTTCTGAAATAAATCACAGAAGACAAATTAACAAATCTGGTTTTAAGTATAAACTGTCATTTTTCACAATAGAAGTAACTTCTCATCATGTTACACACTCAGATGTACTAATGTTTCTGTGCCCACTTCAGGCGTATTTGATTTGCAATGTGCATGTAAAAAATGGTGAGGTATGTACAAACAGGCTGTACTGAGGAAAAAGCGCAGACTGCCTGACGCGGGAGCTGAGAATGGGTATTTGCGCTTTTCCGTGTCACGCACATGCATTCATAGGAAGCTCAGGAGAAAGTGGGAGTGTCGCACAATTAAGGGGACAATAACCTAGCCCATCTTTAATGCATACAGAACTAGTTTCTTTCTTCAACACAGGGGAGGAAAAGTGCTTAGCGATTGATTAGTTATTCCGCCATATGTATGAAAACAGCACACGTCTGTTTTGCGGTGAAAAACTTGCACCTGTTAAAAGAAGGTGTAATCTAAATTGTGGTTAAATGCGTCAATTAGAGAAACTTTTAGAGACAGCTGTATTCAGAGCATCAGTTTTCTTCATTGTACTATGTCAAAAGCAACGTTAACTTTTGTTTGCCTTTCTACTGTAATATCGTATTTTCACTTTCACGACATACACTTCCCAATCTGCTAGACTAGGATATTAAAGGAATTATCCGGAGTAAAATGCCGGATTTTAAAATGCCGGACTTGCCAAGTGTGGAGTAACACGCTCTGGAAATTCACAATTTCGTCGCCGTTTAAAAAAAACAAAAACAAAAACATAGTCCAGTATTTCTTTTGAAATTGAAATGAAGTTGTGTGGACTGGACTATGTTTTTTTTTTTTTTTTAAACGGCGACGAAATTGTGAATTTCCAGAGCGTGTTGCTCCACACTTGGCAATTGACTCCTACGGACTTTCCCCTAAAGATGGCAGCAAAGATGGCAACATTTCCGGAAAGGTACTGGCTTGATGAAATTCATTCTGGACTCTCTATCCGACCACATAAAGACCTCGGGATACTTCGGTTTGGCTTTAGGGACCCTCTACTCACTACCACGTAAGTGTAATGTTGTTTGGAACTGTAGAAGAGGTATAAAAATAGCGTTTTGTAGCGGCAAAATAATATACCCTTCTCACTTCCACGCTAACGAGTTTTGACTAAAAACGGTAAAATCAAACTTTCTCAAAACACATCCGAATGACATGATTTTGATGTCAACTCAACGTATGTACTCCCAATCATCCGTAAATTGATCTAAAGTGCATTTTACTCCAGATAATTCCTTTAAAGGGGAAATCAGGCCCTTTTTATCAATATCTTGCATAACAAATGCAAAAGGAGAATCTAAGCATCTCACTTCTCCAGGTGCAGTGAAAATCAACTCGAGCTCATTCAGGTGACCTGGATTATTGCTTCAGTGTTGCTCATTGTCTAAAGCCCACCCAAACGATTTGATTGGCCATGTTAAATGATATCAATGATATTTTGCATTGCTTAGTAACTGGAGATGCCAAGTTCAATGAGAGAGGCTACTATATGTACACAATAATTATGACGCAGCAAAGTGGCGGTCATATAGGTTTAGCCAGACTTTGTTTCATCCGTTTTTTTTCTTTTTCGCATGAGTAATTTTCCGTCAATTCCATGTAGCCCCACAAGGATAGCATGGAACCATTGTTTTTCGTTTTAACCGTCGCCACTCATTTCATGTATAGCGCCACCTAGTTAAAAATGAAAAAGCAAAGATGAGATGTAATCACAGGTATCTCTGACCTGACATGATCAAAACTGCACGAAATTGGATGTGTAGGATCATTATGACACCCTCTGAATGCACGCCAAGTTTTTTGGAATTCCATTCATGGGGGGTCATACAATAAATTATTTTATGTTACTGTACACTAAGTGGCCTGTAGGTGGCCGGACACAGTTTTCTGTGAATATCTCGAGAACCGTAGGGCCTAAGAGGACCACCTTTTTTTGTATGTTGGTTTTAAAGGGCCATGTCAACCCTCCCATAACCATTCATTTCATGTATAGCGCCACCTAGTTAAAAATGAAAAAGCAACAATTAGGTGTTGTAATTACATATCTCTGGCTGACATGGTCAAAACTGCACGAAATTGAAAGTGTAGGATAATTATGACACCCTCTGAATGCATGCCAAGTTTCATAGACTTCTGTTCATGGGGGGGCATACAATACATTAATTTATGTCTACATTTAGTGACTGTACCCCAACAGAGTTTTCTGTGAATATCTTGAGAACCGTAGGGCCTAGGATGAAAACTTGCATGCACAACCAGCGGAATATTCCACATTGCCAGCCTTCTGGGCCTAGTAAAAAAGCTACTTAAGACTACTATCGTGGTCACTCATCTAAAATCTTCAGTAGTAGCCTACGTTATGCATCCCATGTTATAGACTACCGGCCATGCCGACTGAGGGCGACGGAAAGTGAAAGTAAGGGGCTGCGATCGCACAGTCCAGGCTATAGGAGGGCGAAGTAAAAACACTTTTACAAATAACGAATCCCGATTACCACCCCGCTGCTGTCTGGGGCTTTTGCTAAATGCATGAAATACAAGCCTACAAGACGGCTAGGCTACCTCCTGATCCTATAACTAACAAAATAAATGGTTTATTTTAACACGGAGGAGAAGGACGCATTTGGCGCTTCAGTGCTGTAGTAGCTGTGTCAGTGTGTAGCTGCAAAAATATTAAAAGCGCTAGAATGTCCTAGTCATAACAACAATAATTAATTAGGACTATTTTCTGCTAAAACATTAGGCTACATATTTTACGTTCAATGTAGGCTTTAGGCCTACTGCGAGACATGTACAAAAAGACAATTACAGTGGGCATCACTTTCAAATGGCCACTTCAGTCACGCATTACGAGGCGTGAAGCTGCGTGAAGCTTTAGTACTACTTTCAGCCACTGTGCGTCGCTCTCCCACTGTACATCGCTCTGCCTGCCGCCCCTTCTAAAAAAGCTCGATTTACCTCGATTTAGGCTACTTGGGTATGGCTTAAGGCTTGACTACACGGTGGTAACGAAAATCGAAATCGAAATTTGCCGTCTACATTATTGTCAGTGTTGGGGTAACGCAACTACGCAAATCAAAACAGTGGTGTGATAATTGAGCCAGTAGAGAAATAACTGTTCAGAATTAATCTGTAGCCTTGGGTAGGCTTCTGCGACGTTTTTAACAGGCTACGCTATAGAGGCTTAGACAACTAGCCTGCTACAACTATGACCCACGTTTTGGTTTCGTAAATTAATTTGCCCTACTTCTTGACTGCAATGTAGTCAATTGACTGTTTGACATGTAATTTTTATTTTTCTGTACAATAAACAAATACATCTGCTTTATGCCGCAGAATTACATTCATATTTGGAACTTACATAGTCCAATGCATCGTTACACTACATTAGTGTTTCCCAAAACCATAGTAGCAACAAACGTTCGCAACCGCTATCGTAAAGTTGTGTAGTTACAACTACACCTCTCGACCTGTGGTAGAATGCTAGTAGAAGCATAGTTCCAGGGATCTTCATGTCAAAGACGTCACTGATGCCAGTTATTTGTTTGCAAATTAATAATTATATATATATTTAGGTTTCTAATTGATATTTACACTTCTAACCACCATACATCCATATTTTAAAATGCCCAAGGCAGAAAATACATGTGCAGTTTGCAGCCATGTGCACGTAAGTAAAAGTCACACACCTGCAGATAATAATAAGGTGGTGCACATTTTTTGACGAGTCAGCTGAGAATATGTAGCCTTTGATTTTCATAGGGGGGGGGGGGGGTCCTTGTTAGTTTACGCAAACCGAGCCAAGAAGTTTGATTCACTTTGGATAATATGATCTGCACAAAAGATAAACTTAGGTAAACAACGATGTCAATATTGTTGTCAAAATCTTAACCCAGATTCGAACTCTTGGACAGGGGACTGGTAACTGCTGTGCAACGGCGGCTGTCATCTGCCGGCCTCAGCGCAATGCGCCACAGAAGTATGTGCAGGTGCCCGTTCACGTGCTACTAAACGTCATTAACTACCTTAGTCCAGACTACTGAAGTTTGGAAACTATCATGGTCCAAACTTACAGTACTATGTAAGTACGACAGTTTTGGGAAACAGTCGTAACTTACATGTTGGTTAGTTGAACGATGCATCCGGTTAGTAAAAAGCTAACCTCCATAGTTGTATGGGAAACGCACCCCAGATCTTCTTGTAGGCCATTAGCCATCTGTTTATTTTATTTTATGAAGCCTACACAGTAGATCACATGCCACATTTTCACTTTCAATAGACAGATGCAATAGCCATTGGTTAAGTATTGAGTATAAAGCAATTAAGATAGTACCCTATACAAAAAGTACTTCATACTATCATAAAAATTTGTTAAAACGAATAGCATTTTGCAACTTGACAAAACACTAGATTAAATATCGTAGGCACAGGAGAAAACTTGTACATCCATTGGCCCGTGGGGAGATCACATGCCAGTTGCCTCTCCCATCAGTGCTATGACTCGTTCGGCTGTGAGCTTGTTTCGCCAAAAAAACTCTATTGCAGATATCAATGGGCTTTGTTCATGGGTTTGGCCTCACAGCAGAGGCTTAGACAACTATGACCCACGTTTGGTTTCGTAATTTCCCCTACTTATTGACTGCAATGTAGGTCTTAGTGAGTTAGGAGTCCTCTAGACTTCTTTTAAGCTGTCTCAGAGTTGAAAAGTCGCGTTCGTTGGGGGCATAGACCCTTGGGAACAAATGTCTGATGGCCCCCCCTGCCCCCCAGCCAACGTGAATCGGGCGGTCAGTTAATAGGCCCACTTAAGGCGCGAGCGCATCTGTGAGGCCAAGCCTCACCAAGTAGCCCGTTTGTTTACAACTAACATTACATTTAATTAAACTGCTTATAGGCTATGCTGAAATAGTTTCAACATTTTGAATATCAGTGTCGGGTGAAATAGGAAATGCCTTATAGCTGAAAGCTGCTTGGGATCCCCCCTGTCAAGCAATAACCATACAAAAAGTTAAAAACAGATGACATGATGCGCGTCAATGACATAATGCGCAAATAATATAGCCTAGATATTCCAATATATTCGAATACATGTGTTTATTTTAGAGGGGATATTCGAACGTCATTTTTGAGCAATTTTGACAGCCCTAGTCCACTGTAGGCTACGCCAATCGTCTATTAACACCTTCCACCTAACCCCAGTGAGTGGGGGTCGCTATAATGCGTGTGAAATAGCACCATTGAGTAGCCTATGCGAAATAGCCTTAAAATCGTTCCGGTGTTGTGTGCCTTCTGGTTTCTCCACCTACTGGTTTCCTTGCGCGTGCATGTGCTGCAGCAGTTGTCAGACATTCACAAACAAGTTGTTTTAGGCGGTTTGAAGTCGCTTTTCATACGCCATGAGCGCTCGGCTACATTACAGCCACTTGGACAAAAGACATGTAAAAAAATATATGTTTTGAAAACTAGCATTAAACTGGATTCGATCCCGCAAAAGCAACACACGTGTGACTCTCTCCATCCTGATTCCCTACTCTTTGAGCCAACTAATATGTTACGCGAATCAATTAACTATTGTAGGCTACCATTAATTAATAACGTAGGCAACACCCAGGTAACATGTTGTCCAGGCTATCTGAAACAAGGGGTTGCCTCTCATCTACAACAACTGGTTACCTTGGGCTGCTACAGTCGTCAGTGCACTGTGCACAGTAGGCCTATACTACTCTTTGTGGTTGATCAACTAAAAATAAAAGATGTATTTGGTGATGACGTTATTGTAGGCCTAGTAGACCTAAATTCTGAGAAATTAAATGGTACGAGAAACGATCTACATAGCGCACCAGACCGCGATGTCTTCAAGGGTTGAATGAAGGGAGTTTGTGTATTTTTCAAGTCAATAAACATTCTTAATTTTCGAATGTCTTTGTCAGGGAACATCTGACTTTTAAAACCCATAGGCCTGGTAGTCGCTCAGACAAGGAGTTATAAGATAAAGGCAATACCATTTGTGTCACCTAATGCAGTTCAGTGAATTAGCAGATACCATCAGAAGCCAACAATCATAAAGCACCTGTGCGCGCGCTCTCTCTCCCCTGCATGAAGCTGCCTGCGTGTTGTAGGCTAGATTTGCGTGAGTTCTTTCTATCTGCTTTACTTTTGTGAGTTGCGACCACCTAGGCTATGTTACAGACGTTCTATGAGGTACCAGTGTTTAGCTGTGTCACAAAACAATAAGCTTTGTCAGACTACTTTTAAAATGATATTCAGGGCTGTATACATTTTAAACATTCGGGGCTGAAGACCCGACAAAGCCTTGCGTTAATTCTTCAGGTGGGAAGTGTTAGGAATTTTCATATGAGAGACGCTCTCATTGGTGGTTAGTATATGGAGTAGGGAATTGACAGCAACATATTCAATCACATTATGAGAGATGCTGAATTTAACATAAACTGCGATTTTAAATTAATGTAAATTTAGCCGGGACTGTAAGCTGGCACACGTGGGTTCTCGCGGTTGCATCCATTACAAACAAACATGCAATGTGAACGTCTGGGATTGGGGAGAGCACTAAATGCTCTTCTGAATAAGCATGAAGTCAAGCCTTTAAATGAAAAACCCTTTTTAATAATAAAAAAAATAAACGCTAATGAAGTAAACTTGTGACCATCAAAAATCGTTTATCGCCTGTAACTCCGTGATAACAGGACGGCATTTTGTCCAAATGATGTCTGTCTATCATCGTTGCACTCGGAGAAAACCAGAATGTTTAATTTGTCCTGCGTTTCTTCTACGGCTGCAAACGGGATTCACTCGCCGTTAACCAAATATGTCTTTATTAGGGCAGGGCAGGCATATTTCTGGCTATTAAATTATTTCTAAACCAGTCTGCTAAAGTCTGTAGTGAAGTCTATGTAGGGTTTTCCAGCTCCATTTCTTTTTACGAGACACCCTGCTCACTTGAGACCTCTGCCGGTTGTTGCAGCGCCGTTGCAGCGTCACTGGAAAAATACAAATTAAAGTCGCGTGATGCCGCGTGATCCCGCGCGCGGACCGTGAAGGAAACTGGCCAAGTCGAAGCACTGCCCACTGTACACATTCACGTCACAATCAGGAATTATTTGAAGTCTTTTATTTTACAAGACGGTAGACTAATAAGTGATAACTGTTTGGCTGACAGCCTTTAAAGTAGGCTCAATATAATTTCCAGGGAAAGATTTTTTTATGTTTTAGCCTATGTTACAGCAGGAATTAGTGCCTGGCATGTGGGGGCTGTTAGCTTCCCTAAGCTACAGGCTTATAAGGTAGGCCTATTTACAACATAAATCAAAGTCAAAGTCAAAGTCAAAGTCAAAGTCAGCTTTATTGTCAATTTCTTCACATGTTCCAGACATACAAAGAGATCGAAATTACGTTTCTCACTATCCCACGGTGGAGACAAGACATATTTTAACAATTTTAAGTCCACAGACAAACATAACATTCAAGTAAACAAAAAAGTAAGTAAATAAGTAAATAAGAGGGCACATATAATGAAAAAATAAGAGCAGCAAAATTTGGTTGAAATTGTGCATAGACAGTCAATAAAATAAAATACTAGTGCAAAGTCAGGCCAATAAGAGGCTGAGGTAGTTCTGTTTGACCTAAGTAAGAAATAAAGTGGCATAGTGGTGCAAGTTATGTAAGAGCAGCAGAAGTGTTGTGTTTCCAGGACAACAACAACAAGTTGCAAAGTGTACAAGTGTGCAAGTGGAGTGGTGCAGGCGGCCATTTGTGGGTCCAATGTCCAGGATGTTATGTAGCTGAGGGTGGAGGGGGGAGAGGAGGGAGAGAGTTCAGCATCCTAACAGCTTGGTGTATGAAGCTGTTGGTGAGTCTGGTAGTGCGGGAGCGCAGGCTTCTGTACCTCTTCCCAGAGGGCAGTAGATCAAACAGATTGTGAGCGGGGTGACTTGCATCACTCACAATTTTGGTCGCCTTGCGGGTGAGGTGGGTGGTGTAAATGTCCTTCAGGGAGGGGAGTGAAGCACCAATAATCCTTCCAGCTGTGTTCACTATGCGCTGCAGGGCTTTCCTGTTGTATTCAGTGCAGCTTCCGCCCCACACAGCGATACAGCTGTCAATAGGCTATGCTGGCGACACAAATAAAATCTCCTTTGGAAACCAATGGCTTACGCCAATTACAGTATCAAGCGGACTTAAACTGCCATATCGTGGCGAAAAGTTCTAATAAAATTCACGCAGCTCCATGAGTCAAGGAAAGCGCGAATGAAGTAGCCACTTCTAAATGGGACCCACTACACAGTAGCTTAAGGTGTGTTGCTAAAGCAGCCATAATGAAATGAAGGTGTCATTGTTTGGATACTTCACACACACGTGCTTTTTAATTTCACAGACTACAACTACCAAGCTGGAATCAAAGCACATCGATTCCCCTCTCACACCCTGCACGCACTTAAAACAAAATAAACAGGCGTCTCAGTCTCACGCATGTATAGGCAAAACTGTATCAGACCGGTGTAACGTTGGTAAATTTTCCATTGCACAGAATGATTTTTGTAGCACGTGCAACAAATGACAGTCGAAAGATACAACTACAGTGCTGCTATCAATTTGCTTGGTATAACCGCATTTATAGTTTTCTACAAATGCAATCAATCAAATTGGCCTCCATCACTCAACCAACGCTAAAGGTAACATTACCTAGGTCCTTATTGACATTATAAGATTAACGTACCTGCAGTAAAAACCAAGCATGTCCGATAAACATCCTCAGATTTATTTCGGCTTCAAGAAGAAATGGAAATTACATTTCATGTGAACATCGTCCTATCTTTATTAGACGTTCTCTGCGGTAAACTAGTCCTTGTAGGAAGCGTCCATTGTTTTTTCCAACCCACTTTTAACTTCCAACAAAATTACGTCTCACTGCAACGATGCGCCATCTAGTGGACAAACGACTACTTATCCCCAATACTGGAAATGCAGCCATGATGATGATGATGAATATTTATTTTGGCTTTCTTTTAATGAATTTGTAATTATGTATCGGCCGTTCTAATACCGATAGTATGTGGGTGCCTGTGTGTGTGTGTGCATGTGTATATGTGTGCACCGCCATCTACAGGCCAATGAGTGTACAGTCACTAAATGTACACATAACATAATTTTTTTTAGACCCCCCATGGATGAAATTCTACGAAACTTGGCATACCCCCAGAGAATGCCAGGTCAATCATACACATAAAATTTGGTGCAGTTCTGAACATCTTAACTGAAGATAGGGGCGATTAAAGCAGAATAATATTGCATTTTAATTTTTTACCGGGGGGGGGGGGGGGGTGCAAATCACAAATGAGTGATTATGGGCCAGGTTGATGTGGGCCCTTGAGACCAACATACCATAAAAGATTCTTCATCCTCAGTGCCACGGTTTAGGTAGTTATTTAGGAAAAACTGCTTTTTTTGCGGTTCGGGGGGCCCAGCACGGGGGTGGAGTGGCCCCCGGGGACGAAACAAAATTTTTCCGTAAAAGTCCAGTGGCTAGCTTCGCTAGCGGCGGTCATAATAAGTTATGTATTATATTGTCATTTGTGAGATGATTACCATATTTTCCGGACTAAAAGTCGCTCAAAATCCAAGACCAAGAACAGACAGACTATGTAACTGGACACAGAGGCCAAAAATATTGAGAATTTTACCGGGAATGTTAATGAGGAGTGAATGGTGGCAAGCTGAGGCAAGCCGGAAGATAATGAAGGCTGCCAACAAGGGCCTAAAACTGCACAAAATTGAAAGTGTAGGATCATTATGACACCTTCCGAATGCATGCCAAGTTTTGTGAACTTTCGTTCATGGGGGGCCTTACAATAAAATAATTTATGTGTACATTTAGTGACCGTACACCAACAAGGATTCCCGGGACACTGAAAGACCGGGGTACACGAAACTTGGTGGGCATGTAACCCCACATGGATAGCATGGAACCATCGTTTTTCGTTTTGATCTGTAGCCCGCTGGACTGGACCCCCTGAAAGGAGGGTAGGGCAGACACAGTTTTCTGTGAGTATCTTGAGAACCGTAGGGCCTAGGATGACCAATTTTTTCCGTATGTTTGCCTCCAGGGGTCATGTTAACCCATTCCATGTGCACACATGTGCATAAACAGATACACACGCACACACACATACATTCACAGTAATCATACGTATGACACATACCCACACAGTAGACATATGTACGCATGCATGCACATGCACAAACACACATACGCAGGCAAACACACACACACACACACACACATAAACATAAACGTGTACACGCACACATGCACACAATTCAAGAATTTCTCAGAATTATGAACAGGCAAGATGGGGGTGGGGTTGTATACCGGTATATCTAGTTTATTTAATTATGCATGATTTACTTTTTTATGAAATTCGTAGGCTGGAATGCCTCGCAGCAACAATTGTTTAAATGTAGCCTAGGCTACTGCTTCAGCCTCTGGCAAGCTCAGAAGGGGGCGGCAAGCGACTGGTAGCTTGAGAGCGACGTGTTGGAGACCCATAGGACAACGACTTTTCATTGGCAACAATATTAAACCAGCCAACAATATAAAATATTAAGAAGAGCTCTTTTATGAATTAAATTGAATATTGGTCGAGTTGGCGCTATCAGGAGCTAGTTAGCTCTATCAGGATAATAGCTAACAGAACCTAGGACTTTTACAGGCTTTTCCCAAATCACGGAAATAACGTTGATGCAGCAGTAGCTAGCAGCAGAGTGTAGGAGCCATCAGGCAAGTGTTATTTAAATAAACTCCTGGTGTACTTACAAACTTTACAATGCCTCGTTTTATGAGTACAGAACATATTTGTACTACTGTAGAAGTTTGTTACCATTCCGGGCATTATTAGTGGGGTAATTTATGAGATACATCGTTGGTTCCGTTAGCACCTGCTCTAAGCTATTATCCTGATAGCGCTAACTCGACCAATGTTCGACCAAGGGAAAAAAGCTTCTGATGAGGTGTTTGGCTCGAGGTCATGGTGCAAAGGACCCTAGGGTAAAATTTCTCCGAACCATTGCTTTAATATGAATTTAAACATATTTAAAAACATGTTCAATTATATATATTTTCATATATGTATATAAGTGTAAGTCGCAGGACCAGCCAAACTATGAAAAAAGTGAGACCTATAGTCCACAAAATATGGTAGGCCTACTAATAATCAAAGCCACTAGCAGCCACTATCCAGTTTATAAGGCTCAATTATAGTAACAACATCAGTTCAGATACAGGCATTACGCCAAATCAGTGTACTTACTCCAACATGTCATTTGATAGACCCAATTTCCATAATAGCATGTATTCTCGAACGTATTCACGATACTGTTTTCCGCAAAACTATAAAAGCGTGGACATTGGAATTTCACCCAGGTTCCATGATGAAATATTGTATCTGTGTTCTCCATTACTTGTATGAAGCTGTCATTTGAAGGTGGAACACATGAATATTGAGGCACTATTTAAAAAAATGCAAAAGAAAGAAGAGTCAAAGGGTTAATTTCAGAATAAACAATTTGTAAAATCATTTTAAATGGTCAAAATTAATTATTAAATATTGTAATTTCTTGTATATCATATTATTACCCAACATGAAGTAAAATAGAGAACAGTCAAGGTACAGTGCTGATAGGAGACAATACTGTAATAATAAGTGCTACCTTTTATAAGAAATTGATTGACAGTTCACATGTTAATTCAGGGATGTAGATAAGAGGAATAGACAGGATAGAGAAGGATGTCATGGTAAGTGTAATTTAAGTGTGTTGGAAGAGCTGGGTCTTCAAGAGATTTTTGAAGACAGAGAGGGATGCCCTTGCTCTGGCAGCAACTGGTAACACATTTTATCATCGAGAAACAGGAGATGAAAAAAGTTACGCGCCTTTTCTCGTTTTTATTTTTGAACATGAAAAATTAAGTGATTAAGCTCAATAAAGTGATAAATGGAGCCATGCGCTCCACTTTCATTAAACCTCAAGCCTTGTCAGTCAATAGTGAAAGTAAATAACTGTGTATAAATTTGTCGTTGACTATGAAACCAAAGTGAAGTTACTATAGTTTCACTTTGCCTATAAATTCAAATAATAAGAGAGTGCAGATGCATGGTGGCTACACTCTGCTGGTCACAAACAGGTTTTAGTAAAGCAAGGTTTAGGGGAATCCCTGTGTTCCATACACAGTCTCGCATGCAGGCAGTATCCTTAAAATGCCCCGCTGACTGTCAAAATACCAATGCGCTGTTTGAAGTTGCGCTGCTTGCTATTAAAGGGAATGACAGATGTCAACCTCATTGGTTTAAAAGATGTTACGCTCAAAACACACCCATGACTGATTAAGAAACAGAAGATCAACCGTTTTGTAACAATGCGCCCGACGTCTGATCACAAAATCAAACCAATTGTGGACTGGACACGCCCTAAATGTCTTTTATAGGGTCATTAAAGGGATATTTAAGCTTTGCACCTCTGGCCAAGCATTTCAGATCGGGCCCTGTCTATTTTAAAGGTCCGTTTGAACATACATTCATACAACAAATGTGCTTTCCCATAAAAATGTAATTGCAAAGACATACCCAAATTGTTTTACAACCATATTGGAAGTTTGTATCATGATAATTGATAGATAATGAAAACTTACCTTTGCATTCCACTATACCATTCCACTGGCCATTCGCACAATTTAAATATCCACCTGATATTGCAGTGTATGGTGACTTGCATGTGTACCTCACAGTAGCTCCATGTTGATACTCAGCCACATCTGGATTTAACTCCATATGTTCGCCATTAGGCTTACCACAGCGTTCTGAATGGAACATAGAATAATGACATATAAATATCAAAGTATGTGGTTCTCAAAGTGAGCCATGGACTGGGGGTCCTCAAAATAATTAGTTATACATTATAAAGCTGTGCTGTATCATTACAAAAAATGCATATCTTTGATTAGCAAATCTTACAAGTTGCAAATATTTCAGTTGAAATCCCATGTATCATATTTTCAGCGCTTGATATTTATTTAATTTTACAGCCTGAAAAACACATTATTTGGGAAGCAATGTTTGGCCATTAATATTTTTTATGCCACTGCTGAGTTCAGTCAGGAAATTGTGAGTGACGCAGTTAATTGTGTTTTGTGAGAACCAATCAGTACTAGCTCCAAAAGAAAGCATTGTTTAAATTTCCGTGGTCTGCAGTCTGCAAAGAAGAAAGAACAAACATGTTCTGAATGCCTTACCACAAAAATCCGATACCGCATGGCACAGTTCATCTCACCAAGATCACAAAATTCATAGTTTACCCACCTCTTATTTTACCACTACATCCCTGTGTGGGAGACCACCACAGACAGCTGGGAAGAAGACATTGGTATAAAGTGCTGGAGATGGCTAACTAGGTGATGAGTCAGGAGGTGGGATGTTGGCTCTTATTATTTTATCTATGAAGAATTTTAAGAATTTTTCACATTTCAGAATAGACTGTTTCAATTACGTAAACAATAACAAAGCTCCTTGTATGTGCCATATTTGAAATAATTTAAATATTTTTCATGAGTGAATGTCTATTTCTAAAATGATACAGGCTTGAAAGAAAGTAAAGTTTTTAATGTCCCGTATCGACAGCAAGTAGCCTACACTATCATAATAACAGGTTAATTGTTGTACAGGAGAGACGTTTAAATTAATAAAAATAGAGGTGTATCGGTATCAGCATCGGCAATCGGCCAGAATATCGCCATGTTGGATATCGGCTAAAATTCAATATCGTGCATCCCTACTATTAACCTTTGTTTAATAAACAATTCCGTGACATAAACAAAACTAGGTAAAGAGAGTGGACTGCCTCATTTCCCAGACTAAACCCTGGGGATTATTTTGCCCCAACGTAGTGGGTTAGTCTCTACTGCAAGGGGAGTCTGTCTGGAAGGTGTCTAACTCTCTTGGGATAAGTACGCTCAGTGGGTATGTCACTCAAAGTGTCACCGAAGGAGGGTGGAATGGAGCACGGCTGGTGTGACGTGATGCCTTGAGTAAACACCTGGACTGGTGGAGGTCAGTGTTTGGAATAACGCTGTTTAAAAGAACGGCGTTAGGTAACAACGTTATTTTTTCACTAACGGGGTAATCTAACTAATTACTTTTCCCATCGTTACAACACCGTTAACGTTACTAGACGTTAAATGCGGTGCGTTACTATGCATTGATTGATTAAACTGTGTAATCCGAACGCACCCTGGCTCACAGCTAGTGAGGAGGGGGGTTAATAATGACTAAGCGATGATTGGCTAAGGCAGAGTCATGTTTCATGATAGCCAATCAGAGCCAGTGTTTTTACACACTTGCCAGCACACGTGCCAGACACACACACGCAACAGCTAAAACAGAGATTCAACGAAACAGCAGAGGTCAGGATAGGGTTGCCAACTTCCTCAACCCCAAATGAGGGACACTTCACTTCAAATGCAGGACCCCCGCCGCCCCCCCCCCCCAAAAAAAATAAAAATAAAAAAATAATTTACAAATGGTGTACTGTCACTTTAAGAGCATTGTCTACACGGTATTCATAATATTTTGCCAGCTCCATTCAAATATAGCCTATGGTCATTCCACAAACTCTAACATTGTTTGTGCCACATTTAGGCCTATAGCATAATGATAAG
Organism: Alosa pseudoharengus; assembly: GCF_046254945.1. NCBI lineage: Eukaryota > Metazoa > Chordata > Actinopteri > Clupeiformes > Clupeidae > Alosa > Alosa pseudoharengus. Next base: position 23,025,801 of record NW_027468576.1, on the reverse strand, counting down.
TATATTAAGTTGGTGTAAACAACCTTCATTCCTGTGGAAATAGAAGTAATGATGCTAGGTAGATATTTTCTGTTTGCAATTAAAAGTGAATTATGAACCTGGTAGCCACCTAGCTATCTGAGTTGAAAGTGTTTCAATTGGCATAGCCTATCATGTGCTTCATGTAAATGCTTAGTTTAAGGGAAATTGATTATTGAAGACTTCAAGACTCGCCAATTCCATTACACAAAGGCAATTGACCACTCTTCATATTCTATCAGTCCAAATCACAGTGCGTGCAGCCTATGTCAAAGTGCCCTCACATTTTGTAAATGGTCAGTAGCATAGTGTGAACCGGATAATTCCGCAATCTCTTCGCGTTGTTTTTGTTGTTCTCATGATTTCCTTTTAAAAGTTTCTTATATCACACAAGGCGCACAGAAGTGAATTAAATGAAATAGGTTAACATGCTTTATTTGAACATTGCAATACCCACCCAACAAACCCAGAGAAGGCTTGGTAGATGTTTCGGATAGATGACAGCACCTTGTAACCGATTAGCCCAATTCTCAGTTGTGCAATAAAAGCAGTATCATCATAGCAGTATTATCATATCATTGATAATTGTTCACATTCTACTATACGCTAATGACAACCACTGCCCCTCAGCTGAAGTTGCAGAGGAGTCTCCAAAGTACAGGGAGACAGACAGCGAATGACTTGAGTATGAATATCACACTTTTTCAAAAGGGGAAAAAAGATGAAGACAATGAGTAAAGGGCGATGCTAGAGTTTGAGGGATTGTGTCTTGTTGCTGTAAAGGAGAACGTGAGAATGACTGCCGCTGACCCACGTAGGCGTAGGCTCACAAGTAAGAAGCATAAATCAGCCTTAAACTGCATTAAGATGTCCACACAAAATGCAGCCTCCTTTTTGTCAGCAGAAATTCGCATCAGCAAATGTGGTTTGGGCAGGCGCGTAGCAAGCGTGGGGGATGTGGGTGTTATAACGTACACACTTTTGCTGGAACATGATTCTATCCCCCACACTTTTTGTCAGATTAAAATGAAAGTAAAATATGGAAATAAACGCTCCCGTAAAGAGTTGGAACCGTATCTACCATAACGCACACACAAAGAGACACAAATAGGTCTGTTGATTTGATTGAATGGTCATCCAGCCAATCACATCAAGTTAGCCAGTGAAGAACCAGAGCCGCTCTGATCAAATTCAAAGTGTGCATCTTTCAAGGTGCTGCTGCTTGGGTCTGCATTATAAAGTCTGCAGTGAGCAGATTTCAGGTAGAATTGAAATGATAATTGTTACCGCATTATGCTAATTTAGTAAACCAAAATTCACTGTCTGACTGACAGTTTTTGTCACAATGTATACATTTCTTGAATTTCCCCTGGGGATCAATAAAGTATCTATCTATCTATCTATCTATCTAAATGCAGAGAGTCAAAGTGAAAGCGGGGGTGTGCGCACCAAGGCACTTGTTTGTGCAGAAAGACCTTGGCTACTATACTGTTCTCAGAGCATTTTGCTTTCTCTGTTTATGATCTGCAGCTTTTCTCAAACTATGGGCCTCCTCAACAATTAACCTACTGGTCCACGTAGCCGCGAAATTAAGTTATGGCCGGTGCTGGAGATCTTAAATACGATCGCGTTCCATTTAGAACATCTTATTTTGATCTTACAAACGAAGGCGTCAAGACACATTTGAGTTCTACATCTGAGAACTAAGATTTCCAGCATGTAGAACTCAAATAGAACGCTTATGCAATATGTGTGTCCCTGCAGCAAGTGAAACTAGGTAACGTGGGCTAGAAGCAACAATAACTTAAACAACAACGTGGCTTCCTGTAACTATTAATGGAAAAAGAAACTGCTAATCATAATCTTTAAATTGACATTAATTAAGCTGGCTATATGCAACACAATTTATTTATATTCCCTTTGCATATGTTTGGGTAGACTTCAAATGTTTTTTAATTTAAGCTTACAGTTCTGTATTCTTTATTATTATATTTATTTAGGTATTAGTGATACCTCGAAATTAGGCTGCTGTCTGTTAGGGCAATTTATTGTAGCCTGCTAACCCATATGCACAAAACATAATTTCTGAAATGATTTCTTGATTTATAACATGAGATATGTCTCCATGTAGGGTAGTGTCAAATAGTGAAGTGATAGGTAGATCATGTAGGCCTACATGTCACATGAGCCACACATATGAGGGGCGCTGCTTCTTCTGTCCCTCCCAAACTGCATTAAAATAGTGTGTTTAGCAATCAGAATTTCATTTTTTTTCGGGGTAGAAACTGCCGGACACCAATATAGCCCGCACCCCTCTCAGAAAATACTTACAACGTCCCTGTAAGGAGTTATTTATAATTTGGCAAGATTGTTTCATTTTCCTATCCCACAACCCCCACACTTTTAAAAAGCTTGATACGCCCCTGGGTTTGGGAAACGGGGACACAGAAAATCCCTCCACACATGTTGCATTGATTGACAATGAACGTCTCAGAGTGGAGCGCTGTCTGCTCCCTGGGGGTGTTTTGCTCATCGGTTTTGACCCATGGGCAGAAAATGTAAGGTTTTTCAACAGTGACGCTGCACAAATAGCTTTGCGCTGTGTTTTTTTTTTTTGTTTATTAAAAGATATTTTGAGACAAAAGTGGGGGGGCATCGGCTCCCTGGCCACTGTGCTTCCGGCGCCTATGACGACACGTGTGTGGGATGCTTGGGTTTTATTCACTCGGTGCTAGCACTCTCGTCTCTCGGCGGACTAGGAGAACTGCTCCCTTCAGAGCTCCCTCCGGATAACAACTCGGAGAAGGAGGCGAAGTCGGACCCTGGCCACAACCACGCTCCCCCCTCGAGAGCGGCGGACGCTGACCCTCCCCAGTTCATCAAGCCCCCCGTAGTCTTTCTCGATGGTGGTGAAATGCTCGACGAGGACTTGGACGGGGTGTTCGTGTTCGAGCAAGGAGAAACGTTATCCCCCTTCCACTCCGGAGAGGAGTCTAGGAGTTTAGACGAGCTAAATCCATACAGGGAGCCTCCTGCATCACCAGAGCCGACTATGAGGCCGAATCCGAAAGCGGATTTCTATGACATGTTCAAGCGAGCAGCCTTCTTTTTGGACCTTGCTTGGCCAAAGACAGACTCGCCAGCTCCATCTCGGATAGATGACCATTTTTTTTGGAGAAGAAGCAAGCCGAGGCGGAAACCAGGAAGGTGCATCAGGAACTAAGGCGTTCATGGAAAGCCCCGTACCCCGCTCGCATGCCCGTTCAGGGCATATCCTTGAATACCAACGTTGATGGCATTGCCGGCCTCGGCTACGTAGCCATGCTGCCTTTGGAAGACTCCATGGCTTCTCATCTGTGCCCCTCCGCAGCGCCTCGCTGGAAGTCGAAGCCCCTCCTGCCATCGAAGCCGTGTAGAGCTACTTCCACGATCGCGGTGAAGGCATACGTCATATCGGCGGGAAAAGCGGGAGGAGCCCAAGCCATGGGTAGGACGATGTCAAACCTGGTGGTCCTCGAGCGCCACTTATGTCCTCCTAGATGCTCAATTGTCACCAGGCGGTCTCTTCGGCGAGGCAATTTCCATGCTGACAGAGAAGTTTGAGGTGACTCAGAGGTAGGGTTGGATATCGTTTGGGTTTTATCGGATACCGGTGCTAAATAAACGGTAACGGTGCCTGAACGCAGTGGTTTTCAAAGTGGGGGCCACGAGGGGGTGCCAGCGGGGCCTCAGCAAGTTGGAAGGAAAAGATAAAAGCAACAAATAAATACATTTGAAAAATGTAAAATATACCTATTACTATGAGGGTTGATATACAATGCCATTATAATAATGTGACGCATCTTAACATTATATTTCCCATGATAATGACTGGGAATAATAGTAGAGTGATAGCTCTCATATAGCAGAAAGCCCCAAATGCAATTTTTACACACTGTATGCTCCATCACGAAGTGCTTGTGGCTAAAATAATCATTAGGATTAGCTTAATGTATTTTTACATTTGCCGTAGTATTGTCGATGGGTTTAATAACACATCGGGTCCTTGGCCAGAACCTAGTGCTATTTGGGGGGCCTTGTCGTGGAAAAGTTTGGGAACCCCTGGTCTAAAGCATGATTTTTTTTTTTATTGATAAGACAAATTTGAACATGAAATTGAACTGTTATATTCAATTTACTATCAATAATATATCATTGCTCCTACGAATAATACATTTAAATGTTAAAACACCTTGCCATGCATGCACACACAATGGTGCTCTGCTTTCAAGTTTACCCAGTGTAGGCGGTTTGCCATAAGGTATGTTAAAACCGCTTGCCATAGAACTGCCAGGTCATGGACAACGGCATTTGCAAGCAAGCTAATCTAACAGGGACTTTACTTTCCAGTTAATTCAGTGTGTTCCCAAATACTTCAAGAAATGTCATGTCTTAACCCATAACACACAATAGTTTTGTTAGGCTACATGTCGGTGTTGAAGTGTTTAGATTCCCAGCGATAGCCTGGTAGGCATTTTAACAACAACTATGGCTATGCGCTAACACCAGTCAGCTGAGTTTAATTAGCGATAACATATTACGGAGATGGTTTCGTAGCCTCTTTGCCAGCTCAGTGACATCAGGTATGCCAGCAAACTTTTAACATGATCTTCATATTCATTGTGATGCTATATGGGCCTCATGCACATGAAATATTAATATCATGCCATTATGTTGAACACACAGTGAAATAAAGTTTTCACCTTACAACTTTGCCGATAACATTTCAAATAAATGCCAGTTAACGCATTAGCAAGTGTATTGTGTAACGTATACTGTTGATGTTGTTTCATAGCCTTTTGCTTGTGTGTAGTTAGGCCCACTGCTAGATTTTGACAGGAGCTCGCAATATTGCTTTAAAGTAAGCTACTTGGGCTCACGCAAGCTGTCAAACACTGTCCACTCGCCTATGTGGTGCACCCCTCTGGTTTATACATCCAGTGTTCAGTAGCTAACTGTATCTGAATGTGTTGCTATCAGAGCAAGACGTTAGAGATGGCGCATGATATGCAGTGATGCCTCGTATAAAAAAAACAATTAAAAAAAAACACTATTTTAGCACCAAAATGAGGCACCGAAATCCATGTTGTTATTCGATGCAGTTACTACCGCGTCGGCACCGGTGCCATATTAGAACCGTGTTTCGGTGCCCAACCCTAATCAGAAGCAGTCAGTGGCATACCAGCATGTGCTTCCTCATCAGCATTCCACTGTCCACCAGCAAGCAGAGCAGCGTGGAGCGATACGGAGGCATTCTTACTCGGCTACCTCACGGAGCTCCTCGGCTTCGAACACTAACTTCAACAGCCCGTGCCCTCACCCCGCGGTTTCCACCCGCCAAGGCAACAGGCAGAGGATGGACAAATTCAGGCCGGACACGCAAGGACCACGCCAGGCAGGCCCCAAGCAGCGCACTCAGCGTCTCTGATGTGATGACCGGCGTCAGGGGAAAGGGGCCTCAGCCCATCAAAAAAGCCACGGGGAATGACTATATAGCCCACTGTCAACCTCCAATGACGTCTTCCCTATGTACCAGAAAAGCTACGGGGAATAACTGAACATGCCCGCTCTCAACTTCCAATGCTGTCTTTCCTCTGTGCAGAAAAGCCATGGGGAACGACCGAACGGGCCCACTGTCCTCATTAATGCAGTCACAAGCACCCCGTTGCCTTGCCGAGCTGGGCACAGCACGGTCCTCAGTCATAAGCACACCAGTTCCACAAACATCGTAATTGCCACACACAATCACTCCCTACCATCGTATGAAGTGTCAATACACAGGTCAAAGATTCCCCTGTCAACATTACACGGGTCCCCTTTTCAAAAACATATTGGCGCGTGATAGCCAAAGACTCGACCCTGAGTACTTAATATGGTAGAAAACGGCCACTCTCTGCAGTTTGCATGTAGACCTCCAAAGTTCAGTGGCATAATCGATTCAACTGTAGGCCTGTCTGAGCAGGAAGCGCACATCCTCAGTCAAGAGATAGTCGTTGCTAAAAAAGAATGCAATCAGGGAAGCTGTGCGGCCACTTCAATCGATATTTTCTTGTACCCAAGAAAGATGGGGACCTCAGACCGTTATTGGATCTGAGACAACTAAATCGAGCACTGCGCACTTAGAAGTTTCGTATGCTCACGACGAAAAGAATCCTAGGAGATACGGGAGGGAGATTGGTTTGTGAAATTAGATTTGACCAACGCTTACTTCCACCTGTCAATCATCCCCAGACACTCAGGCGTTTTCTACGGTTTGCCCTCGTTCTTCCATTTGGACTCTCCCTCTTGCCTCACTCCAATGCAATGACAGCTTGTCTCTCGAGCTCACGCACAATCTTCCTCAGGCAGTGCCTTGGGGTGGCCACAAAAGAGCGCTGCCTACCCGCACAATATTTTTAGAGGCTCCTAGGTTTACTTACAGCAGCCTCATCTGTAACACCGTTAGGACTGCAGCATCTGTGCCCAGTCCAGCGGTAGTTCAACACTCACAAATTACATCCGGTCAGAGACAAGCACAAATGCTTAACTGTGACAAACAATTTAGAAGGCCTACAGACGTTGGAGCCGTGGCGGGACGAGAGAGTTTATCTCAAGGGTGTATGCCTAGGTTGAATTTCTGCACATATTGTAATTACAATGGACGCATCCAAGACGGGCTGGGGTGCGGTGTGTCAAGGGTTTTCTGTAAAAGGCAGGTGGTCAGACATCCAGAGTGCCCAGCACATAAACATCCTAGAACTTCTAGCGGTCAGGCAAGCCCTGAATTACTTCCAGCCGATTATTGCACAGTTGAACGTTTTTATCCGTTCGGACAGCACGACGGCAGTAGCATACATAAACCACCAGGGTGGTCTATGGTCGGCCTCTATGATGAAAGTGACAAGGGAGATTATCTTGTGGGCCCACACCCGACTCCACTCTATCAGGGGGATTCATCTCCCAGGCGAGATGAATTATGGAGTGGATATGCTATCGAGAGGAGGTCCGGTCCCAGGGGAGCGGCGCCTGCATCCTTGTATAATAGAAATTATATGGCAGAGGTTCGGCCAACCACAAGTAGACCTCTTCGCTTCAAAGGAAACAGCCCACTGTCCCCTATGGTTTTCAATATGCGACAGGGATGCCCCTCTCCAAGTGGATATGTTAGCGAATCAGTGGCCGAGCACGTCACTTTATGCTTTTCCTCTGATTCGCCTGATGCAAGCGGTGCTGGACAGAATCAAAACCGAATGAATGTCAGTGCTGTTAGTAACCCCCCGGTGGCCAGAGCCGGATGATTGATATGGCTCGTAGAGTATGAAGGCTACAGTAGCCTAGCTAATGTTAACTAGCATTACCAACCTCCCTGCAAAACTCACCACACAACTTCGTAGGTTTGATAGGTCTTGTTCCTCATGCTGGCCCATACAAAACCCACAAGCTGACCCTCGACACACAACAGTCAATAATGTGACCCGATTTAAAGTGGTTTTAACCCCTTTGGACACTCTTGATTTCGTCCTTGAAACTGAAATATGGACGGTTTGCTAACCATTTTACTGCAGTGTCTACCCGGTGGTAGCATCCAGCTTTGCTATCAGCTAGCTAGCTAGTTCAAAGGTTTAAGTTATTAATGGGGATATACAGGGCTTTTTATGCCTCGTCTAAGTTGATGTTTCATATTGTAGCGTCGGCGCATAAAGACTGTGTTAGCGTTCTCCACCGAAAGGCATGCTGGGACTCGAGGGTGAACAAACGGGGGGTTTATGTCTGTATTTCTCCTTAGTTATAAGTGTAAAGTTAGCGTCTTTAGTGTGACATGTTTCCCTTTTAGTTCTCCCTCGTGTGTGATCCTTTTTGTGTGGGGGGCTGCGACCTCCCCTGTATGTGTAGTGTGTGTGTCTTCTTGACCTGCCCTGTGTGCATTGTGATCTGGGTCTGTGTCCCTGCCCTCGTTCGTGAGCCAATAAAGCTTGCTTTGAACTACTCTTGGCGTCCTGAAACCTTTGAACGCTACATTGGTGTCAGAAGCGACTTTCGAACATGGATGCCTCCAACGCTGGACTGAGTGGCGGAGCTGCCCCTGCCCCGGGAGTCTACGTGAGGGCAGGCGACCTGACCCCGGGGTGGGGGCCGATCGAGCTCCCGCCAGCCCTTTTAAGGGCTCCGAAGGCTCGCACGAAGGCTCGGCGACGAAGGGACAGGAGAAGGGGCGCCATCATCAAGGCCTGGCTCCGCGCGGCAGACGAAGCGCCGGGAGAGCTCTGTTCGGAGGAGGAGGGCCGTCGACTCGAGCCGCGTGAGGAGGAAGTGAGCGGGTTCCTCAGAGAAGACTTGGGCCTGCTGGTGGCGGAGAGCGCGCCAGGGGCGAACGTGGAGGAGAGCGGCGGCGAGAGGGGGAACGAGAGTGAGAGCGGCGCGGAGGACGGGCCACCAGGATTGCCACTCGAGGTGGGGCCGGAAAGGCTGCCCCCGCCGGGGGAGAGACAGCGAGAGCTGGCGGCTCTCTTCCGGCCCTCCTGGACGGGCCGACTGTGGGTCCCGGAGAGGAGCCCGTTTGTCGCGGGGGAGATGGAAGTGGCGAGGAGGATGGGGAGCCTGGGCGGCCGCGCCTGCTTCGCGCCATATTGGAGCCACGAGGGGTGCGGGGACTTTTGGGTAGGAGAGAGGGTGGGGGCCCTCTAGTGTGTGACTGTTTTCGTGTGTGGTTTTAACTTTTGGGTGCGTGTGAGGGGCACCGTGCTGTGCTAGGCGCTAGTTCTAGTTGGCCGGTTGGCCGGCGCCTTTAAAAAAAAAAAAAAAAAAAAGTTCGTTGTGTGGAGTTTGATAGCATGGCCATCTCGGGGGGTCAAGCCTTCGTCGCGACCACGACGGAGTGGAGCGGGCCGGGAGCAGAGCAGGACAACGGAGCGAGGCAGCAACGGTTGTCCGGCTGCAGCGGAACCGGAGCCTGTCTGTCCTGGTCGGTGAATCAACGGAGCGGAGCGACGGAGGTGCAGCGACAGTTGACCCGTGAGTTCCGGTGCTTGGTACAGTGTCGACGGTTGTAAGGCCACCTAGGGCCCCGTCTGGAGAGGAGGAGTGCCGTGGTGACACGCCGCGGAAAGGGCAGCCTGAGGGCGGCTGCTGAGAGGGAGCTGGTGACGAGCGGGTCGGCCACGTGGCTGCTAGCACGCCCGAACTGGATTGTTAGCAGCGTGGCGCCCGTTGAGTGAGCTCCTGCGGCGCGTGCACCCCACGTGAGTTGGCGGAGCTGTCGCACTGGACTGAGTGACGGGCGACGCGCGCCGACGCTAGCATGTGGCTACCTCGTGGTCGTTGCCGAGGACGGCAACGGCTTGTTGGGGGAGCTATGTAGCGTCGGCGCATAAAGACTGTGTTAGCGTTCTCCACCGAAAGGCATGCTGGGACTCGAGGGTGAACAATCGGGGGGTTTATGTCTGTATTTCTCCTTAGTTATAAGTGTAAAGTTAGCGTCTTTAGTGTGACATGTTTCCCTTTTAGTTCTCCCTCGTGTGTGATCCTTTTTGTGTGGGGGGCTGCGACCTCCCCTGTATGTGTAGTGTGTGTGTCTTCTTGACCTGCCCTGTGTGCATTGTGATCTGGGTCTGTGTCCCTGCCCTCGTTCGTGAGCCAATAAAGCTTGCTTTGAACTACTCTTGGCGTCCTGAAACCTTTGAACGCTACAATATAAACAACAATTCATGTTCATAGAAACAACAAGGTCACTAAAACATAATATATTTCATACCTGTGTTGCAGCATGTAGGCTAATGTTAGCAGCATTATAATTCTAATGTCTGAAAGGCTAATGATTAGCTAGCCTATCGGCTACCTGAAAAGTTAAGTGTTCAAACTAGCATTTACAGTGTTGTATTTGATGGTGTATTGGCCCTGACTAAGTTCGTGTGATATATAAACCACAATCCTTGTTGATACAAGTACCAATGTTCGTCTAGAAAGTTTTTATTCACATTAACATTTTCGCCATAGGCAGTAAAAGACTCCGCCATCTTTGTCAATAATATTCGCTGATTCAAGTTTCAAACTATGACTGAACGGCCTTTCCACCAATCAGAGGCATCACTGTGGGATTGTTCAGGATTGTGGGTAATGAAGTACTTATCCAAGACATCGCGAATAAAAGACATTTATCTCAAAACGATGTTAGTGCCCCGTGAACTTTTGGCGTCTATATGAGCATACACAATCGCTTAGTACAGCCGTAGCTGGTTTTGAGTCTACCATGTGCAGTTAAGTTTTTATGGCTTATACCCGAATTGTCAATGGAGAAATTGCATTGAATTCTTACTTCCGGAAACTCCTGTGGGCGGGACTGTGATGCTCTATGGAGGGGGATAGCTGTCAAAATATTCGTGTCCATAGATTTGATACACGTGCGTATTTGTCTGTAGTTGTGCATAAAATAAATATTTGTGAATTCTCGAATGAGTCCAGTCGTGCATAAAATATATTGTGTGTATTTTATCCATCAGAATACGGATGAAAAAAAATATGAATTCGAAAAATTACAAGCACGAAATCAAACTTTACAGTTGGCTTTCTTTGGTATGAGTACGACTTCGCACAAGTGACTCAACTGTCAAAATACGTCATCGCCGCATTCACAGGCATTACTTGTTGAGAAAAGAAACATAGATCGAGATCAAGACTGCGCATGCGCTGAGACGAATCCGGCGGGGGCAGTGCCATTACTGCGGGTTAGGCACGTCGGCGCTAACGTTTGTGATAGCTACCTGTGGAGTTGAACAAATCGTCTTTTTCCCCCTTCGTTAATTGGCTTACGATGTCGGGAAGAACCTGTTGTGTGTTCGGCTGTTACAACAGCAGTGGGAAAATACAGATATGGAACAAAAATATACAAGTTCCCCCGCCGTTATTACACAGCCTGCCTCTGTGTAACACCATACATAAGCACTACACAGATTCCCAGGGCGAACCGAAGACCAAGCTGTTCGTCAGAAGTGGATTGTGAACATCAACCGAAAGGATTTTGTTCCGAACAAACATATCACGGTAAGTTTTGTTTAACAGTATTAATCTTAAATCTTGCCAGTTGCCACAATGACTAGCATGCTGTTGTCTAGTCTTGCATGGCGATACTTTAACGCTATCTATGTTGGTGTGTTAAGACATGGCACCAAATATTTGACGTAGAAGCAAAACTGTAAAGTAAGTGTGTGCTAGGAACTTCGGTAGTCGCCAGAATAATTATCTCCATCAACTAAATGGCACTATTGAAAAATAATTCGCTTTAACTACTAACGTTAGGGCAGCCATGGTGGCCATCAAATCAACATGATTTGGCATTACAAACAGAAAACGTATGATGGAGTTCGGGGGCAGGCGACACTATGCTAGTTGCAAGATTGCTTTCCTTCTTTGGTAACGTTAACCATTACTTCTAAGGGGACGATACGGAGATGGTTTCGTAGCCTCTTTGACAGCTCAGTGACATCAGGTATGCCAGCAAACTTTTAACATGATCTTCATATTCATTGTGATGCTATATGGGCCTCATGCACATGAAAGATTAATATCATGCCATTATGTTGTTTAACACACCGTGAAATAAAGTTTTCACCTTACAACTTTGCTAATCTATGGACACGAATATTTTGACAGCTATCCCCCTCCATAGGGAAGCTCCTCCACAATAGCCTTTACAAAAAAACTATAAGTTTGCACCTTACTGATTTTTAGGCAAGTTTTGCATAGTAGGTCAGCAGGCCATGGAAAGATCTCAGCTGACTCATTTAGCAGGGAAGCTCCTCCACAATAGCCTTTACTTTTGATGGTGCCTTGTGCAGTCCCTTTCAGTCAGTAACATGGCCTAAATACTCAACAGAAGGTCTGAAGAATTCACACTTCTTTTTTACTCTGAGACCATAGTCTTCCAGTCTTTGCAGTGTTGCATCCAGGTTTCTCAAGTGTGACTGCTCATCAGGTCCAGTGATCAACAAATCATCTAAATAGCACTGAATCCCGGGTAACCCACTCAAGATTTGGTCCATAGCTCTTTGGAACAATGCAGGGTGGTTGCAGATGTGATGTGATAACGAAAGAGAGCCTCTGGTACCTGTACAGACCTTTATGTGTTACAATGGTAAGTAGTCCTTGAGATTCTCGGTCCACATGCATCATAAGCTTGACATAAGTCCACCTTACTGATTTTTTGTCCCCCAGCCAGACCAGCGAAAATGTCATCAATGGGTTTACTGTGACTTTAAAATCACCACAGATTCTTAGAGATACATCTTTTTTATGACTGGTACAATTGGTGTGGCCCATTCACATGTTCTCACCGGCTCCAACACACCACTCTTAACTAATCTATCTAATTCAGCTTCAACTTTGATAGCATAAGGAACAGGTCTCGCTTTCAGGCACTTTGAAGTACTTCCTGGCTTAATGCTCGCAGCTTAACTCTTATGTCTTTCCTGCTGCCTAATTCATTCTTCCTCTGTCAGGATCTGGCCTGGACTGATGACTTTGTGCCACCCTGGTGGCCATTCTGTGTATTGTTTTATGTTGTGCTCTGTATTTACCTGTCTGGTCATGTGTCTTTGTCTTCACCCATTCCCTTATATGGTCTGCACTTCCTGTCTCGTTAGTTTCCCTCTGTTTCTGCTCACACCTGTTCCCTGTTTTTTGTCTTGTTGGTTTCATACAGTCCGATCTTTCTGTTAATTGGTCTGTGTATTTCTACCCTCCTGTTTCTCTGTTCTTTGTCGGATCGTCTCTCTGTTCACCCTGTCGAAGTACTGTCTGTCTGTAAGTAAGTTTGTAACTGTAAATTCGTAGCAAATAAACGTGTTTGTCTGAAGATTCCGCCTGCATTGAGTCCTATCTTGAGTATCCGGACATCCTCAAACACTTTGGAGTGTTTCTCTAATATCTCCTGTAGAGGACCGGTGCCACCATCATCCACCAGGAACACTACCTGCCAGTTCAGCCTGAGCTTTTCCAGCCAGCTTCGGCCCAACAGGGCTCGACTGTTTCCTTTGATGATGTACAAGAGTAGAGTCACTTATTGACTATTATAATCCAGTGTCACATTGACAACTCCTAACACTAGCACAGCCTCTCCTGTATAGATCCTTAGTCTTACTTTGGTCAGTTGAAGAGTGTGGTGCTGTAACTTATCTTTGTAGATTGTCTCTGATACCATAGAGACATGTGAACCGATATCAATTTACATCCACACTCTCATTATCAGACTCACCACCACTTTCTTCATCCAGAACATGCTCCATTTGATTCACATGTTTCTTTTTATCCTTGCGAATGTGGTTTGTCTTTATCTCTGCGTCCTGTCTATTAATTTGAGTCTTTCTACTCTTACAGGTGTAGCAGAATGAAGTGGTGCAGTGCCCACTTTTCATTCAAGCCCAGGTGGCTGCATTGTGAGTGACTCTTGGTATCCAGATAAGGGCCAATCAGTACAACAGCACATCTATTTAAATTCAAGAACTCATTGTACTACGCCCCTTTTTACCTCCCTGACAATTGCCATCGCCGCAGGTGTGATGACGCTTCCTGTGATATTTTACTGGTAAAGTGTCTTTTTTTATATCGCAATTTTTTTTGGTATGGATTGGAATTGTAGGCACCTGAAATTCTTAATCTAAATAAAATGATGGTTTGAACTAGGCTGCATGTACAGCATATCGGTACAAAATAGCTTAGCCACTTAGTCCTGTACGTTCCGCGAAAATAAATCACACTTATCAATTCTGCCCTACAAAGCCAAAGAGCAGTATCTGCAAAAATGCCAAACTGAGAAAAACATATTTTTGTTTTTCTTACACCAAGTATAAGCATCAAATTATATTCAACAACAAGGGGTATACTTAGATAGATCAAAGTGAGGTGAATATTAAACATTTTGTTTTTTGACATTTAGGCAAAATCTGGTAGTTTTATAGGCTATACTGCGCTTTGCCTTTGCATTACGGCTTATACTTACATGGCCATACAATAACATTTTGCGGAAAGTGTAGCAAGTTATCATAATCACTCAGTTTTTATATTAATTTAGGAGGTACTTGATGCCTTAACAATGGCAACTCTGTCATTTATAAACATTTATGTAAAAATGGAACGAAATCAATCAGGTATTCTTGTAGACTTTCATGTCAAGCAATATTGCATTGCTGCACACCAAAACCTAACCTTTGACACCTTTGCACACTGCTGCTTATATTTGTCAAAGTATATGTTAATTACTTTTTGTAAAATCCGACTGACTATTTTGAATATGATACTTTCACTGGCATTTAACATTGTGAGACTGTATCATGATAGACACCTAATGTGTGTGTGAGTGTGAATGGTAGTGTGCCTTTTTAGAAGAAAGTCCAGGGCCTTTTTTTAGTCTCAGTCTGTCCCTGTGCACACACACACACACACACACACACACACACACACACACCCTATTAGAGTAAGGGCAAGTGAAACAAAGGCAGAATGCAGTAATGGCCATTGAAATCAAGGCAGTAAGGGCAGATACACTCTGCCTTGGTTTCCCCTCTACTTTTCTATACAAACTGCAAACTAAAAATTTAAATTTAGCTAAGAAATGTATTAGGTAGCCATATGAATTTTTAACAGATTGAAGAGCAGATCATGTACTTCTTATTTGTGCAAAAAAATTTTTTTTTGAAAAAGTGCAGATACTGCTCTTAGCCTTTGTAGGGCAGAGTTTGTCTCCATCTCCTCCTCTATACCCCACTCTTGAAACTTTTTTGTATCCTTGTTTGGCATGCCTGTGTGTGCGCGCGTGCGTGTGTGCCTGTGTGCATGCGTACGGGTGTTTGAGTGTGTGTGTTTGTGTGTGTATCTCAATTTGTCTCCTTGTCTTTATAGAGCCTGACCAATATGGGATTTTGAGGGCGGATACCGATTTCGACTTTTGAGTTTTTCAAAAACTGATAACCAATATAACGACCAATAGTCATTTTTAACAAACACTTTATGCTTAATGTCTCTCCCTTTATGCAAGCAAAACATTTTACAAATATGATCATCTAACGATTAATTTGTTGATTAATCTAATGATTAATTTGTCCATTAGCAATTATTTTCACATTCCCAAATATTCAATATTCAAGTCTATTCAAAACAAGGGGGAAATTATGTGCAATAAACTGACACTTGGAATAGCCCAGGCTATTTTGAACTTGAGACTTTGAATAAACAAATGACATGCCAAATGACTTAAGAAACCGGCGTGTCATTCTACACCATTTGGTGAGATCAGGCTGCCAACCACACAGCTACAGACCATGATTGGCAGACAAAGCGAGATGTCACTTAGGCTCACTACATACCAGGGCTTGAAAACGAAATTATTTTTCAAACGTTCTGTTCCGAACGGTTCAGGTAGGCCTATGTTTAACGTTTTCGTTCTTGCATGCGTTCCGCCACCAACATATCGGTCCTGAACCGGTTCGGAACGCAAAATATCGTTCGTTCTTAAAGTTCCGGCAGTGTTTGGCGGGCCTATCAAGTCTATTTTTTTGGACTTTACCTTAGAATAGACGTACTCATTATTTCCCCATGATTTAGCCTATACCGTAGCTATGCCCAAAAATAATAAATCACAGGCGGCATCCAAAAACATTCAGATGGGCTATCCATCCCATAGCCTACAGACTTACTGTAGGCCTAACCTATGCCTATAAATAATTTCTTATCAAAAATATTTCTGGATACGTGCTAAACTCCTTACCTGGTTGTAGCCTAAGTTTTCTCCATATGGAGATCTTCAAAGGCTTGCACTATAATTCCAACCCTGTTTATAAACGAACCTGTCTTTTTCTGACAAGGCCTATCTCAAATTTCCCGTTTAACTCTTCTACATAGAATAGGCTATAATTGCGCAAACATTTCAAATTCCGACTTTAAAACGACATGGCGTGGACAGGCAAAATAGGCTATTACGCATAGGCTACAAACACATTTCCAAATCAGTTTCAGTAGCCTACGCTACGAGCTGGCCTAAGATCGGAAGTGGCAGACGGATAGGTTACATTACAACAGCAAGACAAAATATACACATTTGGACCAAAGGTCCATTTATTCGTTTTTTTTTTTTTTCAAACTGCAGAAATCAAATTATTAGGCTGTTCGCCTACAGTAGTTGGCTACATAGCGGCTTGTTAGATCACATTAACAGTGTAGATGCGGGCTTGTTTTTCGCACAACCGGAAATAGTCTCCCTGACATAGGATATGCTTTTGTGAAATTTTATAAAATATATAGAGAACGAAAAAAAAACGTTATTAACCGGTTTTGTGGATTTCAGAATAACGTTTCTGTTCCGGAACAGTTGAAGACCACTTTGTTTTCGTTTCCGTTTCCGCTCCTCGTAAAATTCCGTTCGTTTTCGGTTTTCGTTTTCGTTCCTTGAACCGGTTCGGAGCCCTGCTACATACTCGCCGCACCCAACCGGTAGCGCGACAAAATGACGTAGATCTCTGGAGCGCCAGGATTTTGGCCGGGTAGCGCACCACTCTATTTTTTTCAGCTGAGCGCGACAAACAGGAAACCGGAAGGTGGACTAGTTCGAGGGCAAGCGAGAGTTGCAGTGTTTTGTTACAGTCGTGAATTTTTAATAGTTTGCTGGATAAGTTAACAAAGTTACCAGCAAGAGTTGCAACACATGGAATTAAAAGGAAAGAATAGAAACAATTTATTTTCAAACAAAGGATATCCTAAGACCTGAACAAAATCTCTTTTCACTTTAGGAAATTACACAAACTCAGCCAGCTGCTAGCTAGCCAGCTAACTAAAATATTTAAATTATTAAAATTTCCCTCGGGATGACTAAAGTATCTATCTATATATCCATCTATATATCTATCTACCTGCACACACCTTGGAAACTAGATGATAATGATGATGGCACTTCAGACTTTGGTTGCTGCTATTCACAACTACCATCACAGAGGCTAGCTAGTGTTTCTTACTGCAGCTTTTTCTACTGTGTAACCTAGTTTGCGTTAGCCTTTTAACAACAGCGACACCTCTGTTCAGGAGAATATTGCAACTTGTGTCGCGACCACCACACGCGAGTATTTAATGGTACAGTGCTCCTGTGACGTCACATTGTCGCGCTACAGGTCGGGAACGGCGAGTATGCAGTGACCTTTATGCTGCCTACCAGAGACTGTTTTTAAGTCACAGCGTTGCAAATTTAATATGATGATGCATCATTCCACGAAATGGTTTGTGTTCTCTATCATGAAGTTATTCAATAGGCTTAACAATAAACATAGCCTTAACTCAAAATAGCTGTTAGGTTTATCATTTTGATCTGTAAAAAATTTCACATGCAGCCATGCCTAAATTCTGCTCACTGCACATTTATTAAAGGCTAATGTATTATAATATAATATTCAATATTCATTATTGATTTTAAAGCATGCGGGCATGCAATTGGGCTATGGGTTTTCTTCAGGAATAGCATGTTTGAACGGGCACTGCAAGTATATACTGCTCACAATGTAGTTTATGGCAATGTGATGATCACAGAACAAAGACCTATTTTATTTTTATTCTTTCTATAAGAATAAGATTCTTTCTATACACTCTTTTATTTCTTAAACAAATAAATTACTGTATATTGAAGAGCCTTTCATTAAGAATCTACCGGTAGATAGTTAGGCCTATTCAAATACATAATGCCCCTCCTTGATTAGAACCTTGTTATGGGAGAACATTTTTACATTGTGTTTGTTAAAAATGACCATCGGCCGATATATAGGTTATCAGTTTTTGAAAAATTCAAATATTGAAATAGGTAGGTTATCAGTCTTCAAAATCCCATATCATTTGATAGAGACAAATTGACATACACACACATGAATACACACACACACATCCACACAACCAGACACACACACACACACACACACACACAGGCACGTACATAAAAACATACATAAAAGTTGCAAGAGTAGGGGGTGGAGTAGGAGATGGTGACAGTTTATGCTCCCTTTTCAAGGGAGTTTAGACGAAAAAAAGTCAGAATTATTATGAAAAAAGTTAGAATTATGTGACACAAAGACAGCACAACTTTCCTTCGGGGACGACATCATGGAAGCTGATGTAGCCTACTTACGTTTGATGCATGATGGTGGTTTATTCCAGTTTCCCAGTCTGCATGTAATTGTGTCTTTGCCAACAATTGTATGAAACCTATCACATCTATATTTCACTTCAGATCCATTTGGGTATTCTTGTTCTTGGGAGACAATTGTTCCATTTTCAATTTTTGGTGGAGTTGTGCAAAATTTATTATCTCCTGTTTGAGAATAGAAAACTGTTAATAATATTGAGGTTATTGAGGTTGAATGTAAATCATATCATAATGAAGCCAGTTATAAAAAAAACATTTCTGAAAGGAAAAGCTTACGTGTACAATTTGGGTCTTCCCATGTTTTGTTACGACACTGAACTTGTTGCAGTTCTGATCTGTAACCAGGTTTACATTCAATTTTCAGAACTTCTCCCGGCCAATAAAATTCCTTTTTACTTACAAACATGTAAGTCACATCATCAGCATTAGCTGGGGCAGCACATACAGCTAAAATAAAAATGATAAGTAAAAAAAGATTTAAGCTTTAAAGATTTAAGCTTTAATATATTTTTCACTATTTAATATTTTTGCCTAATGATCCACACATTCTTGGCACATGACCATGGAGCCTCTATGGGCCCTATCATGACATTCTAAAGTGCATCGTCACTCGTCAAAAGTCTAATTTAGTAGGATGTCCAGTTCACATTGGGAGGGGTTTCGTTATCAAACGTGGAGCGCATGGTGCAACAAGGTGTTCCTAGGTTTTTTAATCAGTCATATGGGTGTGTTTGGGGCGTAACATCATTTTAAACCAATGAGAATGACATCCGTCATTCCCTTTAACGAGGCAACGCGCGATATGTCAAGTTAATGCATCGGTATTTTGGCATTCAACGGCGCATTTGAAGGAGGCTGCTTGCGAGACCGTATGGAATAGTCATTCTTAAACCATGCTTTACTAAAAGCATAGCCTTCACGCATTTGCACTCGTCTATTATTTGAACTCATTGGCAAAGTGAAACTAACTTTACCAAGGAGTCAGTCAACGAAAAGACAGTTATGCAGTTACTTGAACTATTGACTGACAATGGGTTACCACCGAAAACATAGGCTGGAAAAAGCAACACTTACCCTATTGCTCAAATGACTGAATAAAACAACATTTATCCTGCAGAGGAGTTGCTTATATCTCGTGACAGTGCGTCTTCAGCTGTGCTCCATACGTGTCTCTCGCCTCTCCCCTAATCACTTTTAACTGTCATTACCAATTTGCAAATGATGGTGAATAACTACTCATCATGAGATGTACAGTATTTCGTAATATCTTTGTTCTAATTATGTTTCCCATTGTAATCGTGCAATTTGTAATGCTTGGACGTGCGCTGGTGTGCGTTCATGAATGATAGAAGGATGGTGCATGCACCTGCCAATATGACTGTTGACATGCGCTCTTAAAATAGCATATGAACAACTCGCCATTAACTTCTGACCAGGTTTAGGTGGTGTACAATAGCGATTTTTAGACAACGCGCCAGGCCCCTCCCTAGGTTGTTAATTGCCGCACCCCTGGGCGCAATGTTTAAAAAATAAACGTGCAAAATACCGAATTAAACTTTGCACG
Organism: Alosa pseudoharengus; assembly: GCF_046254945.1. Lineage (NCBI taxonomy): Eukaryota > Metazoa > Chordata > Actinopteri > Clupeiformes > Clupeidae > Alosa > Alosa pseudoharengus. The sequence continues at coordinate 23,006,035 of NW_027468576.1, read as the reverse complement.
GGTGAAAAACGAGTTTTACGACATGCGCTGGTGTCCAAAATACAGCCCAATGTGTTTTTTTGTGACATCTATTTTGCCACAGTTGAAATATAATATGTTGCTTTTAAATGCAATTTTTCTGATAAAATACTAATTTAAACACCACATAACTTAACTTCATGCACATGAGGTCTCACAGCCTTAAATTTGTGGGAAAGTGTTAAGTTAATTGGCAAGTCAATTCACTAGCTAATTCTTCTAATTTTTTTTGGACATCCTACTAAATTTCAATAGACTTTTGACGAGTGACGATGCACTTTAGAATGTCATGATAGGGCCCTCTATGATCCTACACTGCAGTCCCGGCGTCATGGGGGGGCTTTGGGGGGCCAAGCCCGTGGAAGTCATCTGTGCCCGCCCTGGACGAGCTTGGCTGCACCAACCAACCCCAATCCCATAGATTGATTTTGAACACTTATTAAATGTAGGCCTATATTATACGTTTGTCAATCTAGTCAATCAAGTAGCAAATAAAACTTGTAAAATCTGTATTATTCCGTAGCTAATCAATCAGGAACATTAGGTAAGCCCATCACCTAAATGGAGAGGGGGTTACGTGGCACAGTCTACTTCACTTCTGCACTAACCCCTGTCATCCGATGACAAATATGGCTTATCGGCTCGCAGGTAGGCTATATCTCATATCGTAGTTAGTAGAAGTAGGCCTAGTAGTTTCTGGTTTCTTTTTCCACACGCATCTCAGTTCTAACAAACATATCCCCTCTCCCTTTCTCTCTCTCCATCCCTGCGCACGGGGCTCTCTTAAAAGAGCTGCACCATTTTACAACAATTGCATCTACATTTTCATATTAGAATGTTTTGTCAAGTGTAAGCTTAAACTACCGTGATCAAAAGGTGTAGTGCCCGTCTGTGAATTTGTGTCTGCCGCCGGTGCGGTGCACCTGGGGCCCAGGCACGGAGGGGGGCCCCCTCCAGTCAGTACTCGGGGCCCAACGCGCATCATCGTAATTAAGATGAAATTACATCAGCAGTTCTCGGATATTTTTTTCTCGCACCATTTCTGTTTTGAGGGATTGACAGCTATTTATACCTCTTGTGCCCTATAACTGTTGGTCATGGTGACTCTATTTGTATGTATTTTTTAAAATAAAAAATTAGGTGTTGTATGTTGTAAAAATGTAAAAAAACTGCACGAAATCGGAAGTGTAGGATCATTATGACACCCTCTGAATGCACGCCAAGTTTTACACATGCACACACACATACATGCACACACACGGCACACACAAACACATAAACACACATACACACACACACACCCTCAAACACATGCACCCACACATACAAACACACCTACATACACAAACACACACACAAAAAACACATACACAAAAAAACTAACTGACATGCAGGCACACATACTCAATAAACACACACAGAAGCAACATATACACAAAAACAACCACGCACTCTGCACACACTCAATTACAAACACAAAAAAGGAACAAAGTAGGAAATGAACACAATTTGACAAACGTGACTTATTTTTGTGGAAAAAATGTGCTGGGCTGGGCGGCGGTCATATTTTGTACAGCTTTGCGGTACATCTAGTTAAATTTCTTTATTTATTGTCAATTTTTTACAAAGGAACAAGGCCTGCTCGGAATGGGGAAATGTGTTTATCCAATAATTTTACTTCCTGTCATTTTTAATTACATTATGTTGTGAAGTTACTTCTGGATGTGTTGTGGCTTAGTTATAATAATCAGCAATTAGTGGCACACAAAAGAGAAAATAAAGACGAGAACTGTAATAGACTAAATCCAAATGAATGAAATTGAATAGTTTTTTTTTTTTAAAAACACCTCGAATGTTGCTGCTGGCGTTGATGCTAGCAATGCTGACGTTAAGCTGACCAGCTGCCTGCCTGCATCCTACCTCCAAAACTCCAAAGCTGCTTGCTGTCAGATTTGGTTCCGAGGGCACAAGTTCAGTGTATCAACAACACTCAATAACAGTATGTAATGTGTTAATCAATTAAATTCCCAACAATTTCACAACAGCTAGTTCTGGAGTAGGCCATTCAACTAGCCCGCATGCTTACGACGAGACTCAGGCTGCGCAGTCGGCACCCGCTTCCTTATTTGGGTTTTGGGTTGCCTGGTTTTAGCCTATGACAAAACGGTTGAATTTGAAACTAAGTGTAAGTATGTGTAGGGTGTATTTCATACACAATCTGGCAACCTGGGAGATGTCAGATTAATAGAGAAAATGAATGGCTCAATAATTTTAAAATGAAGTTTGATGGTCATGCAAATTACGGGTTTACGAGTTTTCCGGGAGAAATATCAAAACGGGAGGGTGCTGGGAGATGACCTTGAAATACGGGAGAACCTGGGAAAAACGGGAGTGTTGACAGGTATGCGTTAAGTCCTACCTAAGGATTAGGCTAGCATAGGACAAGAACAATTGAGTGGATTGGCCATACTCTCCATAGAGAACAGCAGAGCCAGGCATTTGGAAGTGAGGTTTAGGGGGCTTATTGCAATGACAGCCAACATGCACACTGTACAGTGGCTATGCTGTATGTAAACCTCCTGGTGGATGCTAGTTTTTTGTTTATTTTTCTCAATTTTTCTCAGTAATTTTGTGTCAACAATTCTCGGGACACTGAAAGACTGGGGTGCACGAAACTTGGTGGGCATGTAGTTCTTTACCCCTTTGGTTCATCTAAATACTTCTTAATTAAACAAAGTTCAGCAAATACTTTAAATGGATCTCACTTTTAGGTATTTTGAATAACAAAGCCAGTCTTTAAAAATTCTAGGCAATACTTCAATACTTCATAATTCATGCATGACAGGGTTAATTTTACAAAAGCTTGTGTACTTACGAATGCATGTCGGGGGATTGGTCCAGTGTCCTGCATTGCATGTGATTAAGTTCTTCTCACCTTCAATTTTGTAAGACTCACGACATGTATATGACACCGTGACCCCATCTCTGTACAGTTTTTTATGCGATTGGACAATGATAGCATTGATTTCAACATCTGGTGGAGCTTCACACCAATTACCATCTCCTGGTTGAGGAAACGGCAGTTGTTAATATCAGTTCCAAATTGACATGAAAATGAAATCAATTGTAATCTTACTGGGTGACAAAAAAACCTTACGACTGCAAACTGGTTTCTCCCACTCTCCATCTACACAATGAATGCTTTGTATTTCTGATGTGTAACCAGGTTCACATTGAAACTCCTGAGATGTCCCATTTGTATAAACTTCTATTGCAGACTCTGTGTATTTTACATGTTCAGCCTCAGGTCGGGCAGTACACATATTTTGATCTGGAAAGGTAAATAAAAATACATGAACAATGTGTTGCTGTCCTTTCCCAATGTGTTGCTACGTTCGCAAATGTACGTACATCTGGCCCTGAGTTTCTTTTGTCTTCAGATCTTGAGGGTGTGACTGCCTGATGACCACCTCCGGTAACATAATAAAGCTCTCTGTTGAATTTCAGCTTCACTAAACAACTTTGTCTGACTTGCTACACTGACCTTAAGGTGAGGAAATGGCACCAAACTCAATCTCACATGCTACCAGTTGCTACTATCCTACTGCTGCAAAGAAAGCTTTTAACAATAATAGGATCTTTGGCTGCCCACTGCTCCAGGTGCATATGTGTGCTTCTAATGTGTGTGCTCCTGATGAGCTCACTCCTCCCAGTGTCTATATGTGTGTGTAAACTACCTCCAGGTGGGTTAAATGCAGAGGACACATTTCCTTCAAGGACACATACATAACGTAACTTAACTTAAATAATTTGTAGATCTACAATATTTATTGCTGTACAATGTATCATTTGAATCATTTTATTTCAATAACATAATTATAATCTTATGAAAACACTTACCAATACACTTAGGTATGACAGACCATGTGCCTCTATAGCAGTGGCTTGTCTTCGACCACCCCCCAGTATTTAGTTTGAAACCATCCGTGCATGCAAACATCACAATGACCTTGTTGTCCAATTTATGCTGCACTATGAACCCATTTTCAATTGTGGGTGGGATACATGTGTACTGGTCGACTGAAAGATAAGTTACATTTTGTATCACACTATGGATGTTTCAATTTTCAATACATTCAGAGTCTTCAGAGGACACTGTTTTTGCATTCTGACTGGGAATTTATTGACAAATTATTTAAATAGGGGGGATATCTGCAGCATGTGTGATCTCTGAAGTGGAGGCACGGTAATTGCAAGCCTGGATCATGTTAAAATGATGCATTTGTTGTATGACCAGGATTCCACTAGCCTATATGTATGTTGTGATTATACCTGACCATGAACATTTAGGAACCTATCTTGGCGATCAGAAACGCACGGTCGCGCGAAAAAGCTGAAACACATTTAGGGGTGTGTCCAGTCCGTTCGGGTTGGTGTTGTTATTAAACGTAGGGCGCTTGGCGCAAAAAGGTGGTTCTTATTTCTTAGTTTCTTAAACAATCATGTGTGTGTTTTGGGCAGTGCAGCAAGCAACGCAACTTCAAACGGCGCATCGGTATTTTAATAGTCAGCAGCACATTTGAAGGAATCTGCTTGCACGCGAGACCAGAACAGGTATTCCACTAAACCATGCTTTACTAAAACCTAGCAGAGTATCCTACATGCATCTGTACTCATCTATTATTTGAACTCATAGGCAAAGTGAAACAAACTTCTCCGTGATGTCATAGTCAACGACAAAACAGGCTACACAGTTAATTTCTTTCATTATTGACTGACAAGTGGTTACCATCAAAAACATAGCTTACCCCACTTACCCCAATACTGTTTGAATGACTGAATAAAAAAACTAAGGACGTTGTTGCTTACATCTCGTGACAGTGTGCTTCAGCTGTGCTTCATATGCGCCTTTCGCTATAGACCAGGTTTTTCTTGGTCACTGGCGTAATGCTTTTTACAGTAGATGGTGTAAGATTGTTAGATCATGCGCCAGACCACACCTTATGTCATTAATTGTCACACCCCTGGGCACATTGTTTAATAAAAGTGCAGCACATGGCGAAAAATTCGTCACTGACTGGGTAAGAGTAAGCTTTGTGTCAGTGCTTTGCGCCACATTTCTGGTCACCAAGATAGGGTCCATAGAACTACTATACTGCCATTATGAGAGTTTCTATTTGAATTTCATACAAAACACAAAGAAAGCTGAATTTACATACCACATAGAGTTCTGGGAATCCAGCCTTCTAGTCCACATGTAGCAAACTCTGCAACGTTCTTATAATTTTTTGCACATGTGTATCTTACAGTTTGCTTATACCTGTAACTATAATCATATTGCCAAGGAAATTGCACCTGCCTTTCCTGAGGTCGAGAGCAAAAGATTTCTGTAGCAAAATGGACCATTTGTGTTGGTGGTTACTTGCAAAATTTTACACTGTATGATTGAGAAATTCTAAACATAGTTTTACAGCAGTGAAGTTAGAACATGTTAGGGCCATGGCTATTACACATTTCTTACCTTCACAATCTGGTGTTTTTCCAGACGGCCAGTTGCCATCTTCTCCACAGAGAAAATAATCTTTCTGTTTGAATGTAGGGGTCCGATAACGATCTAAACAAACAATTTCAACTTTTTTTCCAGGAAGGTAAAAACTTTGGTCTGGGATTCTCCTTGTTCCGATGGAGGCTTTGTCTAATCTGCATCTAATCTCTATAAAGCATACAATAAGAGCAACAACAGAAAAGTGAGTCACACTTTGCTTAGACTATCTACAGATACTTATTATAAAACATGTTGACACTCTGTTAACAACTGTGGTCTATCCAAGTAAAATGTCACCAATTAGAGGCCACTGGCAGATGAAAGTAAAACGATACTACTCCATTTGTGTTTTTTCAAGAACTCATCACCTTTGCATTCCGGTGTTGAAGTCCAACCAGTTTTGGTGCATTTTGGGTTTGGTCCTTCAGAGGCTTTGTATCTTTTATCACAAGTGTATCTCAGGATATCATCCTTCCTGAACACTGGCTGGGTGCCTGTAACGCTCCCATGTGGGATGTCCGGTTTTTCACATTGTATTTCTGAGAGTACATAAAATCTTTTGTGACACATTGAGTATGACAGTTTTGCAGTTATGCAAGTTTCCATCTTTTGAAAATACCAAGCTTCAGCAGTTTGATTAGAATAAGAATTCAAATAGCACACTATGATATATTTATAAACAACGATACACACTTCTTTCACCTATTCACATCAGCCCATATTCTCATGTGTGTAAGCCTATATGCACATTCTGCCCTTGATCTAAATATGTCACTCACACACCTTGATGGCAGTTATGCACTTCTCAACTGTCCCGTTAGAGCTTATGACAAATTATGTTCTCCCATTGACTTTGAATGGAGAAAATATTTCCCTGTCCCACCTAGGTCTCCGTGGGACAACTACCTGGTTTGAAAATTAATCTTATAGAATTGGTGATGTCACAGTCCTGCCAGTCAAGCATTCTTATTATGTCTATGGGCATACTGGATGAATTTGAATTTATATTATTTGTGATTTGAGTCCTTCAAACCTGACTCACTGCTTTAATTGCTAAGCCTGGTCATGATGCACGTCTGAATACACATAGGCTAGAATCACTTGCTTAAAGGAACATGCCAACATTTTGAGAAATTAGCTTACTGATGGGAGAATGTACGCAACTCAAAATGTGTGTCTGAAAGGGACTTACACATGAATGGGAGAGTATGGCCCTTAAAGCAGACAAATGTTAACTTTCACATATAAACTAATTAACAACAGAAATGCATCTATATTATGCTATTTTCTTATCATGCAATGCAATATCGGCATTCTTCTATTAAGTCTTTTGGTTAGATATAGCAAGATCCGGTAACACTTTCTATGAAGGTTGTATTTATAACGCCCTGAATGCATTCATAATGTTTTATAAGGTGTCTATAAAGCATTGTAGTGCTCATTATTACCATCTATATGTATTCACAAGTCGTCATAACCAACTTCATGATGCATTATGACAGCTAATTATGAATGATTATAATTTTAATCTGAATAATGCATTATAAATATGTCAAGATCTGCCTACTCACTTGTCAGTTTTATGATGCATCATACTTTGCTTTGCTTAATGCGTATAGTGATGCATAAAGAGTTTTGACTTCTACTGTAGTCCTATATATCTATAGCTATATGTACATGTAATAAAGTTATAATCATTTAGCTATGCAATATCATAAGTGTTATTTGTCAGCTCTAAGTAAAGTGACAAGAATATGACCCTATTATTAACAGATATAAGTTCACTGAGTAATTAAAGCAACACCAAAATAATGTTTCCAAAATCGTTTCAGTGGTTCATCAACTTGTAACAGGGTGAACGGCACTTCTGCATTCGCTTCACAGCCCTCTATATAACTGCACCATGTAAGTTTGCTAGATCGGGTAGCGAATCTGTAGTTCGATGGAATGAGACATAAGAAACTACAAATTTGACTTGCATCTGATGTCGCAATACATTGTACTTTCATAAATCGTGCAACATATTCTACCTTGTCTGTGGACATCGTTATTTGCAAAGCCGGTGCTGGATAAACAAATAGCGTGCGACAGAGGGAAAATTCTTTGGTGTTGCTTTAAAGGGTGCAATGAACTAAGTACCGAGTCTAGCATCTTTACCCCATATGCACAATATTATAAATCACTATGTTAATGTCATAGGTGTTATTTGTCAGCTTTAGGTAAAGTAGAGCAAATGAGGTGTTGTTATAAATAGAGAGAGCCTGGACAGTAAAGACAAAAGGAATGCATTTAGTTCACTTTATTTTCATTTAAACCAAAGGTCTATTTTGATTCAAAAGATCTTTCATAATGACCCAAGATAGATTTCAGTGGCATTGCGAGTTTTATTCCAATAATAACCACCACCACAAAATATAGGACCATGCCGTGCCACTTTTTTGGCCTGTCTCATTGTGTTTGTGTAATGTGCTCAGAGCATTGATAATCGGTCTGATTATATTTGTTGGTTTTAATGAAAATAAAGTGAACTAAATGCATTCCTTTTGTCTTTACTGTCCAGGCTCTCATTTCATTGTGCCTCATATTTGTTTATAATAACCTTATATCTATTTAACACCTCATTTGCTCTACTTTACCTAAAGCTGACAAATAACACCTATGACATTAACATAGTGATTTATAATGTTGTGCATATGGGGTAAAGATGCTAGACTCGGTACTTAGTTCATTGCACCCTTTAAAGCAACACCAAAGAACCCTCTGTCGCACGCACGGTATTTGTTTATCCAGCACCGACTTTGCAAATAACGATGTCCACAGACAAGGTAGAATATGTTGCACGATTTATGAAAGTACGATGTATTGCGACATCAGATGCAAGTCAAATTTGTAGTTTCTTATGTCTCATTCCATCGAACTACAGATCCGCTACCCGATCTGGCAAACTTACATAGTGCGGTTATAGCCAATACAGGGCTGTGAAGCGAATGCAGAAGTGCCGTTCACCCTGTTACAAGTTGATGAACCACTGAAACGATTTTGGAAACATTATTTTGGTGTTGCTTTAATTACTCAGTGAACTTATATCTGTTAATAATAGGGTCATATTCTTGTCACTTTACTTAGAGCTGACAAATAACACTTATGATATTGCATAGCTGTTTATAATTGTGTGCTATAGGGAGATGTATAAATTATTATAACTTTATTACATATACTTATAGCTATAGATATATAGGACTACAGTAGAAGTCAAAACTCTTTATGCATCACTATACGCATTTAGCAAAGCAAAGTAGTTATGATGCATCATAAAATTGACAAGTGAGTAGACAGATCTTGACATATTTATAATGCATTATTCAGATTAAAATTATAAACATTCATAATTAGCTGTCATAATGCATCATGAAGTTGGTTATGATGACTTGTGAATACATAGATGGTAATAATGAGCATTACAATGCTTTATAGACACCTTATAAAACATTAGGAATGCATTCATAGGGCGTTATAAATACAACCTTCATAGAAAGTGTTCCTTATTGGGTACAGGACAAGTACTGCACTCATCCAACTTTTGTTTGCTGTGCTGACATGACTTTCCATGTTTCATTTACAGTGTCCAAATGTACCTTTACATGTTGGAATATCACCACTCCATTTTGCTTCATCAGTGCAATGTATTTCTCCAGGTCCATTTAACTGCAAGTCTGGCGACTGGCACTCAAAATGAATGACATCTCCATAGCCCCCGTCTTCAACATTGCCTGATGCCTGCACATTATCAGCGACTTGTATTATTGGACATTTTACCTCTGAAAGATAGAAAAAAATGATATTTTCATGTTTTTACCAGCTCTTTATCAATAATTGATCCACATTAAGTTTCAGTTACTCATGCTCTTCTCAACTGTCCAAGGCAGGCTTTGGTCTTTGGTACACAGAGCCAGGCAGGATTTGTGAAATTTAACATGAAAGCATAAAAATGCTATAGAACTCTACTATACTACATTATGTTACACAAGCATTTCTGAGCAGACATGGCATGTGGAGACAACAGCTGTGGTCAAACTAGTACTGTAAGTGAACAGACCCTTCCAAAATGTAGCGATGGAATTTATAGTTCAGCGCTACTATACCATACCTTCACAGACAGGAACGTCATTGTCCCAACCACTGGCCACACAACTCCGCTGACTGTTTCTGCTCATCATGCGATAGCTACAAAAGAACATTTTGGACAAGACCACATTCACACACAAAAAATGAAAATAGTTTTGATTCAATTGTAACTAGTCATATAATGTGTATTCTTGTTTTCAAAAATTATATTTTACTTGTTAAAATGCTTTCCTGACATCAGAAATCCTATTTCGGTTATAGTGAGGTTTCAAATATTGTTCTCATTCATTTTAAATGGAGGGAGTCAATTCAGCCAACTGTACTAAAAATGTACAACACATTTTAACTAGGGCTGTCAATCGATTAAAAAAATTAATCTAATTAATTACATACTCTGTGATTAATTAATCTAAATTAATCGCATATATAATTTTTGCTGTGAAGGTATTTTAAATATTTAAATTCAAATTAATCATGGAATAATCAGCATTAGTGACATTAAAGTTCAAAAACTCTTTTATTATTATTTTCACTGTTCAAATAATTGCCATAATAATCTATGATATGACCTAATATAATTAGGAAATAAATTCAAATGTGCTTCGGGAAGAAGTTTATTTTTTCACATACAAGGCATTTCAGGCCACAGATATAACCTAGGGGACACAATGAAAATTAATTAACACTCCCCTCAATGTCAACACTTATTTCTTTGCATTGATGTGCGACTATAGAGTTGATGAACTCCGGTGATATGCAAATTCCTTGCTGCAGACATTGCAGAGGACTTTATTTTCAACACTTTATTTTTTATCAACACCATCAGGCCATTTTTTAAAAGTAAATGTTCCAATCAATGATCCAGGCAGCACGTTTTCTTCTCTCTCCTTCATTTTACAGTCTAATTTTTACTGACTAGAACAGCTCGGGGTCAAAGGTCATACGGAATCGATTAATCTGCACTATTTTTTTTAATCAGTTATTTTTTCTCAAATTAATTAATCGAAATTAATCAGTTATTTTGACAGCCCTAACTTTAACCTATCACTCTATCAAAAAGATAATTTGTTAGTCCAAACCTTTAACTGACAGGGTTGATCATTTACTGTAATATATATCAAATTATAAATTGAAGATCCAGGATATAAATTCTGCAGAGGTAAGTAGAGACCTAAAAGTGCATGATGAAACCTGGAACCGTTACCCAGTTTTGCACATGTACTGAACTACAGCTCCAAATACAAAGTCATCTCCGCTGGCCAACTCAAAATCTCCATTTGGTGTATCTCCTGGGTGACCACATGGTTTTTCTAAAAAAGAAAAAAAGATCATGAGGATGGATGAAAGTGGTTATAATGCCTAGATTATAATGGTTTGACCAAATAAGCATGCATAACTTGCTGCTTTAATTGGCTGATTACTTATCCTTATCAAATTCAAACTTTTAGTTGTATCAATACAGCATACTCACTCTGACAGTTTCTTCCTGTAACAGTCCAATATCCATCATTGCAATTGGCTCGTTGTAATCCAGTATAACCAGGCTCACAACGTAATCGTACTGATTTGCCATGTTCGTAGCTGGGTTCAAGACTTGATAAATCCACATTAGCTGGTCTTTTCTCTTCAATTGAGCTTTTTTCACAGTCTATACAAAGTGCAAAGATTTCACCTCCACATTGTCAAAATAAGAAAGTCTCGTCTCTGCTGAATTATCAGCAGAGCTTTCAAAAGCATTACATTTTAGAAAAAAATAAAATAAGCATTATAATTTTGTCCACTATATATTCATTCATTATATATAGTTGTAATAAGTAGATATAACAATACCAAAATCTCTGGCCAATTACTTACTTCTTTTTTGACATTTTCCTAAAGAGCATAGGCACATGAACAGGACAAAGGATAGAAACACAGCTTGCATTTTAGATGCTGGTCGGTCCAGTGAAATGATCTTGCAGACCTCCCCCTCTCCCAGTCTGACGGCAAGATTTAGCAGTGGATTCTGTGTTAATAATTGACTGCTTGTCCTGATGTGTCTGTAAAGAGTATACTTTGCTGGGATACGTCATATAACCAAAACAGCTCTGTAGTTGCCCGAAAGCAACAAATGTGAATAGGAAATGTTTTAAGGACCAATAACTGGGAGATGTAATTTACATTGCATTGCACTTCAACAGTTGGACTCCAGACAAAAACATAACACACAGCTTGGTATTTCTGATTATATTGTCAAATGACACTATTTAAATTTAACATACATGCTTTTATCAGTGCCAGGTGTGCTGTTTCTGGTTTTGGTGCTTGCATGACTTACTTAGTTAGTTCACATGGTCTAGATCAGAACTACCTCTGTATCAATATATAAAAATAAATGTTAAGGTTAGATAGGTCTTGTGTGGCTTTGTATTTTAGGGAAGTGACAGAGACATGTTCTGATGAGGCTCTTGCCCTGAACGCTGTCTGTTGATAGATTTTGCAACATCTTGGGCAACATTTAAAGGCAAGTCATCTTGGACATCGAAGGAGAACAGTGGTGAATGAGGCAATGGCAATAGCATTGAGTAACAAATAACTATTGTGCAAGATGTATTCAGACAAGGTATGTGCTGCAAAATTTAAGATGAGAGTGTTCATAATATCAAGAATGTTGACAACTGTTATGATGTTACTATTATTATATCAATGAAAATAATTGATCATGGATAACTTTGCATTTGCCATATTCATGAAGGGGATAGTTGCCTTCCACTGATCAGTTCAAACAAAGTATTCCTGACATTGTTTACTTTACCCCCATCACTGTTGATCATTGACCGGCAATCAATAGTATTCATGCCTGTATTCCTGTTAACCACATGACCCAAACTGTTTCGTAATAGTGCAGACAACTGCACTACTCAAGTAAAAAAAGAAACACACACACACACACACACTTACACAGACCATCGCTGTGTCACCATGCAACTCCATCCTGCCCCCCCCCCCCCACACACACACACACTGGATTTACATGATTTTACTGTATACATCTGTTCAGACATAAATTAAATGTCTAGATATTACTCCATTGTTTCCAATGATTACCCAATTTGAGCAAGTAATTTCAATTAAATTGTTTAATTTAGGTTTACATGAAATATTCATGTAATTTCAACATCATTGTGTGTCATACAGGTAGATGCATGCACTAAGAGTAGGCATTCAGATGTACTTGCAACTTCTATTGCAACATCAATGTTAAAGGAAGATATAGTAATTTTGAGATTAAAGACTAGAGATGAAGTATGAAATATGCTGAATATGATGTGCCAGTTTTCAGAAGCATTCTTTGAGGTTTAAAATATGTCCCACGGAAGCACTGCACTTTGTGCATGCTTGTGCGTGCATTCATTGCTGTGGCAAAATATGTCAGTTCAACGTAATAACATTATGTTTGAAAGAAAAACATGAGTTTGTTTAAGTTCATGTTTTGTGGTTAAGTAACTGACATCCGCTTTTCCTTTTTTTCCACAGTACGCCTATTCAATGAGATAAATGGATTGCTCAATTGGAATGACTATTGACTATGAACACAATATGGTTGTGTGTCATTCAAAACAAGACTGTTGTATGTAATTGTAACGTAATGTGGTTTCATAAATTGAACAGCTTGACTTTTCCTTTTTTACAGGGTATACATTCTGTCAATAAGCAGTCAGAACATCAACAATCAGAGAATCCATTATTCATCATCAATGACATGGCAGGCAAATGTTATCACCCCCGCTGTATGACAAACAGAATCCTGTACTCACCGATTCATCCAATGGACCGTGCGCTAAGCAAAGTCATTCACACAGTTCAAACCCGTGGCTCTGGTCTTCTGTTGAGATCCACTGTGTGGGCTCCATAAGTAGACTACTAAGCAGCCTACCCTCTTCCTGTTTGTTTATCTTCCCTCTTTTTAGCACATCTAGCCCACATCTAGGTTGAGCTTGATAAACATGATTTATGCTGCTAATGCACCATCCTTCTATTCTGCTTTAACATGGAAAGTTTTGCATAAACGTGAAATGTTGCAAAACCTTTCTTGAATCTTCTTGATGCACTATCAACAGCAAGAAGTGGTTAGGGTTAATATCCTATAACAAATTAATCAGCATTTTTTAAGCAGATAGTTGTTTAAAAGTGGCATGTGGCGACTTTTTAGTTTGAAACATACAAAATGACCTATAAACTAGATGTACCGCAGAGCGGTACAAAATATGACCGCCGCCTAGTCCAGCACATTTTTTCCACAAAAAAAAAATCACGCTGAAAGGCCTATATGATTCTAACTGTCTCACTATATTGCATTATCCACACTCAATTCTCACTGGTATCTGCTAGACAACAAGTAAAATTAATTTTATACAACCCCACCCCCATCTTGCCTGTTCATAATTCTGAGAAATTCTTGAATTGTGTGCATGTGTGCGTGTACACGTTTATGTTTATGTGTGTGTGCTTGTGTGTTTGCCTGCATATGTGTGTTTGTGCATGTGCATGCATGCGTACATATGCGTGTGTATCTGTTTATGCACATGTGTGCACATGGAATGGGTTAACATGACCCCTGGTGGCAAACATACAGAAAAAATTGGTCATCCTAGGCCCTACGGTTCTCAAGATATTCACAGAAAACTGTGTCTGCCCTACCCTCCTTTTGGGGGGTCCAGTCCAGCGGGGGGGCTACAGATCGAAAATCGAAACCATACAAAAAATCGAAAAACGATAGTTCCATGCTATCCATGTGGGGTTACATGCCCACCAAGTTTCGTGTACCCCGGTCTTTCAGTGTCCTGGGAATCCTTGTTGGTGTACGGTCACTAAATGTACACATAAACTAGATGTACCGCAGAGCGGTACAAAATATGACCGCCGCCCAGTCCAGCACATTTTTTCCACAAAAAGAAATCACGCTGAAAGTCCTATATGATTCTAACTGTCTCACTAAATTGCATTATCCACACTCAATTCTCACTGGTATCTGCTAGACAACAAGTACCAAAACATGATTAGTTCATAGATTTCACATGTAAAATTCATTTTATACAACCCCACCTCCATCTTGCCTGTTCATAATTATGAGAAATTCTTGATTGTTTGTGTTATGTTTATGTTATGTGTGTGGGTGTGTGTGTGTGAGTGTGTGTGTGTGTGTGTGTGTGTGTGTGTGTGTGTGTGTGTGTGCGTGCTTGTGTGTGTGCCTGCGTATGTGCCTGTGCATGGAAGCGTACATATGTCTACTGTGTGAGTATGTGTCATACGCAGTGCCGGCCCAAGCCTTTTGGGGGCCCTAAGCAGAATTTGATTTGGGGGCCCCCTCCCACAACGCAGTCACCTGTGCTTGGTGATAATTGACAACTTCACACTATAATGTCATATTATAAATTAATACAGCGAGGTTATGTATTAATACAGCGACTGATTATGAACTACTGTCCCCCTGGACACAGATGCATAAGGACCCTCTCCCCCTACCCTCTTTGTGCAAATGTGGGTACAAACGGGTGTGTGTGTGTGTGTGTGTGGTGGGGGGGGGGGGGGGGGGGGGTTGGATGTGATTTCCTGTATTCTGGTGCATTTTTGGGATGGTCAGCTGGAGAAGGGCAGTACCTAAATTTGTTCAGATTCATAGCCTTTTGCTTTTTGACTTATTGGTAGTGAATTCACACAACTACTTGGGGTTCAGGGTCCCTTGACCTCTTGGGCTCGGTAGGCTCATTCAGTAATCCATCCTTGCTCACATGCCAAAAATGTTTTGGGGCTCCAATCTAGACTTCTGGCCCCATGTGCTTGGTAAACCAATGTATTAATATAGTTGTTATTTACACCAACCCTGTCACCTTTTAATCTTAGAGGGTACTAAAATCACAGATTTATTTGAAACATTAATATTCAAAGTGAAGCACTAAGGGTGGTTTACTGAAGTTGAATTGACAAATAACAAAATACAACAGCATTTGTATTTGTTGTAAACAAGTACATCAGTTTAATGACTTGTTTTTCAACAGATTTGCTGAACAATTCCGCAAATGTGCATTAAATGAGCAATTTTCAACTACAAAATAAAAACAAAATAGACAAACATTAATAATCAAAAATAAAATGTCCCAAAAAATAGATAATTATTCCTACTTCGTTCCTGGTTTTTAGGCATCTGCAACTCTGCAGTGGACGAATCTGCAATGATTAAATAAATACATAAATAAATAAAAAAAAAACGATGTTAAATGTGTCGTGTCATATTAACAGGCTATGTAACCATTTGCCATCAAGAAAACCTCACCTTCTGGTAGGTAGAGTTAGGTAGAGGTAGAGATGTGCTCCAAAGGACTTCAACAGTGTCTCTGAAAAAAAAAAAAATATTGCATAAGTGCATAGTTGATCGAGCAGAATGAGTTTATTTTGCTATCATTACTTACACTCAAATAACAAGCAATTCCACATGTAACAATTCATATTCTATTGGCAAATGAGGCATACTCAAAAGAGTATACTTAATTGCAGTATGGTGAACGCTTAACATGGTGATCTACTGCAGCCTAAATATTAGGGTAGCACCGCTACATCACTTGCCACTATCTTAATCAAATGTAAATTTATTTTCATCACAGAAGTCTCCCCACCCAACATGGTATATTTTCTCAAACACTACCATCTCTCTCCAAAGATCTTAGAGCAGAGCGGACGTACTGTTCCATCTTTGCCTATGAAGCTGGAACGTTACCGATGCCCAGAGTCGCGCTAGTCAGTGGGTTGGGTTGGGACTGGGAGCCTGGGCTTAGTCTGTTGTTGCTATCAGACTTACCACTATGTCACATATTATAGAGCAGTAATAAACTATCAACACTTTCAGGTGCGAAATCAGAAACAATCCCTCTGTGGTAAATTTGCCTTCAGCTACGTTTTCATGTAGCTACTGTAGTGCTAATGTCCACTTCAGTCAGCTAGCTAACTTTAATTTACGACATAATAAGCCCACCTAGAGCTAGGGTACATGCTTGATTGAACATCCAAAACAATCCCAATATCCTTGACATCTGAAATACATCTAGATAAATATATATTAATGGGAGACATTTCTCTGTTGATGGCGGAGATTTTGCTCTGGTGATGGCTTATATTAGATCATGACAGCTAGCTAGCTACCTCAAGCACAAAACATACTGTAAATAATCATGCAAAACATACCTGTATCTTGCTCGTTTTTCTCCTCCTCTGTCATTTTCTTCGTTCTGTTTTCGGCACCAGAGGGATACGTCCTTTTTTGTGACTTGTCTGAACATTACCGTCTCTTCCGATTGTTGAACTTGATGCAGTGTCTGCACGAATTGTATATGCACCCGAGGTGTCTACTTTATGCGCGTGACTCAAAGGCTGGCAGACACAGTAGCAGTAGGCAGGCATATTAATCATGAAATCATAATTTTCTTGATTTGAATGATAATTGTTTCATTTATTCATTCATTGATGTCACTTGTTTACGTTATTTATTATGTAAAAAAAAAAAAAGAAACTCGATTGGGGGCCCCCTGGTGGCCAGGAGGCCCCAAGCAGCCGCTTAGTTCGCTTATGCCTCGGGCCGGCCCTGGTCATACGTATGATTACTGTGAATGTGTGTGTGTGTGTGTGTATCTGTTTGTGCACATGTGTGCACATGAACTGGGTTAACATGACCCCTGGAGGCAAATATACGGAAAAAATGGTCATCCTAGGTCCTACAGTTCTCAAGATATTCACAGAGAACTGTGTCTGGCCTACCCTCCTTTCGGGGGGTCCAGTCCAGCGGGGGGGCTACAGATCAAAACGAAAAATGACAGTTCCATGCTATCCATGTGGGGGTACATGCCCACCAAGTTTTGTGTACCCCGGTCTTTCAGTGTCCCGGGAATCCTTGTTGGTGTACGTCACTAAATGTACACATAAATTGTTTTATTGTAAGGCCCCCCATGAACGAAAGTACACAAAACTTGGCATGCATTTGGAGGGTGTCATAATGATCCTACACTTTCAATTTCGTGCAGTTTTGACCATGTCAGCCAGAGATATTGTGATGAAAACACCTAATTTTTTGCTTTTTAATTTTTAACTAGGTGGCGCTATACATGAAATAAGTGGTAATGGGATGGGTTGACATGGCCCCTTGAGATCAACATACAAAAAAAGGTGGACCTCCTAGGCCCTACGGTTCTCGAGATATTCACAGAAAACTGTCTCCGGCCACCTACAGGCCAGTTGGTGTATAGTAACATAAATTAATTTATTGTGTGGCCCCCCATGAACGGAATTCCACGAAACTTGGCGTGCATTCAAAGGGTCTCATAATGATCCTACACTTCCAATTTCATGCAGTTTTGACTATGTTAGGTCACAGATACCTGCGATTACAACACCTCATTTTTACTTTTTTGTGTTTAACTAGGTGGCGCTATACATGAAATGAGTGGTTATGGAATGGGTTGACATGGCCCCTTGAGATCAACATACAAAAAAAAATGGTCCTCCTAAACCTTACGGTTCTCGAGATATTCACAGAAAACTGTGTCTGCCCTACCCTCCTTTCGGGGGGTGCAGTCCAGCGGGGGGGCTACAGATCAAAACGAAAAACGATGGTTCCATGCTATCCATATGGGGTTACATGCCCACCAAGTTTCGTCTACCCCGGTCTTTCAGTGTCCCGGGAATCATTGACGGAAATTTGGACATGCGAAAAAGAAAAAAAAAAAAAAAAAAGAAAAAAAAAAAAAAAAAATCTGACTAAACCTATATGACTGCCGCTTCGCTGCGCGGCGGTCATAATTATTTTATTGTAAGGCCCCCCATGAACGAAAGTTCACAAAACTGTATTTTACATGTGAAATCTATGAACTAATCATGTTTTGGTACTTGTCTAGCAGATACCAGTGAGAATTGAGTGTGCATAATGCAATTCAGTGAGACAGTTAGAATCATATATGCCTTTCACCTTTTGTTTTTAGCCAGCAGCCAGACCAGCAGATACCCTAACTTTGTTGAATTACTGAAGCTAAGCAGGCTTAGTTAGTACTTGGATAAGAAACCTCCTTGGAAGAGTAGGTTCCTGCTGGAGGCTGGCCAGTAGGTGGCACTCTTCCCTGTGGCCAAAAGCCACCAAACAAATATCAATCCCAATGTCCTATTGCAGTGACAGGGACACTGTACTGCAGGAGATGTTTTCCTTTGCATGAATGTTAAATTGAGGTCCTGACTCACCATGGTTGTTAACATGGCACTTATCGGAAAGAGTAGGTGGTTCCCTGATTTGCTTTATTTATGTACACATACATAAAGACACACACACATGCGCGCACACACACACATACACATACACACACAAAAACACACACACACACTACACATGCACACACACATACATTGGGGCGGTGGTAGTGTAGTGGTTAAGGAGCTGGGCTAGCGTGCAGTAGCCTGAAGGTTGTCGGTTCAGTTCCCGGCTTCCACCGTTGTGCCCTTGAGCAAGGCACTTAACCCCAAGTTGCTCCGGGGACAATGTGATCCCTTGTCATATAGCTGACATATGTAACATATCATATGTAATTTTGGTCAAGAAGTGTCTGCTAAATGTAATGTAATGTTATGTAATGTATTACATGCACACACACGACACGCACAAACACGCACACAAACACATAAACACACATGCACACACACACACACACACACCCACACATACAAAAACACACACGCACACTCACACACAAAAAAACACACACAAAAAACATATACACAAACACAACCACACACTCTGCAGACACTCAATTACAAACACACAAAAAATGAACAAAGTAGGAAATGAACACAATTTGACAAGCGTGACTTATTTTTCTGAAAAAAATGTGCTGGACTGCGCGGCAGTCATATTTTGTACTGATCTGCGGTACATCTAGTTTTCTTTACAATGTTTGAATGTCTGTGTGGGGTGCCTGTTACTGTCTAATTCTTATGAGAAAATCACCGCTTAGAACCTTGAAACTAGATGTACCGCAGAGTGGCACAAAATATGACCGCCGCCCAGTCCAGCACATTTTTTCCACAAAAATAAATCACGCTGAAAGGCCTATATGATTCTAACTGTCTCACTAAATTGCATTATCCACACTCAATTCTCACTGATATCTCCTAGACAACAAGTACCAAAACATGATTAGTTCATAGATTTCACATGTAAAATTCATTTTATACAACCGCACCTCCATCTTGCCTGTTCATAATTCTGAGAAATTCTTGAATTGTGTGCATGTGTGCATGTACATGTTTATGTTATGTGTGTATGTGTGTGTGTGTGTGTGCATGCTTGTGTGTGTGCCTGCGTATGTGCCTGTGCATGCAAGCGTACATATGTCTACTCTGTGAGTATGTGTCATACGTATGATTACTGTGAATGTATGTGTGTGTATCTGTTTGTGCACATGTGTGTACATGAAATGGGTTAACATGACCCCTGGAGGCAAACATACGGAAAAAAATGGTCATCCTAGTCCCTACAGTCCTGAAGATATTCACAGAGAACTGTGTCTGCCCTACCCTCCTTTCGGGGGTCCAGTCCAGCGGGGGGGCAACAGGTCAAAACGAAAAACGACGGTTCCATGCTATCCATGTGGGGTTACATGCCCACCAAGTTTTGTGTACCCCGGTCTTTCAGTGTCCCTGGAATCCTTGTTGGTGTACGTCACTAAATGTACACATACATTATTTTATTGTAAGGCCCCCCATGAACGAAAGTGCACAAAACTTGGCATGCATTCGGAGGGTGTCATAATGATCCTACACTTTTAATTTCGTGCAGTTTTGACCTTGTCAGCCAGAGATATTGTGATGAAAACACTAATTTTTTGCTTTTTAATTTTTAACTAGGTGGCGCTATACATGAAATAAGTGGTAATGGGATGGGTTGACATGCCCCCTTAAGACCAACATACATAAAAAAAAATGGTCCTCCTAAACCCTACGGTTCTCGAGATATTCACAGAAAACTGTGTCTGCCCTCCTTCCTTCCAGCGGGGGGGCTACAGATCAAAGCGAAAAACGATGGTTCCATGCTATCCATGTGGAGTTACATGCCCACCAAGTTTCATGTACCCCGGTCTTTCAGTGTCCCGGGAATCCTTGACGGAAATTTGGGCATGCGAAAAAAAAAAAAAAAAATCTGACTAAACCTATATGATCGCCGCTTCACTGCGCGGCGGTCATAATAATTGTGATTCTGTTCTCATAATTCCCTTACTTCCAGCTTTGTCAATGCAAGGTGAGTAAAGATTTTTCGTGTTTGATGGTAGTCACTAACATTTCACTTTCTGGAGCTGTCAAGAGTAAGCCTAGATTTCCTCTTTGCTCTCCAGAGCGCAGCCTGTTGTTGACACTTCAGCAAAATAAGGCTATTACTTTGCCAAATCATATTTTGCACATAAGCCTAATGTAAATGTTTATTCATTTTCAAAAGAACATCATGTGAAAGTGAAAACTCTGTATGTGTTCTTTCTATTCATCCATGCAACATCATTCTGTAAGACAATGTCTATTATGGTCAATGAATGTCAGCCCATTGTAAATAACTGGTTGTTATGTTTTAGCTGACATGAACTTGATGGCAAACAGCCAGTCTTTAGTCAATCTTAGTGTCCTATTTTAACCTTGGTTTTATCAAAATCCCCAAACAATGAATCAGCAGCAGTAGAAGTTCGCTGATGTGTAAAATAGGCTTGTTGCCCTTAAAATCTTTCAATTGAGTAAAATGTCAACAGATTAGAAAATTAAATGATTTCCAGAAATAATCAGGATAATTATGCAATTTTATGCTATTAATTATTTTGCAATCACTTGACAGCTCTAGTTAAAATGCAAATAATCTTCACTGATGTATACACAGCATAACACATTATACTCAATCAATAATGTTTAACATTAAACATAACAGAAAATTAATATTTAGATGAAAAAGCCTCATTACAAATAAAGTGTATGTGCTAATTTGTTAGTACATACCAGCAGATCTGGAAGAATTTTTAAGTGATGACCAAATTCAATTGTGACAAGAGCTATAAGAAATCTCTCTCATTCTTTTGTTTTCATGTGCCGAACAGCTCTGGCCCCACCTCCAGCACATTTCCTTACTGAAGTTGAATTGAATACAATACACAATCTGAATGCAGGGTGGGCGTAGAGCAAGGATGTTATTCTTATAGCAGAGAAACCTGCTTTGAAGCTTTACAACTCTTCAAAGCACCAAATTCCGATTCCAACTTCAAGATGTTAAACTTTTGATTATATTTCTTATGCACGTCTGCAGTGCTGTTTTTAAACCTATGCCACAGGTTTGTGTTAAATATCCTCAAATAATCTGCATTCAGATTAGGCAAATCCTGTTGGATTTTATTTTCTATCCATTAATACAGACAACTCCTTCTTGCCAAAAAAAAAAAATAATAATAATATATATATACTGTATTATTTTTATAAGTATATATTTTTTTATTATTCTTTGATAAAGTTTAATTGGAAGACGTGTCTCTAGAATTAAACCCACCAAAAGGTCTGTGAACTCTGTTCAACTCCTTTGCTAGGAATTTCCTCATGAGGGTGGAGGCATATGTGGGAGAATGACAATAGGTTGTTCAGGGTACACACATCCTGGGGAGGGCGTGAGGTAGAAGTGCAGTGGTTCCAAAAGTACTACACAACTGGAGTACTGGAGAACCCAGTGTACTCCTTTAAAACTCTTGCTGAAGTATATGGAAAATTATATAGATATAACATTATACATTTTTTTTTAAAAATCAATGTAAGGCAAACATGTTTCCAGGGGCGTAGCCAGGATTATTTTATAGGGGGGGCCAGCTGGGTCCAGACTTTTTTTTTGGGTGGCACTTGGGAATCAAAACTATTTGAAAACTACTCAAACAGTTTTGAAGATTAGGATAGCCTATTTTAATAATGGCAATACATTGTGTAAAGCCAACACTGATACACAGGTCAGTTTGTTGTCCACTCCAACACATTTTCCATAAATAGGCCAATGCTATAAAAAAGTACATTATGATAATGCACCTTACTTAATCAGTCTTATTCAAATTATGTTAAAGAACAATACTAAACTACTACAAATATTGTATGCAGATATTTAATCTTATACTGATGGCCAAACTATATTTCTTTCTGATATCCACTCCAAGTACTTGGCTGTAAGTAACATGGCTCTGAAATAAGAAATTAACCCTTAGAACCCTAGACTGTTTTAAGGGCTTTTTCACTACCTTTAGTTGGAAGCATTTATCCTGGTCAATGTAAGTGCCACATACACATGCTATACATTGTTTTTTTCAGCAGAGTCTAGGCTACCCAGACCCCTCTATTAATACATGCATTGATTTAATTTAGATTTTTAAATAATACAAATACAAAAAGTGTATTATAAAAATTCTTATATTTTGACATGTATCTCACCACTGCAAACTGTCAGCTGGCACATGTGTGTGTAGGGCAGACTGTCCTGAATCTGGCAATATCATTGCCATGGTGGAGGGATTCTCTGAGCAAATGTGAAAAATATGTGGTGTGTGCCTTACGGAAATAAATGTCATTTTTTTTATTTAGCCCTGTGAGCCCTACTCTATTTTTTGCCATTCTCACTACCTTTAGTTATAAGCATTTATCCTGGTCATTGTAAGTGCCATTTACACATGCTATATTTTTTCAGAACAGTCTAGGCTACCCAGATCTGCCACCAATTCATATTAATACTTGCATTGATTTGGTTTTGATTTTTAAATAATACAAAGACAAAAAGCGTATTATACCATTCTTATTTTGAAATGTATCTCTGTCAGCTGGACATGACTTTCATGTATGTGTAGGGCAGACTGTCCTGAATCTGGCAAAATAAGAACCATGGTGGAGGGGGGCTTTGGGGCTGACAATTTACAGACATGTGGTGTGCGCCTTACAGAAATAAATGCCATTTTTTTTATTTAGTAATGAAAAATTACCTTTCTGCGCTCCATATCTGTGACACGAACTGATCTTACCTGACTGAACCCGAGTTTGCGTGTTCTGTGTGTACACTCATGATGATTCTAAAACAACTTTTTACTGCATTGTCATGAACAAAGTGAAGGCAAAAAGGTGTTTCTTTGTCGAATAAATTGGGATGCAATGTGAGTCTCGAATTAGATGCCATGCAGAAATTTGCTGGGATCTCAAAACCGGATTATGAACATACTTTGCCATAGAGAAACACATGATAGCGTTGGATTATGAACATGCTTACAAAAACGTGGGGTAAGTCGAGCTATATGAAGTTATTATTTTGATGTCATTTCGTCTGTTTTTTAACCCAGAATTATGTACTTGGTATCAAATGATAGCTCTGTGTCTCCTCTTTCATCTGACATGCGTGGCATACTGTAGGCCTATCTATCCGATCGGATCACGGGTTCGTGAGTAGGGCCTAATTCAAACGAGAGTAATGGGTGTGCAGCGTTGGTTTTTGTACATGATGTTATTTTGCAGTCACGTTGTCTGTTTTTATAGCCAGGAAGCATCGATATACTTGGTACCAATAGATAGCCCTGTGTCTCCTCTTTCTTCTGATATGCTTGCCATATCTGCGATCACGGGTTCGCGAGTAATTCAAACGAGAGTAATGGGTGTGCAGGTGAACTGTAAATATGAATCAATTTGATTTATTTATTTATTTATTTGTTATACTTGATCGCACAGGCAAGTGTTTAGTCTCGTTGGAAAGCCCCACTTCTGCTCTTTCACGCAATTAAGGTTTCATCTCGCTGCGATGAACAGTTCTGGAGCAATGTAACAAAGAACTCACCAGCTATGGCAAGAACCACGCAGTCAGCAAATTAGGTTTTTTATAAAGTAGCCTAGGCTAGGCCCTATTAGGCTACTTTTATTGGAGACATCCGGAGATATGTGCCTAATATGCTTGCATTTCACCCAAATTTTACCGAAATATTTTTGTAACAGCGTTACCGCGGGCATCCGATTATTTCTGATCAGCCCCACAAGTCAATGTCAGAGCCTACCTATCAAGGACAGCCCAACGCAGCTCACTTGGCTATGATTCGGGACACATTCTAACATCTTATTAGCATTAATGTTCCAACTCATCAACTCACCTGTTGTTACTGAGGTTAAGTAGTAGGCTAGTCTACTGTCAAGTGTTTTTAACAGATGACTTGAATTGTCCCGCTGCTGCTGCTGCTGCTGCACTAGGCCTACTCACGATGTGATCAGAACCGTGGGCTACACTTCCTGACTGGGCCAATGGTCGTAGATAGAGTGCAGTAATTGGTTCAGTCCCTGCTTTGCAAAGTGTTGGCAAAGTGCCGTCGAAAACTACTTTTTTTTTTTTTACTTTTCACTGAACGGAGCTGGGGGGGCCAGCAGGGTGGCCAAGCTTCCATCTTTATGATATCTTTTGCTAATATCTTGAGGTGGAACTGGTGCAATATTTAGTCTTTAGGCATTAGGATCAGAATAGATTTATTGTCTTTCATAGAGAATATTCATGGATCAAACCTATAGTCCAGAATTAACATGGATATTTCAGATAAGAGTCTGTTGCTAAGGACACCCTTTCATGATTTAGAAGTGCTCATCATCTTAGTACATCTGCTTTTTTATTCAATCAAGAATTTACTTTTTAAATAATTTATCAGTGTTATAAGTAAACTGATACTATGCAAAACCTTCAACAGTATGAAACTGTGGCTTCTCTGTCCTTTGGCTCAGAACAGGAAATTCAGTGAATGCCATTTCAAAATAGTGGACATGGACAATGGTGAAAATCACTAGATGTCAGCAAAGCACTATGTGAAGAGACTTACACTGTGAATACTTAAACAGTGCGCTCTGCTGGCTAAGACCATTAAACTACATGCATGCGCATGCGCGCGCACACACACACACACACATTATACTCATTACACATTTACATCAGTTAGAGGATTAAAGTCACAAAGAATCTTCTGAGAGCACAATTAAAATGTCTCAGTTGGGTGACTTCAAGGGTGAGTCACATCAGTTGTCAAAGCAATGCTTTTGGTTTGACTGAGGAATCTACAGCATGAAAATAAGGAGTAGCACCTTTTGAAACTGACTTGTGTAGAGTATAAGCAATGAAATGTCTCAAATGTAAGTGGTGTGAATGTCATATCCTGGGTAGTTTGGCCTTCCCAACTCTCAGAACATACATCCTCAAACATCTCATTTATCATATAATGTAAAGGTGAGTTCTTGATGTAAACACGGGTTCTTGGTTCTTGACACACACACATCGTAATATCTGTATAGCCACTAAGAAAGTAAAGAAGGACACATTATTAGTCTCATGTAAGCACTAATTAATAATAGAATGTTATGACATTACATTAGTGTTGTCTGATGTGCACCACTGAAAATGTGCAAATATGGATTTGTCAGTAAGGTCTCTGGTGTGTTCTTAACAAGTCAAGTCAAGTGAAGTTTATTTATATAGCGCATTTCATACACAGAGGTCATTCAATGTGCTTTACATAAACAAAACCAAACAATACTAACAAATTAAAAGCATAGAAGGGCAATATAGTCAAAGAATAGTTCAAAAGGTAAAGATCATAATAAAAAGAAAACATAAAACACACAAGGTAAATCATTTAAAAATAAAGAATAATTAGTAAGCAAAAGTAGTAAAAAAGTAATAAAATACAAAGTAGAATAATTATCAGGGCAGATTCAGAATTTGTAACTCAGTGCAGTTAGCAGAAAACATCTGAGAACAGTTTGGTCTTAAGTCTAAATTTAAAACTTGCTACAGGCCCCAGCCGTGGTGCAACTGGCTGGGGCACCTGCACCGTACGCCAGCGACCCGGGTACGATTCCCGCCCCGTGGTTCTTTCCGGATTCCACCCCGACTCTCTCCCACCCACTTCCTGTCATTCTCTACTATCCTGTCAATTGAAGGCATAAAAGTCCAAAAAATATACTTAAAAAAAGCACTGCTGGTTGTGTGTACTTTGGAGTGGGTAAGACTGTTTTTAGTGGCAGGCTTACACATACTAGACAGGTGATATTTTTGAGATATGTGCTTCCTAGAGGCATTTTTTAGTAAAAGTTGGGAACAGGACTTTTTAACATAATTAAGGTGTGCTGAATCCAACTAGCCCTGTTCCCAAGCTGAATTTTGAGTTTATGACCATCGAATTAGCATAAACAAAATGGTTGCCAAAATGGCGATTTTGGGCACTTTCATTGGGCGGATGTCATTATACCATGTAAATTAATTCATATTGTTCACAGAAATCTTCCTTGGCCAATAGATCAAGGCTGTGAAAAAAAGAAAAAAAATCTAGTATTATGCCCATGTTAATTACCTGAAAAAACCTTTGAAAAATGTAATTGTTAAAATTTTATAACTGAGCAGCCACACGGTATTTGACGAATGAGACTTATGTTTTTTGAGGGTCAAGAAAGATGTGTAGTGATGAAATGTAAAGTTTAAAATTGTGGCCTACTGGTTAGGTCTTCGGGCTTGAAACCAAAGGGTTGCCGGTTCGATCCCCGACCAGTAGGAAAAATGTGGGTAGTGGAAAGGTTGAGCACTAGTCTCCCATGCCCACATCCACGGCTGAAGTGCCCTTGAGCAAGGCACCTAACCCCTCACTGCTCCCCGAGCATCACTGTAGCAAGCCAGCTCACTGCTCCAGGTTACAGTTTTTTCTGATTGCTTAAGCACATTTCTTGTAACTATGGCTTTTTTTGCAAAACTCTACACACAAATGGCAAAACCTCTCACCCAATCAGCAAAACATTGTAGTTCTCTTGCAAAAGCTAACACACCTTGCTTAACTCTTCACACCTTCATAAAAATGGTGTTTTCGTATCTAACAGTAAACACAAGCCATCACAATAGTAAGCACACAATGTGCCAACAACACACTGATGGTATGAATAAAAAACACATCTGGCTTTTGCTTTCTCTGTGCACAAGGTAGACTATGTCAGCTTGAGGTCATACTTTTGTCATAGTTCTGTAAACATACAGGGATCCAAAGTATTAGTGTTTATTTACACACATCAAAACAAACACAAGTGTATTTTTCCAAGTCAAAACACAAAATAGCATTTCACTGAGACAAAACAAATCAGTCTACATCGAGTCGTCTCTCTCAAAGTTCTGTCTACATCACATGCAATGTCCTAGTCCAAGGCACTGGGAAAAATATATTCTGGAATGACGTATCCAGGCCTGACATGACAATATCCCCACATATAGACTGTTTTTTTGTCTGTAAAAGGGCTATTTCTTTCTCTTCTCACTCTTCCTGCTCACTCCATTGTACCCATTGTACATTACCTGTGGCTTATTTATAGTGCTTAGGCTGATTGCAAAGTGAACTAATTATCTAAAACAGAGTTGGCAAAATAGTGTAAATAATAGCCATTGTGCCTACAGTTGTGCAAAGTGTGTGTTACAAAATTGCAAACTGAGTGCAAAGCAGTGTTTGTGCTTTTAGTTTTGCGAACTCAGTGAGTGGTTTTGCCATTTGTGTGTAGAGTTTTGCAAAAAAAGCCATAGTTACAAAAAATGTGTTTAAGCATTCAGAAAAAACTGTAATGTGTGCTTCAATGTGTGATCTGTGTGTTCACTAATTCACGGATGGGATACATGCAGAGACCAAATTCCTTGTATACCCAAGTATACTTGGCCATAAAACCTGATTTACATACATTTACATAATTGAAGCGAACTGGGTTGGTAATGTATGACGTCTCGGAGTAAGTTACACAGGCCTTTACCCATTTCGGTAACACTTTACGGTAAGGGTACATTAATTAATTCATGATTTATGTATTCATTCATTAATATCTAATTAATCATCAGGAATTTACTGAGTTCATAGTTGTGATCTCATACATGAACACATTACTAAAGTATTAGGTACGGTGGGCACATCATCATGAATTATGATGTATTAACCATGATCATGACTTTATTTTTCTGCCAAAAATGTGGTCATCACTGCTCAAATTCTGATTTGAATATAACTTTGGAGTTCTCTAAACACATGTCATTATTCACTACTTTATTTGAGAGGCCACAGACATGATAAATGCATGAGCAATTATCCTAAATCCCATCACACCTAATGCTTTAGTTGATGTGTTGTTCATACATGAGGTCATCATGAATGAGAGTATATGAATTCCTGTCAATTCCTGATGATTCATAGGATATAAAGGAATGAAGTAATGCATAAATCATGAATTAATTCATGCATGAATTCATTATAATTCATGTACCTTTACCATAAAGTGTCACCCATATTTCTTCATAACATTTGTGTTAGTAAAATGATTGCATGTCCTGTGAATTAATAGCTAGATGAATAACTTTATAACTAGTGCAAGTTCAAGTTTAAGTTACTTTATTTGTACCCAGAGGTAGATTTTGTTTGCAGTATAGAATGCTTCAAGAGAATTTGCCAGAACAGGAGCACAGAGGATGCCATCTTTACGGAAATTCACTCTGCCCTGTCCCTCCTTGACAATAGCAACACCTATGTGAGAATGCTGTTCATTGACCAGTTCAGCATTCAACACCATTATCCCCTCCAAACTGATCACCAAATTCAGTGAACTGGACATCAATACCTCCCTCTGAAACTAGATTCTGGACTTCCTAACCAACAGACCGCAGTCTGTTAGATTAGATAACCTCACCCACTCAACCCTCACCCTGAACACTGGCGTGTGCTGAGCCCTCCTTTACTCCCTCTTCACCTACAACTGCATACCTCTACATGGCTCTAACACCATTGTCAAGTTTGCAGACAACACTACAGTGATTGCTCTCATCAGCAACAATAATGAGACAGCCTGCAGGGAGGAGGTCCAGCACCTAACATCGCGGAGCACCGACAACAACCTGGCTCTCAACACCAAGAGGACCAAAGACCTCATTGTGGACTTCAGGAAGTCAAAAGCTAGCACACAAAGCCCCATCCTCATCAACAGGACTGAGGTGGAGCATGTCACCAGTTCATGTTTCTGGGTGTCCACTCTGGACCTCTCTTGGACCCTCAACACCTCTACCTTGATCAAGAAGGCTCACCAGCATCTCTTCTTCCTGAAGAGACTAAAGAACACAACCTCTCTCCTCAGATCCTGGTGAACTTCTAAACCTCTACCGCTGCACCATTGAGAGCATCCTCACCAACTGTGTCACAGTATGGTATGGCAAATGCTCTGCCTCCGACTGGAAAGGACGGCAGAGGATGGTGAAAACTGCTCAACGCATCACTGGTTGGTTCCTCACACCCCTCCATCAACGCCCCCCCCCCCCGTGCCTCCTTGCCTGTGCCTGTTGAGGTGTCCATGTCGATGCCAACCTTCACAGGGACAACAAGGAGGCGAACATTTTGCCCCTATCCCACCCATAGTTATCTATTTATATTAATAAATGTACACACTTTATTACACTTAAACATAGCGATATTCTACTGATATTTCTACGGTTGTTCGTGATTAGTTCAAAGGAACTCCAATGATTTTAAACTCCAAACATGTGTCCACCCACCACGAAGAAGGTGTTTACCAATGAAGTCAGGCCACACTCTTTGCCAAAGAGGACCGTAAACATAGTCAAGAGTATAATAAGGTGATAATAATGCTAATTAGCATAATAATAGTTTTTTTTGCATTTTTATATTTTTCATAGCCTTTACTTTTTATTTATTGCCCACAGGAGATTTCTGAGATGCACAGACGTGAACAATATTAATTTATTTACATGGTATAATGATGCCCGTCTGAAGAAAGTGCCCAAAATCGCCATTTTGGCAGCCATTTTGTTTATGCTAATTAGATGGTCAAAAACTCAAAATTCTGCTTGGGAACAGGGCTAGTTGGATTTAGCACATGTTAATTATGATAAAAAGTCCTGTTCCCAACTTTTACTAAGAAATGTCTCTAGACCCATATACAAGGACTTTTTCTTGAAATAGCACTTGTCTATACTGAGGACTTGCGCTAGCCTAGCACCTGCGAACTCTGCAACTAGAAGGACTGGATGAAACGTGTTGAAAACAGTCTCCACTGATAAATATCACTCTTGCTTACTTGGAAATGAGGTCCTGTGTCCAAAATCCTGAACCACCCCTTTAATGTCAGACAAGTGAATGCAAATTCTGGAGCAATCTCTTCACAGCCTTGAAACAGCTTGCATGCATCTCTACCATGATCTCTACCCCCTCTGTCTCCTCTCTGATGTGGGGAGCTAATAGAGTGCCTAAGTCCTGCCCTTCTGGTTGACCACCATGGGACCTATAATCATAATACAAATATGATATGGTAGTCAATGGCGAGTGGCAACATATTTTCTGGTTATTATCGACTTGTGCGTTGAATTACACATATGATGTTAGTCAATTTAAAATAAAATTATAATTTTAAAATAAAATGTAAAAGGCGGGACTTAAGCACACTATTGACCCCGCCCATGGCACTGCATCTCCTGGTTGAAGCATGGCGCTCATATGAGAGTTTTTAACTATCACATTTCAATTTACACAATGCTCCGAGTTCCAAGTAATTCAGCCAAGGTTACCTATAAGTTGATGCATCAAAATGGTAATGTATTTGCTATCTGTCATTTTCTGCAATATTAAGAATATTATATAGGGTACTTAACCTGCAGCCCCATTTAAAAAAATTTTTTCCCAACATTGCACATCATCTACTTAGAAAGGCACTGTTCCCACATACTTTGCCCCATTAAATGCTTTACCTCTTTTGAAAGCTTAGACCCTGTAGAATTCTCTGAAACAGTCGGAGTGACTGTGGGATGTATTGGCAAAGAGTTAGAGGCTTGAATGTTGTTTTTTCCAGCTGGTAACATACATCTCTGGAACTGCCAACATTTGGGCCCTAAGTCACCTAAGTAGCCTTTAAACACAATTGAGGCCTGGAACCTTTTCTAATCTTTCACTATAGACTAAAATATGAATGTTTCACATCCATTTTGCTCAGTGTCCTATTTGGAAAACTTTTAGACACAGTAGTTCTTTGATTCTATGACAGTCACTGGGTGCATTCTGATTACAAGGGTCCCTTTGGTGAATTCCCTACTTCCTCCCTACCTCACAGGGTGTAAAATTCACAGAGAACTTCAGGGAACTTAAAGGAGAAACCTGGACGATTTTTACATGGATCTTGATCGCTAGACGTCGCCGAGTAGGCCTACTGTCGATAGAAAAAATAACAACCAAAATCAGTGCTACCGAACTGGAGTAGCTGCAGCTAATGGCCAGTACTCCCATTGAGCTACAATGCTAGGTCTCGGGCCATCATCAATGTGCCATTTTTGCCTCTTAACAAACTTAAATTGTAATTTAGTGTACAATATGAACAGAGTCCTTACGTGACAAAACAATGCTTTTTCTAGTCATTAGCTGTGAAGAAACACGTCCAATAAGGATTTGGGAGTTCGTCCTGACGTTTTGGCAAACCAATCAGGGTTCTTAGAAGGAAACCGATTGATCATATGGGAAAGGTCCACCGCAAATTCCATTAACTAGATGTACCGCAGAGCGGTACAAAATATGACCGCCGCCCAGTCCAGCAAATTTTTTCCACAAAAATAAGTCAAGCTGAAAGGCATATATGATTCTAACTGTCTCACTAAATTGCATTATGCACACTCAATTCTCACTGGTGTCTGCTAGACAACAAGTACCAAAACATGATTAGTTCATAGATTTCACATGTAAAATTCATTTTATACAACCCCACCCCCATCTGGCCTGTTCATAATTCTGAGAAATTCTTGAATTGTGTGCATGTGTGCGTGTACATGTTTATGTGTGTGTGTGTGCTTGTGTGTGTTCCTGAATATGTGCCTGTGTTTGTGCATGTGCATGCATGTGTTGAATTGTGTGCATGTGTGCGTGTACGTGTTTATGTGTGTGTGTGTGCGTGCGTGCATGTGCTTGTGGGTGTGCCTGTGTGTGTGCATGTGCATGCATGCGTACATATATCTACTGTGTGTGTATGTGTAATACGTATGATTACTGTGAATGTATGTGTGAGCGTGTGTATCTGTTTATGCACAT
Source organism: Alosa pseudoharengus (assembly GCF_046254945.1). Lineage (NCBI taxonomy): Eukaryota > Metazoa > Chordata > Actinopteri > Clupeiformes > Clupeidae > Alosa > Alosa pseudoharengus. Next base: position 22,973,182 of record NW_027468576.1, on the reverse strand, counting down.
GTGTGCATATGGAATGGGTTAACATGACCCCTGGAGGCAAACATAGACAAAAAATTGGTCATCCTAGGCCCTACGGTTCTAAAGATATTCACAGAAAACTCTGTTGCGGTCACTAAATGTACACATAAATTATTTTATTGTAAGGCCCCCCATGAACGAAAGTTCACGAAACTTGGCATTCATTCGGAGGGTGTCATAATGATCCTATACTTTCAATTTCGTGCAGTTTTGACCATGTCAGCCAGAGATATTGTGATGAAAACACCTAATTTTTTGCTTTTTAATTTTTAACTAGGTGGCGTTATACATGAAATAAGTGGTAATGGGATGGGTTGACATGGCCCCTTAAGACCAACATACAAAAAAAAGGTGGTCCTCCTAGGCCCTACGGTTCTCGAGATATTCACAGAAAACTGTCTCCAGCCACCTACAGGCCAGTTGGTGTATAGTAACATAAATTAATTTATTGTGTGGCCCCCCATGAACGGAATTCCACGAAACTTGGCGTGCAGAGGGTGTCATAATGATCCTACACTTCCAATTTCGTGCAGTTTTGAGTATGTTAGGTCACAGATACTGCAATTACAACACCTCATTTTTACTTTTTTGTGTTTAACAAGGTGGCGCTATACATGATATTCACAGAAAACTGTGTCTGCCCTACCCTCCTTTCGGGGGTCCAGTCCAGCGGGGTGGCTACAGATCAAAACGAAAAACGATGGTTCCATGCTATCCATATGGGGTTACATGCTCACCAAGTTTCAGGCATTGCACTAGCGAACACACACAAGTGATCTTGGTGATCGTGATATGGAAGGAACAGCGGTAGATCACTGTTACTGGAGAGTAGCTTTCAGAGGTGAGAATGAGAGAGGAGTACTTCGTGCACAACATACCGCCGGGTTGTAATGTGTACACAGCTGGTGGCTACCGGTCGTGGTCTGGCAATGTTGTGGGAGCAGGCGCATGTCATCGCGATTGGCTTATGTGAATAGGGGAAGTTAGCTGGCACTGGAGGGCTACTCGCATGCTCTGACGTACAGTACCAGTGACATCCAGGTTATCGAAGTGGGTGAAGGTGCCATCAGCACATATGTTCTATGCCTTTTGAAGCCACACAGGAAGCAGCCATACTCTTTGTGGAGTAGGCTCTGGAGTGGGAGTAGCCTCTGCTTTGATAGCACATGGCTGACTGTCTGAGCTCCATAGAGGCGGAATGACATGAAATTGTCACCAAGCGCATGTCCACTTGCAGGTCACTGTTGTTAAAGGAAAATTACGGTTTTTAGCACTTTGAGTCCTTTTTCTGGTTTGTTTTGGATGAACTAGAGTGGTGGACACCAAAATGTTGACGATTTGTCCTGTCTCGACTTTTCTGACTTGTTTTGAATCGCCTTTGACTTCTCAGAGTGGCTGCAAACAGGCATACTGTAGTGTAGGCTACTCAAATATATCCTAAAACAACCCTTAAAGATGAACTGAACTGAAAGAATCAACATTGATAATGTGTTGATTATGACAATTAAAAACTAGATGTACCGCAGAGCGGTACAAAATATGACCGCCGCCCAGTCCAGCACATTTTTTCCACAAAAATAAATCACGCTGAAAGGCCTATATGATTCTAACTGTCTCACTAAATTGCATTATCCACACTCAATTCTCACTGATATCTGCTAGACAACAAGTACCAAAACATGATTAGTTCATAGATTTCACATGTAAAATTCATTTTCTACAACCCCACCTCCATCTTGCCTGTTCATAATTCTGAGAAATTCTTGAATTGTGTGCATGTGTGCATGTACATGTTTATGTTATGTGTGTGTGTGTGTGTGTGTGTGCGTGCTTGTGTGTGTGCCTGCGTATGTGCCTGTGCATGCAAGCGTACATGTCTACTGTGTGAGTATGTGTCATACGTATGATTACTGTGAATGTATGTGTGTGTGTGTGTGTGTGTATCTGTTTGTGCACATGAAATGGGTTAACATACGGAAAAAAATGGTCATCCTAGTCCCTACAGTTCTCAAGATATTCACAGAGAACTGTGTCTGCCCTACCCTCCTTTCGGGGGGTCCAGTCCAGCGGGGGGGCAACAGATTAAAACGACGGTTCCATGCTATCCATGTGGGGTTACATGCTCACCAAGTTTTGTGTACCCCGGTCTTTCAGTGTCCCGGGAATCCTTGTTGGTGTACGTCACTAAATGTACACATACATTATTTTATTGTAAGGCCCCCCATGAACAAAAGTACACAAAACTTGGCAAGCATTCGGATGGTGTCATAAAGATCCTACTCTTAATTTCGTGCAGTTTTGACCTTGTCAGCCAGAGATATTGTGATGAAAACACCTAATTTTTTGCTTTTTAATTTTTAACTAGGTGGCGCTATACATGAAATAAGTGGTAATGGGATGGGTTGACATGCCCCCTTAAGACCAACATACATAAAAAAGGTGGACCTCCTAGGCTCTACAGTTCTCGAGATATTCACAGAAAACTGTCTCCGGCCACCTACAGGCCAGTTGGTGTATAGTAACATAAATTAATTTATTGTGTGGCCCCCCATGAACGGAATTCCACGAAACTTGGCGTGCATACAGAAGGTGTCATAATGATCCTACACTTCCAATTTTGTGCAGTTTTGACTATGTTAGGTCACAGATACCTGTGATTACAACACCTCATTTTTACTTTTTTGTGTTTAACTAGGTGGCGCTATACATGAAATGAGTGGTTATGGAATGGGTTGGCATTGCCCTTTGAGATCAACATACAAAAAAAAAATGGTCCTCCTAAACCCTATGGTTCTCGAGATATTCACAGAAAACTGTGTCTGCCCTACCCTCCTTTCGGGGTGTCCAGTCCAGCGGGGGGGGGCTACAGATCAAAACGAAAAACGATGGTTCCATGCTATCCATGTGGGGTTACATGCCCACCAAGTTTTGTGTACCCCGGTCTTTCAGTGTCCCGGGAATCATTGACGGAAATTTGGGCATGCGGAAAAAAAAAAAAAAAAAAAAAAAAATCTGACTAAACCTATATGACCGCCGCTTCGCTGCGCGGCGGTCATAATAAATGACACTAAAAAAAATAATTTAAAAAATCAATACGTAGCCTTTTTAAGCAACACCAAAATTGCATTTGTTAGTATTAGAATGCTGCCAGTTTCAATGACGTCACTGGCATGGTAGGACCTGAGAAGTTCTATAGGCAACAGCTGCAGCATATTATGTATACACGAAAATTAGTAATTTTAATGGCGTGGGTTACACATTTGAGCCTGTGAGGGACAGGCCTGTAGTGTCTTGACTACCACTAGATGGGGGACGATCGGTTTCAGGCTCCAGCTCAACCTTCAGTAGGATCATTTGGGTGAAAATGACTGGGCGCTGCCGGAGCATGGACACTGGAATCTATCTGTTGAAAAGCAGTGGCGAAATGTAGGGAAAATGTTCGAGGAGGCCAAAGTGACGGGGAAAATATGTTTATTTATGTATGTGTTTATTTCGGGGGGTATACATTTTGTGCAATGTGCAACATAGATACATTTTTGTGCGGCACAACATAGGCTACTGTAGACCTAGCCTACAGGTCATGTAGAAAACTGGACGAGGGGCGCTTGAGACAGCAACACGCACGCTGTCTCTCTGTCTCCCTCCATCCCTCACACACACACATTGCCTACTGTACATCCTCCACACAACTGCATACTCACTCACCACCACTACATTAGGCCTATGCGAAGCTACGGTGCACAAATAAGCTATATAACACGTATTGTCACGGAAATGTAGGCTAACGCAGTCTGGACTACTGGCACTCGTAACAGCAACTCACACGGGCTCTCTCTCTCCCTCCCTTGAAACTGTTAAAAACTTCGTCACCCCAAGTTGACCCCAGATACACGGAGGGTACACGAGTTTGCCGTTTATTTTAGGCTAACGTTAGTGGAGAGTTTGCAGATTTTTACCTTGTGGATGTTGATATTGCACGAGTCTCTTGGATAGCACTGCGTGTTAAACTCCCTCGCATCAACAATCTGCCCTGAGACGGTGAACAACTGGCTTCAGGGTGAGTAGAAAGGGACATTGGATTCTGTTTACAGACCCGCTGTGGTTTAGTTACCAGCTAGTAAACGCATTATTATCGATCTGTGATATCGTCGGAGTCATGGTTTATACTCTCTATGGTCGGAGTGCTAGCTTGTGGAGTTTGACATAAGAGTGTTTCCAAGGTGTTGCTAGCCCTTTCCTAGGTTGGATCGTATGGTAGCCTATCTAACACTCGACCTCATCTGAGGCTACTTCGAGATATTATTCCAAAGGGGACAGATAGGCTACTGCACTTAAAACTTTAAAAGATTGAACGAATCTTCCCGGACTTTGTAATTGCGACCAGTGACTGCATTGGGTGAACGAAGCCGAAGTTGAAACTTAGGCTCCATGGCACATAGACTGCGGGGCTCGCCCTTCAATGAATTGAAAAAGACTACAAGCTGCCCCACCGAGTTTGCGATAAAGTAAGCAAGAAAAGGTTTTTTTAAGTCAGGATATGGCGAGTCAATGGCATTTATTCGTCCAAAGTTACAGACCATTTTCCATAGTGCACATCTTATCTGAATAATCTTATGTTTGAATGTCGTGTGTGTTTCTGCTCATTGACAAAATAGCGTTCAGTATGATTCATGCCCAATTAATTTCCCCTGTTAAAGTGTTCGCCTTTGTTTCACTAGTTTGGTTTCATTTTGTATGAGATTTTGTGATGTAGGCTAGCCTATGATAAACAGCTTATGGCCAATATGTAACTCAGCTAGGCCTAATGTTAGTTTCCTCAGCCATGTCAGCTAGCCTCAGACTCATTATCTGCTATGGCTGCTAGTGCTAGTGCGGAGTAGCTTACCATGCCAGTGACGTAGCCGATTGTTGAAATCCAACATGGAGGCGCCCATGTAACAACAACACTTTCAACGTACAATTTTATCCCTTTTGATAAATTCAGCCATTTTAATCATTGTACCAATGAGAAGAAATAAAATACATCTGTTATATCACCTTTACTTCAAATTCCAGTTCAGTTCATCTTTAACGTTCATTTTCAAAACTGTGCAACTCACCGAGTGGTTAGTGGTGTTCGTTGATTATTAAAAGCACTTATTATACGGCTCTTCACAATGCTAGTAGAACGCTTCATTGACTTGAATTGGATTTCCCAACGTTCTACGGTAAAATAAATTCATGTAATTACCGCTGCAAACATATAATTACCGCTGTCAATGGCAACGGGTTTTGTGCTGCTGATCATATCACTCCGCAAGTATTCCGGTCACTTCTTGCATTGGAACTTCATTTAAAAGTGAAAGCAGACAGTTGATCAGCTGTGCTCTAAAGAATGTTTGATTCAAGTTCAGCGTGTGTTGCGAACTATGTTTCTCAGCAAAAGCCACGACGTAACGGTAACAAATAAGTGTAAAGACACATAGCCTATCGTGGAGTTTATTTTTTTTATTTTTGGCAAGTAGCCGTATAATAAGCGGGATAATGTATAGAACGCCTGTATTTATTGGGAAAATAAGTCCCGACAGGGCGAACCGGATCCCGACGCGCCAGCGGAGGGGGTCTTGTTTCGCCCTGAAAACAATGGGTCAGTTTATATAAACAATGGGTCAGTGGTTCTACCTCTGTTGCCATTCCCACCCTAACCCTAACCCCATCAGAGATCTGTGCTTTCTGGTAGATCTGTGGTGGGATTCGCCTGTGTCTCTGCTTGATGGGTGGTGCTTCTCCAGTAGGGATTCTATGATTTCTATACATTATCTCTTACATATATATCGGCACAATGTATGATTTCCAGCAGTCTTATTTGCTATTGTGGAACTATTCACAACCGCTCAATATTTGAACCTGAAGCATAGACGGTGGCGCAGTAATATCAACGTGCAATGAGTCTTCCAACAGAAATCAATGGGATTTTACAAAATGGCAAATAAAACACGAAAGAAAATGTATTTCGCTACGCAACTTGTTTTGGAACATCAACGAACACCACTAACCACTCGGTGAGTTTCACAGTTTTGAAAACGAACGTTAAAGATGAACTGAACTGGAATTTGAAGTAAAGGTGATATAACAGATGTATTTTATTTCTTCTCATTGGTACAATGATTAAAATGGCTGAATTTATTAAAAGGGATAAAATTGTACGTTGAAAGTGTTGTTGTTGTTTACACGGGCGCCGCCATGTTGGATTTCAACAATCGGCTATGTCACTGGCATGGTAAGCTACTTTGAACTAGCACTAGCAGCCATAGCAGATAATGAGTCTGAGGCTAGCTGACATGGCTTAGGAAACTAACATTAGGCCTAGCTGAGTTACATATTGGCCATAAGCCATTTATCATAGGCTAGCCTACATCACAATCTCATACAAAATGAAACCAAACTAGTGAAACAAAGGCGAACACTTTAACAGGGGAAATTAATTGGGCATGAATCATACTGAACGCTATTTTGTCAATGAGCAGAAACACACACGACATTCAAACTATTGATAAGATGTGCACTATGGAAACTGGTCTGTAACTTTGGACGAATAAATGCCATTGACTTGCCATATCATGACTTAAAAAACGCTTTTCTTGCTTACTTTATCATAAACTCGGTGGGGCAGCTTGTAGTATTTTTCAATTCATAGAAGGGCGAGCCCTGCAGTCTATGTGCCATGGAGCCTAAGTTTCAACTTCGGCTTCGTTCACCCAATGCAGTCACTGGTCGCAATTACAAAGTCCGGGAAAGTTCGTTCAATCGTTTAAAGTTTTAAGTGCAGTAGCCTATCTGTCCCCTTTGGAATAATATCTCGAAGTAGCCTCAGATGAGGTCCAGTGTTAGATAGGCTACCATACGATCCAACCTAGGAAAGGGCTAGCAGCTAAACACCTTGGAAACACTCTTATGTCAAACTCCACAAGCTAGCACTCCGACCATAGAGAGTATAAACCATGACTCCGACGATATCACAGATCGATAATAATGTGTTTACTAGCTGGTAACTAAACCACAGCGGGTCTGTAAACAGAATCCAATGTCCCTTTCTACTCACCCTGAAGCCAGTTGTTCACCGTCTCAGGGCAGATTGTTGATGCGAGGGAGTTTAACTCGCAGTGCTGCTATCCAAGAGACTCGTGCAATATCAACATCCACAAGGTAAAAATCTGCAAACTCTCCACTAATGTTAGCCTAAAATAAACTCGTGTATCCTCCGTGGGGTCAACTTGGGGTAACGAAGTTTTTAACAGTTTCAAGGGAGGGAGAGAGAGAGCCCGTGTCATTTGCTGTTACGAGTGCCAGTAGTCCATACTGCGTTAGCCTACATTGCCGTGACAATGCGTGTTATATAGCTTATTTGTATATGCACCGTAGCCTTCACATAGGCCTAATGTAGTGGTGGTGAGTGAGTATGCAGTTGTGTGGAGGATGTAGGCTACAGTAGGCAATGTGTGTGTGTGAGGGATGGAGGGAGACAGAGAGACAGCGTGCGTGTTGCTGTCTCAAGCGCCCCCCCAGCTAACACAGTTACGTCGCTGTTACGTGGCGGTTACGTAACTTTATTACCAAACATACGTTGCCGCCACGTAAGTTCTAACGTTGCCAATACGTGCGGGTGAAAGACGCGATTACGTTGCCGCAACATATCTTGGCAACGTTTCTCGCACGTAACCTCCACGTAACCGCCACGTCGCGGCAACCAAAAGACATACTGGCGACATTGTAGCAACCTTCCTGAGAAAGGTTGCCATAATGTCGCCAGCACGTTAGGGCGGATCTGCATGTGCAGTCCTCATTTGCCCATAGAATCCACAAAATCTAGTCACATTCATATACCTGCATTCTGGCTGGTGGCTGTTGCTAATGTTGACCCCAAGCCTATTCAAGACAGCTGCACTAACAAGTATCAATTTATGACTGCCACGCACAAAATCTAGTTGAGATAGCCTAGACAAGCCACATTCATATTTTACCTGCATTTTGACTGGCTGTTGCTAATGTTGAGCCTATTCAAAAGAAAAGACAACTGTACACTAACAAATGATATTTTATTTAAAATAATGTGGAAATTCAATTTTGCGATGGTCTTCCACCTGCTGTTCCATCCGACCCTGTGAAGAACAAATAAAAGAGAACAGGTGAGTGCATTTATATTAATTTTACATTCAGTCAACAGTCATTTTACATTTAGTCAAAACTTAAATAGGATATGCTAATAGCTGGTTACGCTAGACTTTTTTGCTGCTGCTTGGTCATTCCTTCGCCCTTGCATTTGTAGCCTAGATCAAGTGTGAGGATGCCGGCGCCGACGGTAGGCTACAAAGTCGCGGGAATAACGGAGCAGTGGACTGGAGATGCGGATGGTGTTTCTGTATTAATATTATTATTATAACTGTGCGTTCAGATAGCCTACCCGGCCGTAAGTATTGATACTGCTCCTTTGTTAAGTTTAGTTCATACCGTTATCAGTCTGTGCTCGTTAGAAGCATTATTGAGGATTGTAAATGCGTTGATATAACGCGAGTGTGAGAGTGAAATGGTCGCGGTATGATCCGGTATATGGTATGCACATTTAATGTACGACGTCTGACAGTTACTTTATAAACATGGAGATAATCTTGTGTTGATTCACCAGCATATTGCAGCTAAACTGTAGGCCTACAGTTTACATTGCTGCTATAGCTGTAATGTTACTGAACCATGATTTCATGCGTTTTTGGCTATAAGCTTCATTGTTATGGAGTTTTGTAGCTTGTTGCACTAAGATGTCTCGCCTAGAATTGGGCTATGTCTACACAAAACCATCGGGTGTATTTCCTCTTACCGCTTTCACACCTTTAACGATAGGCCTACCGGTAAGGAAAAAACTTGCGTGCACACAAAGGTGAAAGCGGCTAAAAGTACTGTAGTGCATATGCCAGACCAGTCGATGGCGCCGCGGGCTGTGCAGAGGCTTCACAATTAGGCCTAATTCGCGTAGAAGACAAAACATTGTTGAAACAGTTTGTTAAGCTGTCGCATGAAATAAGGAGGCTACATGCAATTCGGTTTTCAATTCAGCTGTTAAAGTACTAAAGTTCATTTTCAAGGTATGTGACTTATGTGGAATTTCAAATGCTTAGGCCTACGTATTGCATTAGGTCTGAGCACTATTGGAGAAAACATTAGCATGCGTCAGTCATAGGTTGTAGTAAGCTTAGCTAATGTTTAACTAAGTTAAGTTAATGGTGTGCTTCAGTAACTTGGCCACAAAAGGCTGATACATTGTGCACATAAATCATGACGGTAAAATAATAACCGTTTTTAAAAAATCATCGTGTAGATGGTGTCGAGCCGCCAAGGTTATTGCTTGAAGATGAAGACGAGTAACCACGTCTTGTGAACAAGCTTAAAAAGTAGGGCATGGATCTGCATATCATTTTGAGGTGGTGTACAAAAATATGATAATTGTTCCCTAATAGTCGGCATGTTCGTATAATTGATTTAGAGGGATATTTGCCTCTCTCGTTTCAACTCACCTTAAACTTTTGGTGTGGGCTGCATGTTTTAAGACCTCAGGAGCTCCACCTCCTCTTCCAGCCCTAGCTTCCATTTCATGACCGCTTCTGTAAAAAGATTGAATTTGTGATCAAATTTCAGGCAAACGCTTAGCAGCTACAGATATTAGACACTTTATTTTTCTGAAAGCATACGAGTCCATGAGCCACAGCACAGGACGGGCCCAAAAATGGGCGTGTCACCAACACTCAGGGAGAGATAGAGTGTGCAAGTGACGCCACTTCCACTTGCCTCCATGGGACCTATCTTTCAAAAAAATTTGAACGCCAGTCTATGGCGAAAAATAAATTATTTTCTGGTCCCGGTTGACTTGTGCCTTGAATTACCCATATGATGTTTGTCAATTTTAAAGACAATTTTTCATGTAAAGACATTTGCAGTTTGTTTCGTAACTATTGAATTACAACATTGTGAAAGATCGTAATTCCAACGACTACAAACCCATCAGTCGCGCTAGTGACGTTAGCTCATTCACAGCCACACTAGATGTACAAGCATACCAGCAACAGGTCTTAATTGGGCTTTCCTTGCCGATGAAAATACCATGAGTCAGAGGATTAAACACATCAGGTAAGTTGTATTCGTCCATAGACTGTACATTACATACTGTTAAGTGACAGCAGGCAGCAAGATGCAACCGTTAACTAGCATAACAGCTATCAGCTAGCTTCTAATCTTATCGTTTCATTACGTTGGTGACGTACATCGTTCGAGACGAGAGATGTAGTCCACTGAGCGGATTCGTACAAAACCAACATAACTTTTGAAGTCTATCGAACAACAGTACTTTCTTGACGTGAAAAATTATCTTTTAAATTCACACACATCATATGTGAAATTCGTGGCACAATTCAAACTGGACCAAAAAATAATTGTTATCTCTCCATTAACTCCCGTTCATATTTTTTTTAAAGACAGGTCCCTTGTAGCGGAAGTAAAACGGAAGTCACTGGCACACTCTATTAAGTGCACAGCTAACTGTCTGTATCATAGAAAGAAAACTGATAAACTCACCTGCACAACAGGCCATAAAAGTAAATTAAACACTCAGTAAATAACGTTAGTACATGCCATTTCCCTCGCCACTGACTGTATCGCCATGGCAACACCAAACTGTCTCACAAAACGCTAAATTAACGTAACGGTATTTAACCGTAAAATAATCCACGAAATGTCAAAAGATAGGGAATACCCAGCTAACAATTTATGGTTTCCAAAACGTTCTGGGAACCATAGTTTTTGGTTTCGGAAACGTTAGTTTTTAGTTCCCAAACGTTACCCTAAGGTTAGTTTTTGAGCAAGTTTTGGTTCCCATGGTTTGCTGAACGTTCCGGAAACGTTAGTTCTTGGTTATATAAAACGTTCCCTGAGCGTTCCCCTAACGTTATCTAAAGGTTGCAAACTTTAGAGAACCTTCCCCTAACGTTCCCCAACCGTTGCAAACTTTAAAAAACCTTCCCCTAACGTTCCCTAACCGTTGCAAACTTTAGAAACCTTCCCCTAACTGTTCCCATAACGTTCCCTAACATTTAGGGAACGTTCCCTTCCCTAAATATTGCAACCTTTAGGGAACCCTCCCCTAACATTGCAACCTTTGCATACCAATTACTTTAAACAGCACGAGCAGGAATGCATTATTATATATTAGCAGGAAAGAATGAACAGGCAAAATCGATGGAACTTATAACTTTAATATAAAATTATCAAAAGACAAAAAAAACAATATAAAAGGCCTCACTGTATATATATATATATATATATATATAAATTAGACTTAGTGTTAGCTAAGTATATTAACATAAGGCATTTGACTTTGGTAGGTGCTACATTCAACAAATAGACACACTGTACAATAGACAACAATATACATTGTGGCAGATACCAACACAATATACAAAGACATAATACCAATACAAGTACACATGGAGTGGGCTGTTGAGTGCAAAGTAATAGTGCAAATGTAGAGTGCAAGACGTATATTGGAATGATAAAGTATGTAATGGGCAGGTAAACGGTCAAAGTGGGGATGACCCCACTTATCTGCAGTTCAGGAGAGTGACGGCAGTGGGAAAAGAGTTGTTCTTGTGTCTGGTTGTTTTTGTGTGCAGGGATCTGTAGCGCCTGCCAGAGGGGAGGAAGTTAAAGAGTGTGTGTGCAGGATATGTGGAGTCTTTGGTGATGGTCTCTGCCCGCTTAGGTCCCAGAGTACAAGTCCTGGAGGGAGGGCATTTTGTTCCTCCTCTTCTGCAGCTCAGTGACTGTCGAGCAGGACGACAGCAATATGTCATCGACTGGAGCAGAGGGAGGTGACTGGGAGCTCCTTAAGAGCATGAGCAGCTCATCCATCTTCTCCTCAAATGCGTCCATTCGCTATGCCATGCGGTAATGGTTGTCCTTATTGCTATGGAAAATGGATGGTGTTAGTTTTAGTTGTTAAATACATTATATACCTAAATATGTGAACAAATTAAGTGAGTGTTCTTACCTCTTATTTCCGTCTCCATGGCCAAGCCACCTCCCTCTGTGTGATGAGTCACTTGTGCTGTTTACAACAACAAAAAAGTTACTTACTCTCAAGTTCCTTGTCATGAAATTGTATTTACTTGGAAATGGAAAATTCAAAGACACTGTACCTTCAACTGGGTCCCAAGATGAAGTGGCAGGCGTTATAATAGACCCATCCAGCTCTGGGCAATGAGCTGGTTGCCTGTGTGGTGTTGACTCATCTAAAAAGAAAGTAAATATGAATATTGGTCAGTTAATTTATGGTAGGTTTCTTGCACATGACATTTGCAAAAGATAAACCTATGCTGTTACATTAAACAATCGCTAAAAAGAAAAACTCACATGCAGGTGGTGGAGGCAGTGACATCTGCTGACCTAATAAAAGGCAGGAAGAGACAAATACATCAGAACAGTAACATGATATGCACTAGGTTAATAAACATGAATGTCAGTAGTTCCATGGTAGGAAATATGACTCAACTGGTTTTCTTAAATAATACATGTATAAATGTTAACTTACAGACAGGGCTTCCAGGCACACGCACCATCCTGGAATGCTTTCTTGCTTGCGGAACGGATTCATCTGAAATAAAAGACCATACAATCTGCACTGATTGCAAAAAGAATATTTGAATTGTGCAAATAATGTAGTCTGTATTTAAGAGGTCTTACCATCACGTGACCATGCACTGCCTTTTGTGGACGCTCGCATCTTCTTCCGCCTCAATGCTAGAAGTGTCCATCAGCCGCTGACATTTTTCCATAGCTTTGGTGTATGAATCTACGTTAAGAGAACAACGTTTTTGTGAGCCAGTAGTAGAGCAAAGCAGTATTTCCATATAGAGAAAACTATTATTGATAGTATTGCAGCAATCAGTCATCTGTACACAACCAGATTTTCTTAACTGGATATTTGGCCCAGCTTTTGACTTGATTTTTGTATTGTAGCCCAGAGAATTACTAATGGGGAGACACAGCATCCATAGAAATGCATGGGCTTAGTTTGTAAAGCCAGTATGGCAGCTGTGTATAGCCTACTACACACATTCCGCCCCTTCCTGTATGCTTCCCAACAGACCTCTGAAGTTCGCCTACAAAAAGGAACCAAAACTGCCATCTTTGCCTATAAGGAGATCAGGGTGTTAATTTAACCTAACTACCTATGACAAGTTAGGTCTGGGGTAGCAAAAATCTAAGTTGCTGTCTTAACGTAGGCCTGTTATAGATCACAGTTAGCCTACCACTCGAAGGCAAACGTGTGTTGAGCAAAATGTCTGCATTTCAGACTTCTTCGTCCACGGGAGAGTGTAATAATTTTCTCCCCATGTTATTTTCCCATAGCAAAAATTGCAAGATAGGCTACCGGATCTCAGCTTTTTGAAGGCAAAATTCAGAGGTCTATTCACTTGAATCGTCTATCCGATCAACTGTGTTGCAAAATGGCCGCCGACAGTGTAGCCTATACATTATCTATAGCCATCTCTATGGCTCTAGTGTAGCCTACATATGCAGGACTGTTCAGTAGGTTATACCAACTTAAAAAGCCTCACCATCTCAGTATACCCACTTAAAATAGACTAGGATACATTTGGGGTTGATCACAGTATAGCCTACCCACTACAGCTAACTAGCCTACATCACAGTAGCCTAGATCCAGCTACATACAGTAGGCCTATATCCACTAGCCTACACCACTGCTGCCGAGTGACTTGCCTAAAAGGACTGACTGTACACTAAAACTAATGAAAAGAAACGGTAGCCTAGTGCTATTATTTGTAACATCAACGTGAGCAGGTTAACACGATGACACAAAACATACAATGCTGCAAAACATAACACGTTGAGAACAGCTCAAACAAAGACGAACGAGCAATGTGCTCTGGTAAATTACAAACTTGGTAGAATCGGAATATAACAAAGCCCTACAAGTGAAAGGACTTAAGGTTAAACCTCAAACCCTTGCATTACAACCACTAGGCCTACATCATGAAACTGTAACATATTTCACTTACTTTCGTGAGATCGAATTCAAGACGAGTGTAATCCATTCCAAGACTTCTTCCAGCGGTGTTCAAGAATCACGGAATTCAAACAGAGACCGTTTACAGAAGTCAGGACAAGACTTCAATCGATCACCTGAAAGCAGAGGCGCTGTCTTCCCCCTACTGGTGTGGGGGTAGGCCTACGTGTAAGGGAGAGCCTGTCTGATTGAACTGAAGTGAATTGTGAAATGAAATAAGTGAATTTTCTTAGTTGTGAAAAGTGTTCTATTGATAGATTTTTGTTTAAAGTTCACCTAATACGTAAAAAAAAGCACAAAAGTATATATTTTTTATTTATTAAAATTGATATTAGCCTAAAATAAATATTATCTTGATATGATGTTTACCTTACTTAGATTTTATAAGACCAATCATTTGAGTGGATCTAAATCAAGTGACTGCAAACATTTTGTATGTTACTTCAAAAACTGAAATGGAGCTTGTGTTGTTATTGTCTCCAGTTTCTAACGCTGATAGAGGCGCAATCAATCACACAATGCTATATAACACATTTAACACGGCATGGAATTGGAATGAATAGAGACGCATTACCATTGACGTCATTGCCACCTAATCAGAAGCCTCGAATGCAAATAATGTAACATGTGTGAATGTAAAATGGTAATGGTAGGCTACAGGAACAAATGAAACATGTTCTGAATGTATTCTAGTGATAGCAGAAAACTATTCTAAAAATATTTAATATTTTATTTACCGAAGTATTATTATGACCGCCGCTAGCGAAGCTAGCGAAGCGGTCATATAGGGATTGTCAACGTTTTTTTTTTTTTTTTTTTTCCCGTCATCTACTTCCTGAAATTTTGGTCAACGATACCCGGGGCACCGAAACACCGGGGCACATGAAATTTGGTGGGTATGTAGCCCCACTAGACTTTTACGGAAAAATTTCGTTTGGTCCCCGGGGGCCACTCCCCCTCCGCGCTGGGCCCCCCGAAACCCAAAAAATGCAGTTTTTCCTAAATAACTACCTGAACCGTGGCACCGAGGATGAAGAAATTTTTATGGTATGTTGGTCTCAAGGGCCCACATCAACTTAGCCCATAATCACTCATTTGTGATTTGCACCCCCCCGGTAAAAAATGAAAATGCAATATCATTCTGCTTTAATCGCCCCTCTCTTCAGTAAAGACGTTCAGAACTGCACCAAATTTTATGTGTATGATTAACCTGACATTCTCTGGGGGTATGCCAAGTTTCGTAGAATTTCATCCATGGGGGGGTCTAAAAAATTAAGTTATGTGTACATTTAGTGACTCTACACTCATTGGCCTGTAGATGGTGGTGCACACATATACACATGCACACACAGGCACCCACATACTATCGGTATTAGAACGGCTGATACATAATTACAAATTCAGTAGGATTAAAAGAAAGCCAAAATAAATATTCATCATCATCATCATGGCTGCATTTCCAGTATTGGCGATAAGTAGTCGTTTGTCCACTAGATGGCGCATCGTTGCAGTGAGACGTAATTTTGTTGGAAGTTAATCTAAAGTGGGTTAGAAAGACACTATGCTTCCTACAAGGACAAGACTGTAGGCTACAGTAGTTTACCGCAGAGAACGTCTAAGGGTAGGATGATTTCTGCATGAAATGTAATTCCCATTTCCTCTTGAAGCCGAAATAAATCTGAGAATGTTTATCGGACATGCTTGTTTTTTACTGCAGGTAGGCTACGTTAATCCTATCAATAGCAGAACGTAGGTAAAATAATGTTACCGTTAGCATGGTTGAGTGATGGAGGCCAATTTGATTATTGATGTATTTGTAGAAAACCATAAATGCGTTTATAGGCTACCAAGCAAATCGATAACAGCACTAATTGTATCTTTCGACTGTCATCTCATTTGCTTATGACCATAACCTAGGCTACTAACAGGAGCTAAGTGAGTTAGCCACAACACGTTCGCTACGTGATGGTTTTTTAATGGAAAATATATAGGCCTAGGCTACCTGAAAGATAACCTGTCTATGATCGATCTACATCTCCATTTAAACCAGATGTTTTAGAGCGCACGTTGAGATGTATTCAGGGCAGGGCTGTACCTACACATATTTGTTGCACGTGCTACAAAAATCATTCTTTGCGATGGATGATTTAGTACCAACGTTACACCGGTCAGATACAGTTTTGCCTATGGCTATTCCGTGAGACTGAGGCGCTTTTTGTTTGTTCGAAGTGCGTGTTTAGGGTGTGAGAGGGGAGTCGATGTGCTTTGATTCCAGCTTGGTAGTTGTAGTCTATGCGATTAAAAAACACGTGTGTGTGAAGTATCCAAACAATGATAACGCTTTCATTATGGCTGCTTTAGCCACAGACCTTGAGTTACTGTACAGTGGGTTGGGTTCCATTTAGAAGTGTCCACTTCATTCGCCCTTTCCGTGATTCACAGCTACGTGAAATGTATTACTACTGATATGCAAAACTATTAACTTTTCGCCAAGAGGTGGCAGCTTGATACTGTAAGGTGTAAGCCATTGGTTCCAACGGAGATTTTATTTGGGTCGCCAGCATAGCCTGGTGACAATTTGTGTTGTGTAATAGGCCTAGCATAGGGCCTACCTTATATAGCTTATAGTTTGTTAACAGTCACGGTTTTGTCATGCAATGTCTATGCATTTTTGCATTTAGAATAGCTCTAAAACCGGGGGGCGAACACGTCGCAGGGGGGGCGCCAGTGCGTGGATATCTCAATCGCAAAATTAAACAATATTTCTATCTGGGCGCCTACCATGGACTAGGCTGGGTGAAAATCAAAAGATTGCGTCAAAAGATTGAGCTTAACCATGGACCTCATGGTTGCAAAATGCAAGGGAACATGAATCAGCATATTATTTGCACAAACAATAACGGAGAGTAGCTCTTCAACTTTGCCCGTTAAAATGTGTATGAACAGTCTCGCAACGCATTTCATGAAGGCCCTTTTGGACATGTCAGTTATTTGCACCACTGGGTAAAACGGCATTTTGTTTTAGACTACTGGTATTTAATTTGTGCATTGACAATAAAGCTGAATATAATTTGAACTAGATGACTAAACCTATGCATATGTAGAAGAAGAAACATTCACAAAAATCCATGACATGACCTCTCTTCTTGATAGCTGTTGAAAACTGCATGGAACTGACAGGGATTGTTTTAGTTTAATAATAAATAAATAAATACATTATGCTGCTACCTTCTGCTTTTCCCAAATACAATGTAGCCTACAGGTGTACCTTTCATCAGTCCAGTTGCAATGGATGGACTATGATGAACTGCCCTACTTGTGATTGTTTAGAGATTTTAAAGGTTTTATAACAATGTTACAGATTTTTTGGCCCAGAAACAAATCTATTCACCTTTGCAGCGCCAGTAGGCTACTTTGTGTGCGGAATGTGTGCAAACACACATTCCAAACAAGCATACACAGAAGTTTCAAGAGTGGGGGATGGAGTAGAAGATGGAGACAAATTCATTAATATGATTTATTTTCGTGGAATGGATGTGCAGGACTGAGCGGCGGTCATATTTTGTACCGCTACGCGGTACATCTAGTTGTTTGTTTAATCCAACATGAAACTGCAATCGGTTCTGAATGCAGACCAGGCGTTGTCTTCCCCCTACTGGCGTGGGGGTGTAACAGTTGGACTTTTATATTGAGCTAAGTGAAATGTGAAATGTAGAAGTGAAAATTGTTTTATTGATAGATTCGTGTTTTAAGCATTTTCACTTCATACGGTTAAAAAACTGAAATCAAGCACAAAAGTATTGTTTATAGCAAAATTGATACCAGCCTAAAAATAAATATATTCTCTTACTCCTTATCTTAATTTGATTACATAAGGCCAATCATTTTTAGTGAATATCAAGTGACTGCAAACCTTGTATATGCTAGGCCTACTTCAAAAACTTAAACGGAGCTGGTTAAAATAAACATGTCAAAACAGCACTCAGAACAACCAAAAACAACCAATAACAACCAAACGGGAACGTTGTGTGAAGGTACTGTGCAACCATAGGAGAACGTTTTGGTTGGTTGGTTCCTAAACGTTAAGGAACCCTTAGGTAACGTTCCCTAACCGTTTGGTTTGGTTCGAACTACCCTTTAGGGAACCATACACTAACGTTCCCTTAACGTTTTGTGTTAGTGGGGTAATCTTAAACACATTTCCCTTTCTAACATAAAAACATCAGAAAACAATAAAAACACTTACATAACTGAGCTGTATTTGGGTAATGGTGATGGTTTTATACAGTTAGCAGCTAGCATGTTCTGTAATATCTTCATTGAACTCACGTTATTACAGATAGCCTACACTTTAGGAAATAAAGTGAAACTCACCAAAACTGTCATACTATTGAAATCACCACGAAATTGTCGCTTAGATGTGATAGAACAGACTCGGTTTGGTGATAGAAAAGACGTGAAAGGTGTTTAATTCCTATATAGTTCGGTGCTGTATGTTGTCCCATGATGAATGATTTTGCGTCTTTTCGTTTTTTCCGTTAGGTGAACTTGCTCGCGTCTAACTCATACTAGCTCGTGGCTAGGAAGGCGTCTTAAAGGGGCAGTAACATTAATTTAAAAGTGGTGATCATTAATTATTAAAGTTGAAGGCTTTTGGTAACAAGTGTATTTATTAAGAAATGTCTTACAAATTAATATATAGTAATAAATATATATGTTAATTTAGTCTGTTTATTATTCTATTTTGAACCAACTTTGACCAAGCATGGAGATTACTTGGTCACACTTATCTGCAGGGGCGCCTGCAGGAATTATTGCTATGGTACGCACACCCACCACCCCCCCCCCCCCCCCCCAAAAAAAAAAAAAAAAAAAAAAAGTTCACGCGTGGACAGTATTTTTTCTTTAGGTTCGTGCATACATAGCATAACAAACATCCACATGCAATAATGCAACAACAACGTCTACAATTACCTATTCATTTGGGCAACTTTATACATCCCTATACAGGCTAAAGCTACCTTTAGTTGTGTTATAGCTACTGTAACGTCTGGCTTTAAACAGCTGTAATGCAGTCGTTCTGACAAGCACACCAATTGCTTAGCCAACCTTGTTCTTGCCCATCTTGAATAGCTCCTCTAGCTTTGCTGCCTCCATCCTTTCTGTTTTCGTTGTTTGTATATCCATGATGAGTATTGAGTTAGTGAATTAGCTCAACATTGTGTAAAGCCGAGTAAAAGAAAACAAGTAGCCTATGCGTGCCTGCGTGCGTATTCTCTCCTGCTCAAACATGTGTGCGCGTTAATTTTGATAAGTGTTCACTAACTTTACTTAATTGAAAATTGTAAATAGCCTGATGGCATGCAACTAATGGGATACTGCATAGTTGGGAAGGTATGGTAGGCCAATATGGTGTGAATATACACACACACAAGGTACATTTTCTCTCGTTGTTGAGTGATGGTACGCACAGTGCGTACGGACGTACACCTGCAGGCGCGCCTGCTTATCTGTGAGCTACAGGCATAAAAACAAGACCAATTTGTCAAACCCAGCTAGACAATTGTTCTTTTATAGCTGCCCTCGCATACTTTTTCATTTCGCTGGATATTTTATTAAACTGTTTCTCAGCATAATGTATGTATGTGAACAGAAAGTAAGACATTCTTACCTTTTTTTTTTCTTTTCCAAGAACCGAAGTGAAGATGCTGGGATCCACCATTTTAAAGACGACTTGAGGCAAAAGGACATCTTGACAACCCTCAGCTGCAACAGCAGAACCAGCCCCTCTGCGGCTTAAGGACAACGTCAGCTTGATAGAAAACTGGGGGGCAGTTACCTTTGGGGTCTAGTGTTTCCCTGTCCCTTATATGCCTTGTGAATCACTGTTTTAAATCGGAGATGCCGACCACAGTCTTTGTTTGTTGTTTCCGATAGTATTTTGAAATAGCCTCTTAGTTCTGTTAATTGGGCAAAATGTCCTGCGAGTGTGATTAGTAAAAGCGATCTTAGTCAAAATTGCACTAGACAGCATTAACATTAGGATTGGATTCTGATTATCAGTCACTGTTTTAGCTACTCTCCACCTCAGCCGCTCCAAGGCCTTCATGCTCTGTACTGGTTGACTAATGCCTACCCTGCAATGTGGTTTGTTAGTACATCACTTCAATCTGTGAAACGCATGAATTTGACTTCAAATGTTGTTTTAATAGAAATAATTGTCGTGATTTATTTATGTGGACCCTGTATATGCATTTAAAATAAATGCTTCATCAATTCAGTATCTGAATATATGTCATTGCTATTTTTTCAACTGGGTCAGAGTTTGTGGAACTGAGAATTGTTATGTAGTTCTGGATTAATCCTAGTTGAGCACAAATAGTTTCTGTGGGAATTGAGTCATCCCTAGGTAGTGAATAAACAATACAAACCAGTGGTTAATTTTTCCAGCTCGAAAATAGTTTGACTTAGAAAAAATCTGTTATTTTATAGCATGTTAGCCTATGGGTTTTGCTTTGCTGTCTGAAGGTGAGCCCTTTATTGTCACTATAAAATGGAAATACAAATTCTAAACTAGAAATTGTCATACATATCCAGCATAGCATTCAAACCTAATCTTTGTGCTGGACATGGAAACAACCTTTAATACTCGTATGGTGTAATTCTGAACTTTGACGTATCACGGTAAGTAAATGACCACAACACTATGTCGCCGCAACATTACTTGCGTTACCAAGTGGCAAAGTTAGCAAAATGACCAAGCCACTACGTTGCGGCAACGTAATTTGTTTACTTAATGGCAACTTCCTGTAGGCAACGTTGTGGCAACGTCACTCAGTACCAAGAGGCAACGTTATCAAAATTACCAAGCCACTACGTTGAGGCAACGTAATTTGTTTACTTAATGGCAACTTCCTGTAGGCAACGTTGTGGCAACGTAATTTGTTTACTTAATGGCAACTTCCTGTAGGCAACGTTGTGGCAACGTCACTTACACTACCAAGAGGCAACGTTATCAAAATTACCACGCCACTACGTTGCGGCAACGTAATTTGCTTACTTAATGGCAACTTCCTGTATTAACGTTGTGGCAACGTCACTTACACTACCAAGAGGCAACGTTATCAAAATGACCAAGCCACTACGTCGTGGCAACGTAATTTGTTTACTTAATGGCAACTTCCTGCAGGCAACGTTGTGGCAATGTTGCCACAACGTTGCCAGAAAGTAATGTCGCCATGACCAAATGGCAACTTATAGGCAACGTTGCCATTTGGTCGTGTGTTAGTCCAGTTTTCTACGTGACCTGTAGGCTAGGTCTACAGTAGCCTATGTTGTGCCGCACAAAATGTATACCCCCCTAAATAAACACATACATAAATAAACAAACATATTTTTCCCGTCACTTTGGCTTCCTTGAACATTTTCCCTAGGTTTCGCCACTGCTTTGCAACAGATAGATTCCAGTGTCCATGCTCCGGCAGCGCCCACAGTCATTTTCATCCAAATGATCCTATTGAAGGTTGAGCTGGAGCCTGAAACCGATCGTCCCCCATCTAGTGGTAGTCAAGACACTACAGGCCTGTCCCTCACAGGCTCAAATGTGTAACCCATGCCATTAAAATTACTAATTTTCGTGTATACATAATATGCTGCAGCTGTTGCCTATAGAACTTCTCAGGTCCTACCATGCCAGTGACGTCATTGAAACTGGCAGTGTTCTAATACTAACAAATGCAATTTTGGTGTTGCTTAAAAAGGCTACGTATTGATTTTTTTAAATTATTTTTTTTAGTGTCATTTATTTTTAATTGTCATAATCAACACATTATCAATGTTGATTCTTTCAGTTCAGTTCATCTTTAAGGGTTGTTTTAGGACATGTTTGAATAGCCTACAGTATGCCTGCTGGCAGCCACTCAAAACGAGTCAGAAAGGTCAAGACAGGACCAATCGTCAAAATTTCGGTGTCCACCACTCTAGTTCATCCAAAACAAACCATTGTACCAGGGGTGCAAATAGCCTTACCCTTAACTTATTGAGTCAGAATAATCGTGGTTCCTCATAATATTACCATTGCTTCACCAGTTTAACTATGCTAACAATGGTAGCATGCTAATTATGTTACTTAGCTAACCTAGCTAATCATTTTTAGCAGTTTTGTTAAAAATGCTAACTACTATGCTAACCATGTTACTTAGCTAACCTAGCTAATCATTTTTAGTAGTTTTGCTAACTATGCTAACTAGCATGTTAACTATGCTAACCATGTAACTTAGCTAATCATTTTTAGCAGTTTTGCTAACTAGCATGCTAACTATGCTAACCATGTTACTTAGCTAACCTAGCTAATCATTTTTAGTAGTTATGTTAAAAATGCTAACAATGCTAACATGCTAACTTTGTTAACCATGCTAACTAGCTACAGTGGGTAGGAGTGATAGTTGATGAAAAGTGTTGACATAGTTGATGACAAGTTAAAAGTTGTTGATAGACAGCTAGTGAATGTATATAGTTTAAAAGTTTAAAAGTTGAATGTAGATAGTTTAAAAGTTGTTGATAGACAGCTAGTTTAATAGATAGATAGTTTAATGATAATTTAAAAGTAGACCGTTTAAAAATTGAATGTAAAAAGTTCAGTAGTTTAATGGGTTACATTGTTTAACAGTGGATTATTGTAGTGAGGACTTTTATTTTGAAACAGTTTTGGGCAGAGGAAACAGTTAAATAGGATGTGTAGTCTTAATTGACCCAGATTGTATGCTTAAAGCCTGAGGCTGCAGGTGGCCTGAACACCTGCCATAGGATTCTAATTGCTTAACGGCCGTATTATGATGTCATAATTGGCAATGTTAAGTCTATGGGGATTTCTAAAAAGTTTTTCTTTAATAGTTTAAAAAGTATAAAAGTTTCAAAGTTGAAAAGTCATACCAACCCGATCTGTTTGAAGACCTACGTTACAAAGTTTGAATGAAGTTTCTAAGTTAAAGGAACCGTATGTAAGAAAAATATTTCAATTAATCATAAAATGGCCCTGATATGTCACTAGACATTAAGAAATCATGTTCATTTCAAATAGTTCCAGCCAGGATATTGTCATTTAAAAAGTGAAGTTGCAGCCCTCAACTGTTGTTGATGTTGTGTTTTGTCATGTCATGTCATGTTGTGTTTTGGCCTGATGCGCCACCCTCCACCTATCTACTAATCACGAAGTCAGTAGTGTTTCGCCATCAGAGTTGGCAACCTTGAGTCAGGGGGGAGGGGGAGGGGATACACCGCTCTTCAGTATTTTGAAAGTGATTGCAGTACCAGTTTTGGCCACAATCTTACATATGGTTCCTTTAAACTGTTCAAGAGAAATTGCGTACGGAAAAAGTGGTAAACGGAATAATAAGAAGAAGAAGTAGAAGAAGAAGTTGCCTAGGAAGAACAGTACATTGCATTTTCATGCACTGTAATAATTGAAAAAAAAAACAGGCACTTTGAATAGGTTTGTACGAGAACGATTAAAGTAGGCCTATATAGGCTTACATATAGACAGTTCCAACGAGTTCCACAAACCATTTATCAGCCTGAGTGGCCCACTAATTAGTCATTAGGCTAGGCCTAGGCTACATATCAACATAAGACTAGCTTGTGCTAGTTTCAATAACGTCAAATTAGCTCCGCTAACCTTTCTCTCTGCCTTCCATCCATATGTAAAACAGCAAGCAACCACGCAAATCCATCGACTGTCAAAACTCCTGTAGTTTTCCTCGAACTTGATCGTTTTAGGGTCATGGCATTAGACGAGGGGCCGCTCATTTATCCCCTACATTTCTGTAAATAGACTTGACCTGCAATCGGTTTATTGGATAAACCAGAAACACATTCCCCATTCCCAGGAGGCTTTGCTCCATTGTAGCCTAGGCTTACATTAATTTACATGTAAGTACAAACAAACAAATTCAATTGTCGTTTTTTTATTTGTGATGAAAGTTCTGTAACGCCTGAATAAGACAAAAATGAATTAAGATAAAAAATTAAGGCTAGCCTACACAAAAATCAGCATGGGAGAGATGAGTGTGCAGGGTAACCATAAATGACATATAGGCAGTGAGCATGGTATAAATATTGGTTGGACTTCCCAAACAATAAAGTGTAGATCTCGGAGATTTTCACGGAACATTCTTAATGCATCTCTCAGGTCGATGGCCGCGTACGATTCACGGCCGCGATAAAAGCTCTATGGGCCGGCCCGCACCGCGCAGACTCATCGGTCGGCCCACCGGGAAAACTCCCGATTGCCACTCCGCCCCTGACGTCAGAACTTACTGTAATATGCCTACTGTACTGTAGTATGCCTACTGTATTAGTTTGTGAGGTCAGACAGACAGTTGAAAAATGGCAAGTGAACAGCATGTGTGCAATAGTGTGGAGTTTCTCTTAAATAACTAATTTGAAAGACTTGAGTTTGTAGTTAAATTAGCTATCAAAGACCAAGGACCTGATCAGCCCGACATTAACATTGTATACCAACAAACAAAGGACAAGAGTCGGTCATTTAATCTGACATTTTCACGATCGTGGTAGGCCTACAGTGGGTCCCTGTTAAGTTTGGACGGGTTCCTTCAGGAATCACGATCCCCATTTTCTCGGCAGAAATGGCACAAACTGCAGTTGACACAAACAACCACAAGGTGTCACTTTGGTGCCACTACTATTTTTGATGCGACTTGACTTATGATGCAGTTTCCAAGTCAGTAGAACAATCAGAGAAAGCTGAGCCATTACCAAACATATATGATAATACAATAGCGTGAGTTTATATATCTTATACCCTATTTGTCACGGTTACTTATAGATTTGATAGTGTAACGATAAGCGCATAAGAGCATAAGAGACTTTCAGCGGGGGCACGGAAACTTAAATTGATCACGGTAGTTTAAGCTTACACTTGACAAAACATTCTAATATGAAAATGTAGATGCAATTGTTGTAAGATGGTGCAGCTCCTTTAAGAATGCACCGTTGAGACTGGAGCGAGTCATATTCAAAATGCAAAAAATAACACCGCAGACAATTATCCTCATTCATTGCAACCGCAGCATGCCTGCTTGCCGACGTTTAAACAAAAAATATATCAAAGCACCTTTTGCGTTTGAATGTAACATTAAAAAATGTTTAAACAGCTGGACAAATGATTTAGCTAATTGATTATAGCCTGTACACCAGCAATTGTTGAACATTTGGAAAAAGATCGCTCAGCTGTTGCCACAGTCACAGGCAATGTCAGAAACAACATGAGAGCAGTACACACTTCCCCGAATGTGGATGTTACACTGTCATAATCTACCACCAGCATTTTGGCAAGTTGAAAAATAGATGACTTCTGTGAAATCTCTGCTTTAAAGCAAGACCTAAATGAGTAGAGTTGTGTTGGGAATGTCGGTGCAATGTCCATGCTATAATGGTCTGACAAACGTACTGCCTTTTCAAGCAGTTCATCATCACCTGCGAGTTGAAGGATCATAGGACGTAAAGACTCAAACAAATAACAAGTTTCCCGCATGTAAATCATTCAAAATGTGTGAAAGTCATTAGGCTGGAAGCGTGTCTACTGTCAGTGACTAATGCGAGAAGCGGGTTCTGTGTTGTAGGCTATGCATTTTTCCGACACTTGGCTGCAAGCTCCCCTCCCCCACCCCCTTCTATCACAAGCAGTGCAGCTTTCTGAAGCGGTGCCTTTTGAAGCTAATGTAACAAATACCACCAATATTGTTGTGTGGCAATAAAAGTATCCAGGGTTTGCGCAAGTAGCCTAAATATATAAATAAATTAAGGACATACAATCCTTAACGTGAAAAAGCTTAACGTAGCTTAATGTCCCAAAACAACAAGTCGTTTTATGCGCTCATTATAAAGAAAGTTTAACATGTCCCAAAACAGCTGTCAATTAATCACCAAACGTCAAGAGGGTTGAGTCTGAATGACACCGAGTTTTAGACACTGAGTTTTTGAAGTTAAGAAATATTTTCGTAATAAAAATGGTCATTTAACCAATAAAGGCTGAAAACATGTAGCCTACAGTAAAACTGTAGGCTATAGCCTACAGTACATGCAACCCAGCAGAAGACTATTATAGGCTATTGGCAAATCATTGAGCATCATTCACACATTGTATTCTGCACAGTTTCTACACGTGGAGCGCTAATGTGTCTAGGCATACTGTAAATCATTCAAAATGTGTGAAAGTCATTAGGCTGGAAGCTTGTCTACTGTCAGTGACTAATGCGAGAAGCGGGTTCTGTGTTGTAGGCTATGCATTTTTCCGACACTTTTTTGTGTCGGAAAACTGCACCAACTGCACCAATTCGAAATCACGATGGTTAGAGAATGTTAAATATGTTCAATATCCCTAACGGAATGCATGTCTTCGCCAAAAATGTCAAAATACGATGTTATGTTAATAATGCAAATGAACGGCACACTTTGAAATATAGTCGGAAATGAGATGGTATTATCATTGAGACAACAGGGGTATACAATAAAATCCGATTGTAGCTTACAGCAGCCGACTATTTAGGTTAAGTTTATAATGTTGTGTACGGCCACCAAGCGTCTTCTGCCCCACGGCTGCGGCACAGTCTTGAGTGACCGGATTCGTTTTCCTTTGTCATATGAATGCTGTCATTTTGTTAACATTACTGTTAAGGAGATGCTGTAGGCAAAGGCTATATTTCAACCTCGTTAGTGTCAGAACTATTCACAAGGTTTCTGGGCAGCATTTTTATGTTCTGTTAGCAAGCGAACTTCTCATGACTACCGACATAGCCTACTGCCAGCTGACGAAGCTCTCATTTTAAAACATTACTGAGACAGACACTGTACAATCAAGAAATCTTGCCACTGAATCCAAAACTATGTTTAACATTATGTACAAGGCTTAGGCTACAGTGGACTAGCATGTTGCAGGGGCTGCTAAAAACACAGAGAAACGCACTGAAAACTCGGCCAATCACAGCCCTTGCTGTCGAATGTGCCGTCTGGTTCGACCGTGAAACGCTACAGCGGACTATGCTGCCCCCAAGCGGCTGCAGTTGTACTTACGTTTCACCATTCACCATGATCGTGAATGAAGTGTCAATTTTTAACGGGGACCCACTGTATATGTCTGATAAGAAGCTTTGGTTGTCCTGAACGCAATAACATTTTCTGTTTTCCATGCCTGCTTTTCCAATCTTCCGGGGGACAAGGGGATGTTTGGAGTAGGCTAGTGTAGGTGTGTGTGACAACATTTTTCAGAGAAGGCAAAAAACATGAGGCTAGCATCTTGAGTTGTGCAAATTAGCCATGCTGGGGAAAGCTAATATTGCAGCACAACTCGATGAGGGCTACAGTGTAAGTGCGAAATCGTGTTCAAATGTACTTCCAAGACCATTCAAAATGAGTTACTGGATTGCATGTTTGATGTAATGCAGGATCATATCATAACTGATTTGATCAGAACTGATCTGATCTGTGCAAGCAGAGGAGACGTGTCCACCCACTGTCAAAATCACTTTATTCATCCCCGGGGGCAATTAAGTTGTAGTGTTTAGCTAGGCTTACATCTGTGAACACTGTGCAAGAACGATTTTTCTGTTTTAAGATAGATAGATAGATAGATACTTTATTGATCCCCAGGGGAAATTCAAGGTCTCAGTAGCATGCTGTACAGAAATCACACACACATTCACTAACAGCAGAAAAAAGTCATTAAAAGTATATAATTTAAAAAGCACAACTAAGCAATAAGGACAGTAGAAGATAAAGAATATACTAAATATACTAAAATACAAATTATACTAAATAGCACTTAATCTAAATCAATTCTAAAAACTGTATCCACATAGTGGGTGATTAATCAAGAGGCGCTTGCAATGACTGAGGCAGGGACTGAGCCTGTGATTCTCTGTGCATAGTAAGGTAAGGTAAGGTGCTCTGTGTGAGTGAGTGTCATGGTGATGGTGCAAATGAGTAAGTCCAACAGTGCAACAGTGCAAGAATAAAGTCTAGAGACCAGCATAAAATAAATATGGACATATATGGAAAATCCATTGATGGGCAGACAAATGCATAAACGATCTCAACCGTGCTTTTGGGGCAGCTTGGTATAGTTTGTTCACCTAAGAGTGACACAGATAAAGTAAGGCTGATTGAGGCTGACATTTGATGGGGCTAGTGTCATGAGAGGAGCATCTGGTGGAGTCAGTAAGAAAGTGCAAGACGTGTACCCTAATTGCTATGCACATCAATTGAACCTGTTGATGGAAAAGGCTGCGTCAGCAGCATCCTCAGTGCGTTTCTTCTTCTCGGATCTTTATGGTTTCTCCGCTTTTTTCACAAGATCTCCGAAAAGATTTAAAAGCATATTATGGAGTGTTCGAAATAAATTAAACATCTGGAGATTTTGATACAATCTCAGTTAGAGAGGCTAAAGGGTTTTCTTGAATGCTCTTAGATCCCGAGTTTTTATTCCTTTTAGACCTGTTCTACAAGATCATGCCCCGTGTAGATGTGCTCTATGCACAGCTGCAGAAAAGAGCAATTGATGCAGTGGAGGCACACAGGGTTACAGACAAGTTTGTGGGCAACATGAGAAAGATAGGCCTACATGATGTCCTGTGCCTTTGTGCAAAACATACCGGTGTCCAGGATAAGCCCAGGGCCACTTCTAACTTTGCGCAAATTGTGTGACAATCATAGTTACCGCCACAGACAGATTTTCATTCACTGGCCTTTCGTCTGCCGCCATCCAAGCTTCCTCAAATTTTCCAAATCATTCCCCAAGGAGCTCGTAAAAAACTGCCCTTTTAAGTGTATGTGTCACTTAATATTAATTTCTATACAAACCACGGTGGACACGCAAGCAATTCTATGGTAACACCCCCCCCCCCCCCCCCACTTACACACAGAATATTTACCTTTTTAATGAATAGCCTACTTTTAATTTACTCTTTAAAGTTGAGCTGGCTCTTGAACACAAACATTTTGTTGCTTATAATTATGACCGCCGCGCAGCGGAGCTTTAGTGAGATTATTTATTTATTTATTTATCAATTTTTTTCCGCATGCCCAAATTTTCGTCAAGGATTCCCGGGACACTGAAAAACCGGGGTACACGAAACTTGGTGGGCATGTAACCCCACATGGATAGCATGGAACCATAGTTTTTCGTTTTGATCTGTAGCCCCCCCGCTGGACTGGACCCCCCTAAAGGAGGGTAGGGCAGACACAGTTTTCTGTGAATATCTCGAGAACCGTAGGGTTTAGGAGGACCATTTTTTTTTGTATGTTGATCTCAAGGGGCCATGTCAACCCATTCCATAACCACTCATTTCATGTATAGCGCCACCTAGTTAAACACAGAAAAGTAAAAATGAGGTGTTGTAATCGCAGGTATCTGTGACCTAACATAGTCAAAACTGCACGAAATTGGAAGTGTAGGATCATTATGACACCCTCCGAATGCCAAGTTTTGTGGAATTCCGTTCATGGGGGGCCACACAATAAATTAATTTATGTTACTATACACCAACTGGCATGTAGGTGGCCGGAGACAGTTTTCTGTGAATATCTCGAGAACCGTAGGGCCTAGGAGGTCCACCTTTTTTATGTATGTTGGTCTTAAGGGGGCGTGTCAACCCATCCTATTACCACTTATTTCATGTATAGCGCCACCTAGTTAAAAATTAAAAAACAAAAAATTAGGTGTTTTCATCACAATATCTCTGGCTGACAAGGTCAAAACTGCACGAAATTCAAAGTGTAGGATCATTATGACACCCTCCGAATGCATGCCAAGTTTTGTGTACTTTCGTTCATGGGGGGCCTTACAATAAAATAATTTATGTGTACATTTAGTGACGTACACCAACAAGGATTCCCGGGACACTGAAAGACCGGGGTACACAAAACTTGGTGGGCATGTAACCCCACATGGATAGCATGGAACCGTCGTTTTTCGTTTTGATTTGTAGCCCCCCCGCTGGATTGGACCCCCCGAAAGGAGGGTAGGGCAGACACAGTTCTCTGTGAATATCTTGAGAACTGTAGGGCCTAGGATGACCATTTTTTTCCGTATGTTTGCCTCCAGGGGTCATGTTAACCCATTTCATGTACACACATGTGCACAAACAGATACACACACATACATTCACAGTAATCATACGTATGACACATACTCACACAGTAGACATATGTACGCTTGAATGCACAGGCACATATGCAGGCACACACACAAGCACGCACACACACACACACACACACATAACATAAACATGTACATGCACACATTCAAGAATTTCTCAGAATTATGAACAGGCAAGATGGAGGTGAGGTTGTATAAAATGAATTTTACACTAATCATGTTTTGGTACTTGTTGTCTAGCAGATACCAGTGAGAATTGAGTGTGGATAATGCAATTTAGTGAGACAGTTAGAATCATATAGGCCTTTTAGCGTGATTTATTTTTGTGGAAAAAATGTGCTGGACTGGGCGGCGGTCATATTTTGTACCGCTCTGTGGTACATCTAGTTTATTTTATGAGTAAGCCTACATAAGGATAAACAACTTGAACTTGACTATGAGAGCGGAGTCAGAGACTTTCTAATGTGGAGACACAGCACTCTACATAGAAATGCATGGGGCTAGTTTGTCACGCCAATATGGCCGTTGTCTACACATCCCACCCCTTCCTCGGCAAAATGTCGACATGTGAATACATTGAGCCAATCATGTGGTGTGATGTGAATGCATTGCGCCAATCATATGGTGTGTTGTGAAGACATCGTGCCAATCATGTGTTGTGATCTCGCCTCTGGAGCAAGATTGGTGTCGTGAAGCCTTGCGCACGCGCATTTCTGCCGAAATGGATGCCCGACGAGTGCCCAAAAAGCGTTGTCATATGGCCGCCGAGTGGAGGGACTTGCCTAAAAGGACTTTGGCTGAGTGGTGTAAGGCGGCGTGAAGCCTACGCTTGGAGCTTTTGATTTTGCAAATGAATTCTCGGTTAATTTGTTTCCCTCTTGAGTTTTTCCCCCAAAGTAGTTCTCCACTGATCCGAGCTAATGAGCTACCAGTACCTACCTTGTAGCTTTTATTTGTCTCGAATCTCAATTTTTTTAAACTTCACTTCGTATGAATAAAATAACATTAAGTAGGCTAACCATAGGTTAATAATGCATGAACAAAACGGTGTTTTGACTGCAAGTGGTAACATTATGGGATTCCATTCCCCAGATTTCGCTCATAGCCTAGCCATAGAAAGAAAGAGCCTTACAAATGAACAAAATCTCAGTGGACCGCCCTTAGTGTGCGTCCAGCTGCCGGTGACCTGGAACTGTCATTTTTTTTTCTTAACTTGATCATCAGACTCTGCCCCGCCTATTCGTCAACCCAGGAGCCCTACTGGGCCAACGCAATTCTCATCTTGAGGAGTGCATTGAGCCGTTTCCTTTCAACGGTGAGAATCCGGCGTGCAGTGAGCTTAAACCCTGGCGTGTTGAGGCTTATTCTTTGTTGTTCGAGTTGAGGGTTGCTGAAGAATGAAAAGAGAACTATTTTTTTGCGAAACAGCCTTATAGAGGCTAAAGCCTGCGGAAAAAAACAACAGAAATGATTTATTGATGTTATTGTGCATAAGACATTTCTTATTGAAATGTACAAATAAATAAAATATCTTTGTCCATTATTGGTCAAAAGGATAAACACAATAAAGCCCTATTTATTTTATGGGCTTATATCCATTGTGGTCCTTGAATATAGCTTGGTTGTGTGTACCAATCATTGTTTGTGGGTGCAGTCATGGGTCTTTAAATGTATGTAAATATGCATATGAGTCCATGGAGGGACATAATAAAAATACAGAATACAGTCCAAGCTTCATGAAAACATTACAAACATACAAATATAAAACAACAGTAGAAAGTACAGCTCATACAGTGCTACTACTGTACTACTGTCTACTGTTCAGCCAGCTCTTTAGGGACTACTTTCCAAAAGTGTCAATTGACTTCAAAATCAATCTTGTGGAATAGCTATGGCATGACCAGAGAAAAATATTTATAATGTATGTTAAAAATGTGTTCTGATCTGCTGTAGACTACTATTGAACTTTACAGCCAAATTTCTACTGTCTATACCACTTTGCCGGTGTTTTGGTTTGTTATAAGGAGAATGAAATGTAAAAAATGTCAGAGTCCACTGGAAATAGCATGCAAACAAAAGAGCCCATGAAACAAATCTTGACCTGCCAGCCCTTTTCCAAACCACCAGAAGCCTAGAGAAATGTGAGGTGAATCGTGATAAGCAAAGTTGCATTTGAAGCTGCAGCGTCATCACAGATAAGAGGAAGGCAGTTTGAAAATGAGTGCATCCACTGTTATTATCAGCCTCCTCAATTGAAAATTGGGTTCTATCCACTGAATGCCACTATAAAGCTTCTCACGAGCTACAAAGAGAAAATGCCTGCATGGATACAGGAACACTCTCTGAAGAACAAAGATGTACTGGGGAGGTAGTTTACTCTCATGACATTCCACCTAACATTGCCATGACATGAGTGTTAGACAAGAGAAATCTAAATCAAATGTGTTAGGATATCAACAGTATATGTAGTTTTATAGATTGACTTCAAAAGCAATACAACTGGTGCATATGTGCATGTTTCCATCTAAAATAAGAATGAGAAATAAGAATAAAATAATAATAATATTGATAATAATACATTTTATGTATATAGATCTTTCCAGTAGAGCACAACATGCTTTACAAAGAGGGTTTATTCAGTCAGTCGGAAATAATGGTAACACTTTAATTGACGGGTGAGTTCATAACACATTCATAGCACCTGTCATAAACTGTACATAAAGCATTCATGACTGTTTCATGAGACATGATTCAACATTCATACCAAACCTTTCATGAATGTGGAAGACAGACCGACAACAACTTGTCAAAATAAAAGTCCAACAATCGCAAAGCGGCATTGCCGTTTTTGTTCCAAACCTCTTACCTGATCACGTCCCATCTGAGTCAGTGGGGTACTCCAGTGCCAAAAAGACAGAACATGGTCAAGCAAATATTTTTTGTTTCATACAAATGTGTTTGTTTTATGATGTAACCTTTGCAGATGATTTCTCATCTTTTGCCACTGGGAATGTCCAACCGTTCCAGGTTACACAAATATGGGTCAGCTGAATGTAGGCTAGTTTACCTCCCAGTGTTAAACTCTGTGATTACGAATACTTCCCAACTTGTATAGTAAAGTGACATTCGATGTAGACTTCATAAGATATTCATGAAATATTTACAAAGGCTGGAGAGAAGACCGGCAATGCTGCTTTGCGATTGTTGGACTTGTTGTCGTTCTGTCTTCTACATTCATGAAAGGTTTGGTATGAATGTTGAGTCATGTCTCATGAAAAAGTCATGAATGCTTTATGTGCAGTTTATGACAGCTGCTATGAATGTGTTATGAACTCACCCGTCAAGTAAAGTGTTACCAAAAACTCTTACAACTGTGTATAAAGAAGAGAGAGTAGAACAATACAGTACATTAAATAATAATACAAACAAAAATACAACTAATGAAATAAAGGAATGTGACATACAAAGAATGAACCCCTCACCTATTTAAAACAATAAATACAAGCAGATTTAAAGACTGACACAGAGCAGATTTAATGTAAGGGAGCTTATAGGGGCCCTAACTGTGAAAGATCGGTCACCCCTAGTTGTTAATCTACAATCTAGAATAACAGGTTGGAGGATTTGAGGGCCCTATCAGAAACTTAAGGGGTTAATTTGTCACTGATATATTCAGGAGGAGCCATGTAACGTCTTGTAAGCATTGGATTGTTTAATGGATGTTATGATAAGCATATAGATTTATGGATGTTACGTCCAAAACACACCCACCCAAGAGTATAAATTGTGTCTACTGCTTAACGAATTGCAGGACGTGAAGGAAAGATGTGTGCATGGAGAGGCAGTTGGGGGTGAGGATGATCATAGTCACTTTAGCAAGCTAGATTAAACCACGGATTATATGGTGAGTCTGTGATATTGTGGTGGCTTACATCTAACTCTAAACAGATGCAGAAGACAAGCGTTTTTGTTACAATAATCAACTTTAGTTTGCATCTACATTCTATTTGCATATTTTCTTTCCACTGTCTGAATGGAAGATTAGACTTTTTTTTACAATAACACTAAATTCAGTCAGGCATACACAAAGCCTTTAGGAAATGTTTTAAATGCTTAAGACAGTTCATACATGTCCCCCCAAGGACACCTGCAATTCACAAGTACCTCTCTGTAGATCATCAGGGACACCATTAATGGTATGTAGAGGGACAGAGGGACGTTTTATGTATACTGGGCCAAGGAGTTGGTTGATATCTGTCTCTTACCCCAAGAGCATGGCAAGTGGTGAAAGGGGGATTATTGCCAATTGAGAAATCTATTACTACCTATTCCCTTTAGAAGGACTTCATACTGTATGTGTCTCAAACAGAACGGAAGTTTCTTGATGGTTTGCTTAAACATACTAACCTATCTGAGTCTTGATTGCAGTTAATTGTACTATGGAATCCAGGGATTTTTTAAAAGTTGGTTAATCAAGCTGTTTCTCCAAACGGAATCAAAAAGCAACTGAGTGTTATAGCTGTGATCCCACTGTGGGCGCATTTCTTTGGAAAACATTTCTTTAATAACTACACTTTTGAATGGCATACGCAGTAGCTATGGATACGTGGTCTTGTCCTCTGAGTTCTGGGACTTCGGAAATACACGCAATTCATTCATCTCACGGAGGACTTCCAGAAGTTCAAGGGGGTCCGGTTAATTATCTGCTTTTCCAGAGCATACTAATGCTCCCAGTGCCTCCAGCATGTTCCAGCACCACGGCGGAAAAGGCAAAAACAAGGGAACGACAAGAGCACCATACATCTGTGCATCTCCAGAGAGCTCCATACAGCTGTTAATTACTAATGAAGGACACACGGGGGACTGCAACTGAGGGTATACAAAACGGAAGGAATGTTATGAGAAAAGGGGGGGGGGGGGGCGCTTACAAATCGGGGCCTAATAACTTAAATTGCAATTAGCTGAACCAAGTGCACATACATTAACCTAACTGATTTAATTAAGATATGTAAAAACCTGCTGCTTTGTCACAGAGGACATGTCAATGTCAAACAAAAATAATTTAGAAAATTCAAATAGCAGGTGCTGCACCTCTTATTTGTACTCAAACTTCTTCAGGCATTACTGTTTCAACTGCAATACCAATTTATCAGTGAAGAACTCAGTGATAAAACTGTGCAGTCTTTAATGCAATAGTCACATTTGCTTCAAGTGTAAGACCCAAATGCAAGACAAACAAGGTTAACGTACAATCAAGAAAACAAAGACTGTCAAGACTTACACGTACATGATTATTTTGAAAAACGGAGACATTTCCCTTCGTTTGTCCCCTTCGTTTACATGCAAACGGAGATCTCGACTCTGAAAACTATTCTTTCTAAAAAATGTGTTTGCACGTTTGCATGTAAACTGAGAAAAACAGAGTTTTAGGCAGCCGACGTCACAGTATGCGCCAGAACTTGCACCTCTTCATGGAAACTAGGACCTGAAGTTACCCAAAATGCATACTGACAATAAAAGGCTTACTGGATAGACTTCTCACTAGATGCTTCTTACTTTGTGTAGAAGCATAATCTTGGTCTCAAATGAAAGATAACACTGTATAGTTTCTTGCTTCTATTTAAATTGTATGTCAGGGGTTCTAATATGGAATGACTACAGTAAATATGGAATAATTACCCAAT
The DNA here is from genome assembly GCF_046254945.1 of Alosa pseudoharengus. Classification (NCBI taxonomy): domain Eukaryota; kingdom Metazoa; phylum Chordata; class Actinopteri; order Clupeiformes; family Clupeidae; genus Alosa; species Alosa pseudoharengus. Next base: position 22,937,199 of record NW_027468576.1, on the reverse strand, counting down.
ATATGAATTGAGACATAGTAAGATAAATGTGATCATAAAGCACTACAGTTTTTACATGGAAAAGATTGATTCCCAAGAGTCCAAGCTTTTAAATGGCATATTATAATATGACTATGCTACGTAACAGATAGATAGATAGATACTTTATTGATCCCCAGGGGAAATTCAAATTCAATATGATGCATAACAATGATTTAGAATTTTTGGGGGAGGGGGATCACTGTTCCATGGCGGGATGCCTGAGAACCGTTTCACCTGATCGGTCATGAAGAGTGTAGATGCAGATCATTTGAAAATATCTGATTTATTGGAGGCAACATTTATTGAAAGGTTTTTGATGTACTTTTAAAGTCATGAAGGCCATGGAGAATTGAATTAAAAAAATAATTTTAGCTTCGGGCTGGGAAAAACCTTGAGGAAGAGGACTAACACCCATTCTCTTTTATATTGTTGAACAATAAATAAATAACAGTATCTCTTTTCTATAGGCCCCTTAACGCAGCAGAAACTGTTTTGAGCCACTTGACATAACTTCTCAACAAGGGCACACTGCTCATATAAAACAGAAGTGTTGCTGCTGTGAAATATGTCAATGTATAATTTTATCTTTGCATTTGTCTACATTTTCATGTGTAATTGTCTATACAATTAAGCATCAACCTATTTATTAACACTTCTCATAAACTGATGAGGATTGCAGCAGGAATGTATGTTATGGTATGCAAAGCCATCTTGTTGTGGCAGCCATATTGCTGGGGGCAACACCTTACTGTCTCTGGGCAACACTTGCCCGCAATCAGTGTTGCTTCCACAAAGATGGTAGCCTGGCTAGCGCCACCACTTCTCAATGAGACGTGGTCTGGGAACCAAGCGTTCATTTTCTCGTATTTGAAAAAAATGCCCAGATCCGTTTATTGGGTGCCACGGATGTCTATCAAATGCGTCTGTGCATAGCTCATCATCGTCTTGCTTTCCCCCTTGTTCTGTGATTGGTCTCCTATCTCAGGCGAAAATTTGCTCCATGGTCTCCAGGCTGCCTTAGCAGCGTGAATCAAATCGCGCGCAAGGCAGCATGGGAACACCCAGGCTACAAAGATGGCGGTGTACGTTCTGGAGCCCAATGCTTTCTAATGTCTGTGGGTTTAGGGGCACTTATGACAGATTTGCATGATGTCTTGTGTCTTTAGTCAGACACAAGTGCACACATAATTTGAAATAAAACTAATATTTGAAATCTAAGAAAACCTGAACATGGGCTTTGGAGTCCAAGAGTCAGCATCTAGAGAGATATTGGTTTTAGGATGTATGCTAAGTAAACTTTTTTTGAGAACACACAAAAACACATCAAAACATTCTCTGTGCAGCTGTAAAATATTCCAGTCATCCACTTGTGTATACCAACTATCATGCTCAGTGTTTAATTGGGACCAGAGTCCCAGCTGGGCTTTATTGTGTTTAAGGGAGAGCAGCTTAAAGGAACACGCCACCCAAAATCAGTAGTGATATATGTTCTTACCGTAACTTTCACGAGTTGAGTCGTACCTCTCCCGCGTCGGTAGGTGCACTCAAACGCTCTGTCGCGCGGCGCGAATGTGTTAGCATGTTGCTATGCTAGCGGGCTCTGCCGTGGCCGTAGAGAGAGGCACATAGCAGTATTCAAACACCTCCACGTTTTACCTACTTAAATACAGTTGCACAAGTAGTTGATGAAAAATGTTAGGGCACACAACATGAAACGTGACGATTTTCCAAGCGAATAAACATGAGAACTACGATGTGTGGCGCAATAGCACTTGGGAGTACTTCGACCTAGCGTGGTAATATTATTAACACCTAATTGTAGATCCTATCCACCACAGAGTTTAGAATCCATGCTGGATCGACCCTCAGCCTCTCCCTCCCCTCTGAGCGAGAGAGGCACACACACTAGAGGTGGTGGCTGGTTGTTTTAATGTAGGCTATATTGGTGATGCAGCGCTGCTGACTTGAGGCTAGAAAGCCCTTGCCTGTTCTAGAAAGACTGATCTAATGCAGCAAATATATTAAAAGGCAAAAGTCGTACATTGGCTAGGCCTATCCCCAGAATATCAGCAGCAAACTCAGTCTCTGTCGCGCAAAACAGTCTCCAAATAAAACGCACATCGGCCTGTTGCCTATTCTGCCAGCTTGTGACAATATATCGTCCAAAATGCTTGATTGCATTGCATTCTCCACATTTTTAGCTACATTTTCATGTACCACATCAGCATTTTTGTTCAGTGAATCTTTTGTAAATTGCTTTACAATTACCGTCGGGCCCTTGTCAGCAGACTTCGGCTTGCCTCTTGCCATATTCACTCCTTGTCTTCCGATGTCATTTCTGAGTCATCTACAGATGTTCACCTCCCTAAATAGAACCAACTTCAACCTGTGTTATATCCTAGATGAGACTGCCTGGGTTATTTTGTTTAGATATTAGCCTATATATAAAACACATAATTGTAGCCTACCATTCAGGGAATAGGCATTTAAAAGAGAGACAGAGAGTGATATGACTAAGAAATGACATCGGGCGATGGCAGTGCGAGATGTTCAGAACGTAAGAGCTAAAACTTCTACAAACTCACTAACATCCACAGCGGAAAAAGAAGGTAAGAAAAATAGTCGGAAAACTTAGATGTGTAAGGCAAGCAAGCAAGTTTGGCGGTTGTTACTAAAAATGTGAACATGCACGTTGCATTGTTGTGCGGTGGACTTTCAGAATGAATGGAGTCGGAGTTTCTTTAATATCGAGGCGTCATATTTGTCCGATGGCCTGCTATAAAATTAATTGCGATGTCTGTCTGAAAAAGACGCGCTCGTGCAGTCAAAATGAATGGGAGTCTTCAGAACAGGCTTGTCAGTCAACCTGACATAACAGTGTGTAAAGTAGCCTATAATGTGAATGACTTGTTATTTTATCAAGGATTTCTTTCTTTTTGCAAAAAATAAAGTACAATAGGCATTAATTAGTTGGCCAGGAGCATGCTGAAATTATGTGGCAAATTGCGTTTTTTATTACAATGATAAAATTGTAAAAGGACGTGACCGAAGCTGAGGCAAGCCAGGCAATAGGCCTATAGGCCCGACGGTAATTGTAAAGCAATTTACAAAAGATTCACTGAACAAAAATGCTGATGTGGTACATGAAAATGTAGCTAAAAATGTGGAGAATGCAATGCAATCAAGCATTTTGGACGATATATTGTCACAAGCTGGCAGAATAGGCAACAGGCCGATGTGCGTTTTATTTGGAGACTGTTTTGCGCGACAGAGACTGAGTTTGCTGCTGATATTCTGGGGATAGGCCTAGCCAATGTACGACTTTTGCCTTTTAATATATTTGCTGCATTAGATCAGTCTTTCTAGAACAGGCAAGGGCTTTCTAGCCTCACGTCAGCAGCGCTGCATCACCCATATAGCCTACATTAAAACAACCAGCCACCACCTCTAGTGTGTGCCTCTCTCGCTCAGAGGGGAGGGAGAGGCTGAGGGTCGATCCAGCATGGATTCTAAACTCTGTGGTGGATAGGATCTACAATTAGGTGTTAATAATATTACCACGCTAGGTCGAAGTACTCCCAAGTGCTATTGCGCCACACATTGTAGTTCTCATGTTTATTCGCTTGGAAAATCGTCACGTTTCATGTTGTGTGCCCTAACATTTTTCATCAACTACTCCTGCAACTGTATTTAAGTAGGTAAAACGTGGAGGTGTTTGAATACTGCTATGTGCCTCTCTCTACGGCCACGGCAGAGCCCGCTAGCATAGCAACATGCTAACACATTCGCCGCGCGACAGAGCGTTTGAGTGCACCTACCGACGCGGGAGAGGTACGACTCAACTCGTGAAAGTTACGGTAAGAACATATATCACTACTGATTTTGGGTGGCGTGTTCCTTTAAGGAGTTTCAGCACACAGCTGAATATTTAAAACACAACGTTTTCCACAGTACTTATTCTCTCTTACAACAAATAAAGGCAAATGAATTGTATCTCCACACCAAACTTATTCCAGAGTGAACATTATTTTTCACTGCACAGTGTGTACCTCCAACCCAGTCTCACGTCTGAACGTGTCACTGTCACGTTAATTAATCTATTGGGACGTGTTGTGTAACACGTTTCCTTGTTAAAAAACGTGTTGAGCAAAACGTAATTATCGTGTTACTATCACGTTGTATTTCGCTTTCAACGAGCCAACAGAACTACGTCATCTGTCAAAAAAGCCTGACCTCACAAAATGGGGAGAATGTTATTTGATGCTTTTGACGTGCAGTTTCACACTCTTAAGCCTGTTTTGAGTTGTGGATTAGAAGGAGCCACCTTCTGGCTAGCAGTTTGAGAAGCCTGAACCCCAGAATCCAGAAACAATAACCGAGCAGGGACGGAGAAAAAAGAAGAATCCAAATGGGAAATGAGGTGAGCCTTGCTACTGCCGCTAGCATGATTATTTTGCTAGCAATTGAGCAAAACATTTTAAAGTTGATTTAACATGAAATAGTAGCCTATGCATGGGCAATACTGTGAATTCAGAGTAGGCTTGCACAACTTATAATTTAGCTAACGTGCATGATGTAATGTTACATTAATCTGTAAAACAGCTGTTGTCTGTAAATTAGCGTAATATTGTTAGTGTGGGCTACAGCTAACAGCTGGGCCTATCAGCCAGGCATGTATAATCGATAATCATGATGAACGTGAATAGATTTCGTTGGGAAAACGCGCATTGTTATAGGCCACATATCAGGTATAAAACAATTGTATTCTGATACAGCAGTTCTCCAGATGTTAGATATTCACTTATATTATAATATAATATTGTATTTCTTTAACCTGATTAAGAGAGGGGTTTAATTCAATAGAGAATTGCAATGTGTGTAGTATTATATTAGATAATAATATAGATATTAGATTAGGCTAGATTTAGATTAGATTCAACTTTATTGTAATTTAAAAGAGTAGGCTACAGGTACAGAGCCAATGAAATGCAGTTGACATCCAACCAGAAGTGTAGTTAGATAAATAGGCAAGTTTTCCAGATGACATGTGTACAGAGACAGAAATAGCCTATACAGTGAATATGGAATGTGTGTCTAGCCTATAACAAAACAAATTGATAGTAATACATACAGTAATAATGATAATAGCAGTAATTACAGTAGGCCACTCGCACTGTTGTTGGTGACGTGTCTGTTTCCTATTGTTCCATGCCACTCTCCTACTGTCTCCTTTACTGTCCTGCGCCACTCGCCTACTATATTTTGCCTCTTGCCTACTGTCCAGCACCATTCGTCTACCGTCTCCTATGCTGACCCACGCCACTCACCTACTGTTTCCTAACTGTCCCATGCCACAAACTGTAACATTAAGCTGACACAATCTTGCTGCACGGTTACTTATCTGCATGCAATCACTATTGCCAGCTGTTATGAGTAAACATTATATTGGGACACCAATATATTTCTGATTCATGGGCAGTGTATTTGCTACTGAAGAAAAGGAGAACACATAGTAATTGTTCTTGGATGGGTATTTAGAGTAAGGTTTCTATTGATTTTTTTCAGATAAGGCCTCTTCATTTTCAACTGTGAAGGATCTACATGGACTTGGTCTGGATAGCCTTTCCTGTTTTGATGAGCCAGTCGGTATGTATTAGACATTCTTTAGGATAAAAGGATAAAAGGAGCCATATGTTATCAAAAATTCTACACCCATATGTAGAAAAGCTTTGTTGCTGTTTGTTATTGTTGTTGTTGAAAACTACGTTGAATGCAAAGAGATACATATGTCCCTTGAGAGGAGAGGGATGAGTGTGGATGGTTGAATTGTCCAACAGGCATAAAAATCTGATTGTGTATGATTGTGTTTGTGTCTGTATATGATTTTTTTGTACTTGTTGCATTTTAAGCATGCTTATATACTTTACGCCATGGTGGTCTAAATTGTCTTTATTGCCACTTGCAGGGTCTAGAGGAAAAACCCTATATGAGCCCCAGGGTGAGTAGTGTATAATTACTTTATCCCAAGCTTGATTTTCGTAGAAAGGTGTTCAAACCAAAGTCAAACCAAAATCTTCTAAAATAATAGATAGATAGATAGATAGATAGATAGATTTATTATTTGTCCTTTCGGAAAATTGTTCTGCGCCATACAGTAGACAGTTAGACAAGACTGAATACAAGACGGAATATAGACCAGAATTTCCCTCACCCCAACCGCCCCCACCCTACCACACCCCCACACATACACAACATCTGGGGCCGTATTCACAAAGAATTTTAAGGCTAAAAGTAGCTCCTAAGTGGCGAATTTAGGAGCAACTCCTAAAAATAATGGGCGTGTCACTCCTAACTTTAGGACTCCTAATTTTTTTCACTAAAAGTAATTCACAAAGCATTTTAGACCTAAAAGTAGCACCTAAGTCTGGGACAGCTTAAAAGTAGTCGAGAGGACTCCTAACTCACTAAGACCTATTCACAAACAGCTTTTTGTGGCATTTCACGTTGCGATGTTTTGAAATGCGTCGCCTATGCGGCAACAGGAGCTTCCAATCGCGAGGGAACAATTTTGCATTCATAAAAGGGATGCAATAACGCCACCAACAACAACCAAAACTACTCATTGTTAACATGTAAATTAAATGTAACGTTTCATTGTGAATCAAATTAAAATGGTCTCTTCTTTGCAAACGTAGGCATATGTGACATTCAATAATGTTGCAAAAGATACTGCATCAGTCCGTATGTTTCATTAGGCTACTACTGTAGGCTATTTGTTTTGCCTTACTCTTTATTCATTTAGGCTAGGCCTTTTTATTCAATTATTCATCATCTTCCGTCCTTCGAGCTACTTGTGTAGCGCACGCATTCTCAGACCTGTCACCTGTCACTCATCATCGTAAGGGAGGTGTTTGGAATCATTCCCGCGTTACAATCATCAGCCAATCAAGGTGGTCACTTCAGTCAAGCTCGTGCATGAGTAATGACGTCATCCATAGCAACGAAGACTCACTCTTAGTTTAGGAGTTGCCATTTTTCCTTACTAAGAGTAGGTCTGAAAGGCTTTGTGAATAACTTTTAAGAGAAAACTCCTAGCTAAAATCTTTTAGTGCGATTTAGGAGTACTCCTAGTGGTAAGATAAAAGGCTTTGTGAATACGGCCCCAGGACAGAAGACATAGACTCCACTACACATGTATAGAATGATAAAGTGCAGTTGTGCATACTGTGATAGTCCAGCTGGAAAAAAAGTGCATGGTCCTGCAGGTAACGTCTTGTTCAACAATGTAATGCTAGTTGGAATGAATTACCTACTGGCTCAATTTGTTTGGAAAGAAGGTAGCCTGAACTTCCCTGATGGCAACACCTCATATGCCTGGTGTATGGGATGTGACATATCTCTATTAATTGCATGACCTTTCTTCAACACCCTTCTTTCACAGGTCGTAGCAATACTGTCTAGTTTTTTCCCCTCAACATTGCTGGCCATGTTAACTATCTTGTTTTTTTTTGTCACTGACAAAGAGAAATACCAGGTAACACAACAAAAAAGTAGCATGCTCTCCACGTTATGGTTAAATTATCGGAATGAGTGCGATGGTGATGCAATCCTGCTTTTCAATTAGTTGAGATGGTGTTTGACATTAAATTATAAGCAGGTCAGTTTCACATAATAAGCTATTTGTTTCTTTGGGTCTGGGTAATTCATGTGACAAAAAATTCTGTTATAGGCTTCTACCGTTTTTCTGAAAAACAAAGCAGTACAACAACATTTCTATCTCCAAAATAATGCATTGTACGCATGTGTGTACTACGTAGTGCATGCAGCTTTTAATGTCCAAAGTAGCCTATACTGATTTTCCTGCATAAGAACTACAAATACTCCTCCAAAACTACAGTCTTGACACTTGAAGTTGTGGAGTTATATTTTAGTAGCCTATTCTATAATAGAATAAATACCCACATCAGTTTTACCCTTGTCTCACCTGTATACAACATATGTCTATGAATTGCAGTAGTGATCAAATGAAAAAGGAAAGAAAGGTGTCCTGATGTGTTGTTTAGGGATGGTCCTGCAATGTTTTCTCGACATATTTTTATGTCTTTTTTTTCTCCCCTCTACTTATGTTTTCACAGATCCTTGCTCCTATCCTGATGTATGGGTTGCACTTCATTATATGACTCTAACAGAACACTCACAGAAAGGAGAGTGGTGTCAAACTACAAGACAGCCAGCATGTAAGCAAGGCCTTGTTTGTCCTTGTTTGGCTACTCATTTGTCTACTTCCTGAAGAGGCTGAAGCATGATGGCCTTGACACCTCAGTCCTTGCTTCCATTAACAGCTGTGTTATGGAGTGCATCCTCACATCATGGTCTACTGCAGCGGTGGATACAGAGGACAATTGGCAGGTATTTTACGTCACTTTTACATTACTTTTACTGTGATTTTGCTAGATATGGTTGTCGCTGTGCTGAATATAGGCCCATATTGTAGATCGAGAAACCGACTGTACAACTGATACATCTTGGGCTATACTATTAAGGGACAGCTGAATTGACCACCTAAACCATATATTTTCTGAAAGCAAATAGCCTCTAGAAGTCAATTAATATACATTAAGACATGTCCCACCTTCCTACTGACTTTGGTGCATCATAAGGCGTACATAGGCCCATATTGTAGATCGAGAAACGCATTGTACAGCGGATACATCTTGGGCTATACCATTAAAGGACAGCTGAATTGACCACCTAAACCATATATTTTCTGAAAGCCTATAGCCTCTAGATGTCAATTAATATACATTAAGACATGCTCCACCTTCTTACTGACTTTGGTGCATCATAAGGCGTACATAGGCCTATATTGTAGATCGAGAAACCGACTGTACAACTGATACATCTTGGGCTATACTATTAAGGGACAGCTGAATTGACCACCTAAACCATATATTTTCTGAAAGCCTATAGCCTCTAGATGTCTATTAATATACATTAAGACATGTCCCACCTTCCTACTGACTTTGGTGCATCATAAGGTGTACATAGGCCCATATTGTAGATCGAGAAACTGACTGTACAACTGATACATCTTGGGCTATACTATTAAGGGACAGCTGAATTGACCACCTAAACCATATATTTTCTGAAAGCCTATAGCCTCTAGATGTCAATTAATATACATTAAGACATGTCCCACCTTCCTACTGACTTTGACATATCATAAGGTGTACATAGGCCCATATTGTAGATCGAGAAACGCATTGTACAGCGGATACATCTTGGGCTATACTATTAAGGGACAGCTGAATTGACCACCTAAACCATATATTTTCTGAAAGCCTATAGCCTCTAGATGTCAATTAATATACATTAAGACATGTCCCACCTTCCTACTGACTTTGACATATCATAAGGTGTACATAGGCCCATATTGTAGATCGAGAAACGCATTGTACAGCGGATACATCTTGGGCTATACTATTAAGGGACAGCTGAATTGACCACCTAAACCATATATTTTCTGAAAGCCTATAGCCTCTAGATGTCAATTAATATACATTAAGACATGTCCCACCTTCCTACTGACTTTGACATATCATAAGGTGTACATAGGCCCATATTGTAGATCGAGAAACGCATTGTACAGCGGATACATCTTGGGCTATACTATTAAGGGACAGCTGAATTGACCACCTAAACCATATATTTTCTGAAAGCCTATAGCCTCTAGATGTCAATTAATATACATTAAGACATGCCCCAACTTCCTACTGACTTTGGTGCATCATAAGGCATACATAGGCCCATATTGTAGATCGAGAAACGCATTGTACAGCTGATACATCTTGGGCTATACTGTTAAGGGACAGCTGAATTGACCACCTAAACCATATATTTTCTGAAAGCCTATAGCCTCTAGATGTCAATTAATATACATTAAGACATGCCCCAACTTCCTACTGACTTTGGTGCATCATAAGGCATACATAGGCCCATATTGTAGATCGAGAAACGCATTGTACAGCTGATACATCTTGGGCTATACTGTTAAGGAACAGCTGAATTGACCACCTAAACCATATATTTTCTGAAAGCAAATAGCCTCTAGATGTCAATTAATATACATTAAGACATGTCCCACCTTCCTACTGACTTTGGTGCATCATAAGGCGTACATAGGCCCATATTGTAGATCGAGAAACGCATTGTACAGCGGATACATCTTGGGCTATACTATTAAGGGACAGCTGAATTGACCACCTAAACCATATATTTTCTGAAAGCCTATAGCCTCTAGATGTCAATTAATATACATTAAGACATGCCCCAACTTCCTACTGACTTTGGTGCATCATAAGGCATACATAGGCCCATATTGTAGATCGAGAAACGCATTGTACAGCTGATACATCTTGGGCTGTACTATTAAGGGACAGCTTAGTTGACCACCTAAAGCATATATTTTCTGAAAGCCTATAGCCTCTAGATGTCAATTAATATATATTAAGACATGTCCCACCTTCCTACTGACTTTGACATATCATAAGGTGTACATAGGCCCATATTGTAGATCGAGAAACGCATTATACAGCGGATACATCTCGGGCTATACTATTAAGGGACAGCTGAATTGACCACCTTAATCATATATTTTCTGAAAGCCTATAGCCTCTAGATGTCAATTAATATACATTAAGACATGTCCCACCTTCCTACTGACTTTGGTGCATCATAAGGCGTTTGCAGGAAGGTGGACCATGTGCTAATGTATTATGTTAACTCACATGTATAAGTGACAAGCTTTAAGAAAATATATGGTTTGCATGGCTGAAACTGCTTTGCCTTTATGTTGGAGCTCAAAACCTATCATATGCCCCATTCATTTGCCAATATACAAAATAGTGCCATGTATTCATTTATGTCCTCCAACGTTTGCAGGAAGGTGGGCCATGTGCTAGTGTATTAAGGGACAGCTGAATTGACCACCTAAACCACATATTTTGTGAAAACCCATAGCCTCTAGATGTCAATTAATATTAATTAAGACATTTCCCACCTTCCTACTTACTCTGGCATATCATAAAGCATACATAGGCCCATATTGTAGATTGAGAAACAAATTGTTCAGTTAATACAATTTGGCGTACACTATTAAGGGACAGCTGATTCAACCACCTAAACCATACTAGGACTTGGTCCACCCTCTTTAAATACTTTTGCGCACTATATTAAAGGCATAGACCTGCATTTTATAAGTGGACTTTATAGTCATCAGTATGTTTGAACATGTCAAGAGAAACACTGAGATTGTAGTTTCTTTCTTTGTACACTTGTTTTATCTCTATTTCTAATTTTTCAGGTTGTCAGCTGTTATCAGGCTCATCACCAAAGCAGAAAGACATGCCAGGAAGGAGCAAGGCACAGGCCAGGAAGGAGCAAGGCAAAGCCCGGGGATTTTTCTGCAGTTGTTGCTGCCCGTTATAGAAGGACTGCTCCTGAGAATAGATGGGTGTCTACATCGTTTTGCAAAATGGGTCTTCTACACATGATGTTTGTCAAGCACTGCTCATTGACTGGACAGGTGTCCTCTGTATTGTGACCATTGGTCATAGGCGCCACATGACTGTCTCAAAGTCCTCTACATCATTCCGGTGACGGGACTTCTGGCCTAGTCTGACAGGATGGGTCTTGTGTTACTGTAACCAGACGGCTCAACAATGCATCATTCTCGTCCATGCCCTCATCGCCTCAAGACTGGAGTACTGCAACAGCATTCTCTATGGTCTTGAAAAATATTATTGTCTTTATTATTATTATTATTATTATTATTATTTACAGGTCTCTCTGCACCCGAACCAGCAGGTTCAGAGGAAGCTTCTTTTCTGTGGCTGTCACCCGACTGGACTGTAGCTCTGTATCCCGGTGACAACCAATCAACTAAGCCCCCAAATACCCTATTCCACCCATAGTGTTATTTATTTACAAATGCACATACTGTAATTACAATTATACATAACCATATTCTACTTCTCTTCATGCTATCCATCCTGAACATACACTTCTTACTACTCTTATAATGTTACTGTTTCTGCACTACAATGGTACTGTTACCACACTGCACATATCTGTCTATATGGTTCATACTGAATATCCATATTTATTCTGTTTTTCTCATATGTTCTGTTAATACACTGCCCATATTTATATCTAATTTATATTACTCTAAACCACTTTCTGTAAACCAACTGCATATTACTGTCTACACGACACTATACAGTATTTCTTGTCCTGCCTATGCACCATCTGTCTATACTTTGTATATCACATTGCACTTTTGCTTTGTACAGGGTTCCCACGGGTCATAGAATTTCTGGAATATCATGGAATTTTAGAAAGTCTATTCCAGACATGGAAAGTCAGGGAATTTTTATCATTTTGGGGGCAAGGTCATGGAATATCAGGGAATTTTGTCGTAGTGGTTTATGATGTACTAGCCAAAATGCATATTTCCACACAGTATTGGTGTATATCTGGTTATTAGCTTTACAGCTTGCTTGAGTAGCCCAACTGCCAATGCCTATTTATTCATCTCTCGCTCTAAAAAAGTAAAAGACTCTTGATGCGGGTGCTCTGAAATCATTGGTCGGTATATTGTAAGTCATGGAAATTCAGGTGTTTTGTCAGGGAAAAGTCATAGAATTTTACATTTGACTTAGAGTGGGAACTCTGTACTTTTACTCTGCACAATGACAATAAAGGTGAATCTGATCAAATGTAAATTATTATTTAGTGCCTGTAGTGCTGCTTTGTATTAGCATACCTTTGCTGTTTGTTTTATGTGTATTGGACAACCCCCTGTTTAAAGCAATCACAAACTTACAGATTTTGATTGATCTTGATACACAGATGTGTGTTGTGCTGAAATAAACCCAATTTCACTTATCTTAGGTGCTGTGAGACTTTTGATGCACAAGAAATCTTAAGAAATGGCCGTTCAGAGAGCATTGTTTTGACAGATGTTGACCAACAAAGTTCTTAAATCATACACAAATCATTAAAACATCCATATTTTGATTGAATATGATGCACAGAAGTGTGTTGTGCTGAAATAAACCCAATTTCACTTATCTTAGGTGCGGTGGGAATTTTGATGCACAAGAAATCTTTAGAAATGGCCGTTCAGAGAGCATTTTTTGACAGATGTTGACCAACAAAAGTTATTAAATCATACACAAACCATTAAAACATCCATATTTTGATTGAATATGATGCACAGAAGTGTGTTGTGCTGAAATAAACCCAATTTCACTTATCTTAGGTGCGGTGGGAATTTTGATGCACAAGAAATCTTTAGAAATGGCCGTTCAGAGAGCATTTTTTGACAGATGTTGACCAACAAAAGTTATTAAATCATACACAAACCATTAAAACATCCATATTTTGATTGAATATGATACACAGAGGTGTGCTGTGCTGAAATAAACCCAATTTCACTTATCTTAGGTGCTGTGGGACTTTTGATGCACAAGAAATCTTAAGAAATGGCTGTTCAGAGAGCATTGTTTTGACCAACAAAAGTTCTTAAATCATACACAAACCATTAAAACATCCATATTTTGATTGAATATGATACACAGAGGTGTGCTGTGCTGAAATAAACCCAATTTAACTTATCTTAGGTGCTGTGGGAATTTTGATGCACAAGAAATCTTCAGAAATGGCCGTTCAGAGAGCATTTTTTGACAGATGTTGACCAACAAAAGTTCTTAAATCATACACAAACCATTAAAACATCCATATTTTTATTGAATATGATACACAGAGGTGTGCTGTGCTGAAATAAACCCAATTTCACTTATCTTAGGTGTTGTGGGACTTTTGATGCACAAGAAATCTTCAGAAATAACTGTTTAGAGAGCATATTTGACAGATATTGACCAACAAAAGTTCTTAAATCATAAACAAACCATTAAAACATCCATATTTTGATTGAATATGATACACAGAGGTGTGCTGCGCTGAAATAACCCCAATTTCACTGATCTTACCTGCCATGGCAAGTTTGATGCACCGGGCATACTCAGAAACTACAATTGAGACACCCATATGGCCAGACAGGCCTAGGTAAGTGTCACACCCATTATTTCATGAAATGTCAACATGTGGCACATATTTTGATACAGGGAATGATAACAAACGTGTTTGTCAAATTTGAGACCTCTAGCTGCTTGTATGTTGTCAGGAGGCGGAGCCAAAGATTGGAAAATGTAGATTTCTAGGGGGCGCTATAGAGTCTATGAATGTGTGAGGTGTGATTTTACATATCTCGTATATTTTATGTCATAGATAGATGTCACATGCCAAATGTAGTCTGTTTATGAGGTATGCAAGTTAGAAATGCTAACCCTAGGTTTAAAAGGCCATAATTTTCATAGGTCAGACAGGCCTTGATAGGATTACACCAGTTAATTCAAGATAGTACCAACATGTGGCACATATTTTGATACAGGTAATGATAACAAACTTGTTTGTCAAATTTGAGACCTCCAGCTGCTTGTATGTTGTCAGGAGGCGGAGCCAAAGATTGGAAAATGTAGATTTCTAGGGGGCGCTATAGAGTCTATGAATGTGTGAGGTGTGATTTTACATATCTCGTATATTTTATGTCATAGATAGATGTCACATGCCAAATTTAGTCTGTTTATGAGGTATGCAAGTTAGAAATGCTAACCCTAGGTTTAGATGGCCATAATTTGCATAGGTCAGACAGGCCTAGATAGGATTACACCAGTTAATTCAAGATAGTACCAACATATGGCACATATTTTGATATACGGGATGATAACAAACTAGTTTGTCAAATTTAGGACATCTAATGACTTGTGTGTTGCCAGGAGGCGGAGCCAAATATAGGAAATATTGGATTTCTAGGGGGTGCTATAGAGTCTGTGAATATGTGAGATGCGATTTAACTACACACTCAAATATAGCTGCTTGTGTGTTGTCAGGAGGCGGAGCCAAAGATTGAAAAAAAAAAGGATTTGTAGGGGGTGCTACAGAGTCTGAATATGTGAGGGTTGAGTCCATTTCACTATATTTTGTGTCATCCAAGGATGTTACATGTCAAATTTAATCAGTCATATTCTAGTTAGAAATGCGAAACCAATGTGTACATGTCCATAAATTGCAAAGGTCAGACAGGTCAGATAAACTTACACCAGTAATTTTCAACTAATAACATGTAGCACAAATTGATATAAAGGGCATAGAAATTGGCAACTGGTTTGCCGTATTTGAGACCAGTAGCTGAGTTTGTATTGCTGTAGCTTCCTGGATGTGTGAGGTCATTTCACTTTGAGGTTTCTGAATGTGTGAGGTAATTTCACTCCGATCCCATATTTACTAACCCTAGGTTAATAGGTCATAGGTTAGACAGGCCTTTGTAGGGTCACACCAATTACTTCACAACATTAGCACATATAATGCATGGGATGAAAACAGACTTATCTGAGGTTAATTTAAGCCTTGACCTTGCTGATGAAAACCAGAGTGCAGTCAATCAGTGGTCCAAACATATAGAACCAGTACAAGTGAAAGACAATTCAAGTAATTATTTACATGGAGAGTCCTTTACTATCAAAGATGCTTTAATGTACATTGATACATGAAGGGGATATTGAAGTACTCCCTAAGTCCCAAAGAAGGATGACAATACAATAGTATTATAGTCAATTAACATTATTCAATAAAGAATATGGTTACAATTTCAATCATGATTTAAGGAAATTGACTTTCAAAAACTATTGTAATCAGTTAGCGTTTTTAAAGTGATTATGGATTTTTATAGTCTAAGAGCAAAAATAGTAGTACTGCTTAAGCCTATATGATGCACCAAAGTAAATAGGAATGTTGGACATGTCTTAATTCATATTAATTGACATCTACAGACTATAGGCTTTAAGGAAATATATGGTTTAGATGGTCAATTCAGCTGTCCCTTAATAGTGTAGGCCAAAATGTATTAGCTGAACAAAATTCTTCTAAGTTACCCTAGCAACAACCTAGCAACCAACATAAGAACCATAGCAACAACCTAGCAACCATATTAATTACCCTACCAACAACCTCACAACTACCACCACAATGTCAACCGAGCAACCACCATTGCAACCAACATGATTAACCTTGCAACCAGCATAGCAACCACTTTATTTGGAATAGCAACCACCATATCTACTCTAGCAACATCCTAGCAATAACCTGTACAATGCCAACCTAGCAACCACTTTGATAGTCAACCAACATGACTAACCTCGCAACCATCTCAATTACCCTAGCAACCAGCCTAGCAATCACTTAATTTAGTATAGGCACCACCATATCTACTCTAGCAACACCCTAGCAACCTTCTCAGTTACTCTATCACCAACCTAGCAACCAACATGATTGCCCTATAAACCTGCATAGCAACCACCATATATCCCGTAGCAACACCATAGCAACCTTCTCAGTTACCCTAGCAATAGCTTAGCAACCACTACCATAGCAACCCCTATGTTTCACAAAATACCTTTAGAAAGCATCCAGGGTTTCCCGCAGAAAATTGGTTAGTCAAAGTGGTATGGTGGGGTGGGGTGTTCTTGTTTGTGCGATACAATAAAGACTCCACCATACAAACTATACCACACTATACACATTTTTACAAATACGAACAGTGAATTAATGTGTGCAACTTTAACAAACATTATACAAACTATACAACAATGAAGTGGAAAATAATGCAAAAGAAAGAAAAACAACATTTTCAAAATGTGCAAACATAATCACAGTCACTGCTTATGGCAGAGCTGACAGCATCGCTACAGCCATACTCCTTGGTTTAAAAAAACACAATTCAAGGGCCCTTTGATAATTGCACTTTTTAACAAGTGCGGACCATTTATGCTTTCATGCAGGCTATCAGACTGTTGCCCTGCAGCCTGTTCTGCAAGTCTATCTTGATCTATACATGGAGAGTGAATGAAGTTTAGATTATTTTAGACTTTTGTGTAAGATGTGTAAGATTTACACAAACAATGATAAATAAAGCGATGACACCACCCGCTGCAGACCATAGGATGTGAGAATGCGCTCCACAACACAGCTGTAAATGGAAGCAAGGACTGAGGTGTCAAGGCCAGCATGCTTCAGCCCCTTCAGGAAGTGGACAAACAAGGCCTTGTTTACATGCTCGCTGTCTTGTTGTTTGAAGAAAGACACTGCTTTAACAGCTCCTTTGTGTAGGTGTCCTGTTGGAGTCATATAATGAAATGGAATGCATACATCAGGATATCAGGAGCGAGGATCTGTGAAAACATAAGTAGTAGAGAGAAATTTAAGATATGTTTAGAACATTTTGAGCTCCAACACAAAGGCAAAGCAGTTTCAGCCATGCAAACCATATATTTTCTTAAAGCCTGTCACTTGTACATGTGAGTTAACAGACTAGTACATGGCCCACCTTCCTGCAAACTTTGGAGGACATAAATGTATACATGACACTATTTTGTATTGTC
The DNA here is from genome assembly GCF_046254945.1 of Alosa pseudoharengus. Taxonomy (NCBI): domain Eukaryota; kingdom Metazoa; phylum Chordata; class Actinopteri; order Clupeiformes; family Clupeidae; genus Alosa; species Alosa pseudoharengus. The sequence continues at coordinate 22,919,620 of NW_027468576.1, read as the reverse complement.
AAAGTCAGTAGAAAGGTGGGACATGTCTTAATGTATATTAATTGACATCTAGAGGCTATAGGCTTTCAGAAAATACAGTATATGGTTTAGGTGGTCAATTCAGCTGTCCCTTAATATTATAGCCCTAGATGTTTCAACTGTAAAATGCGTTTCTCGATCTACATTATGGGCCTATGTACGCCTTATGATGCACCAAAGTCAGTAGGAAGGTGGGGCATGTCTTAATGTATATTAATTGACATCTAGAGGCTATAGGCTTTCAGAAAATATATGGTTTAGGTGGTCATTTCAGCTGTCCCTTAATAGTATAGCCCAAGATGTATCAGCTGTACAATGCGTTTCTCGATCTACAATATGGGCCTATGTACGCCTTATGATGCACCAAAGTCAGTAGGAAGGTGGGACATGTCTTAATGTATATTAATTGACATCTAGAGGCTATTTGCGTTCAGAAAATATATGGTTTAGGTGGTCAATTCAGCTGTTCCTTAACAGTATAGCCCAAGATGTATCAGCTGTACAATGCGTTTCTCGATCTACAATATGGGCCTATGTACGCCTTATGATGCACCAAAGTCAGTAGGAAGGTGGGACATGTCTTAATGTATATTAATTGACATCTAGAGGCTATTTGCTTTCAGAAAATATATGGTTTAGGTGGTCAATTCAGCTGTCCCTTAATAGTATAGCCTAAGATGGATCAGCTGTACAATGCGTTTCTCGATCTACAATATGGGCCTATGTACACCTTATGATGCACCAAAGTCAGTAGGAAGGTGGGGCATGTCTTAATGTATATTAATTGACATCTAGAGGCTATAGGCTTTCAGAAAATATATGGTTTAGGTGGTCAATTCAGCTGTCCCTTAATAGTATAGCCCAAGATGTATCAGCTGTACAATGCGTTTCTCGATCTACAATATGGGCCTATGTACGCCTTATGATGCACCAAAGTCAGTAGGAAGGTGGGACATGTCTTAATGTATATTAATTGACATCTAGAGGCTATTTGCTTTCAGAAAATATATGGTTTAGGTGGTCAATTCAGCTGTTCCTTAACAGTATAGCCCAAGATGTATCAGCTGTACAATGCGTTTCTCGATCTACAATATGGGCCTATGTATGCCTTATGATGCACCAAAGTCAGTAGGAAGTTGGGGCATGTCTTAATGTATATTAATTGACATCTAGAGGCTATAGGCTTTCAGAAAATATATGATTTAGGTGGTCAATTCAGCTGTCCCTTAATAGTATAGCCCAAGATGTATCCGCTGTACAATGCGTTTCTCGATCTACAATATGGGCCTATGTACGCCTTATGATGCACCAAAGTCAGTAGGAAGGTGGGACATGTCTTAATGTATATTAATTGACATCTAGAGGCTATTTGCTTTCAGAAAATATATGGTTTAGGTGGTCAATTCAGCTGTCCCTTAATAGTATAGCCTAAGATGGATCAGCTGTACAATGCGTTTCTCGATCTACAATATGGGCCTATGTACACCTTATGATGCACCAAAGTCAGTAGGAAGGTGGGGCATGTCTTAATGTATATTAATTGACATCTAGAGGCTATAGGCTTTCAGAAAATATATGGTTTAGGTGGTCAATTCAGCTGTCCCTTAATAGTATAGCCCAAGATGTATCAGCTGTACAATGCGTTTCTCGATCTACAATATGGGCCTATGTACGCCTTATGATGCACCAAAGTCAGTAGGAAGGTGGGACATGTCTTAATGTATATTAATTGACATCTAGAGGCTATTTGCTTTCAGAAAATATATGGTTTAGGTGGTCAATTCAGCTGTCCCTTAACAGTATAGCCCAAGATGTATCAGCTGTACAATGCGTTTCTCGATCTACAATATTGGCCTATGTACGCCTTATGATGCACCAAAGTCAGTAGGAAGTTTGGGCATGTCTTAATGTATATTAATTGACATCTAGAGGCTATAGGCTTTCAGAAAATATATGATTTAGGTGGTCAATTCAGCTGTCCCTTAATAGTATAGCCCAAGATGTATCAGCTGTACAATGCGTTTCTCGATCTACAATATGGGCCTATATTTAGCACAGCGACAACCATATCTAGCAAAATCACAGTAAAAGTAATGTAAAAGTGATGTAAAATACCTGCCAATTGTCCTCTGTATCCACCGCTGCAGTAGACCATGATGTGAGGATGCACTCCATAACACAGCTGTTAATGGAAGCAAGGACTGAGGTGTCAAGGCCAGCATGCTTCAGCCTCTTCAGGAAGTAGACAAATGAGTAGCCAAACAAGGACAATCAAGGCCTTGCTTACATGCTGGCTGTCTTGTAGTTTGACACCACTCTCCTTTCTGTGAGTGTTCTGTTGGAGTCATATAATGAAGTGCAATCCATACATCAGGATATCAGGAGCAAGGATCTGTGAAAACATAAGTAGAGGGGAGAAAAAAAGACATAAAGATATGTCGAGAAAACATTGCAGGACCATCCCTAAACAACACATCAGGACACCTTTCTTTCCTTTTTCATTTGATCACTACTGCAATTCATAGACATATGTTGTATACAGGTGAGACAAGGGTAATACCGATGTGAGTATTTATGCAATTATAGAATAGGCTACTAAAATATAACTCCACAACTTCAAGTGTCAAGACTGTAGTATTTGTAGTTCTTATGCAGGAAAATCAGTATAGGCTACTTTGGACATTAAAAGCTGCATGCACTACGTAGTACACACATGCGTACAATGCATTATTTTGGAGATAGAAATGTTGTACTGCTTTGTTTTTCTGAAAAACGGTAGTAGCCTATAACAGAATTTTTTGTCACATGAATTACCCAGACCCAAAGAAACAAATAGCTTATTACGTGAAACTGACCTGCTTATAATTTAATGTCAAAGACCATCTCAACTAATTGAAAAGCAGGATTGTATCACCATCACACTCATTCTGATAATTTAACCATAACGTGTCGTGAACAATGATTTATTTGGCTAATTATCACGTATTTGTCCACGTCTTTTACCATTATAAGACATTGAATTGTACTAAGAAATTGCTCATTTCAATTACCCAGACCCAAAGAAACAAATAGCTTATTACATGAAACTGACCTCATTATAATTTAATGTCAAACACCATGTCAACTAATTGAAAAGCAGGATTGTATCACCATCGCATTCATTTCGATAAGACATTGACTAAGAAATTGCACTAATTTCGCGTGATTCTAGTTGTTTTACAGCATAAAGGAGTTTTAGTCAGGATAACTATCTCTATATTTTGTTCGAAACAACAAAAAACAACAACATTATTATTATTATTTACTAAATTTACGTAGTTTAACTTACCTTACCCCACACGGCCAGCTCTACGATGCGTTTCCACTTTCTTGTGGTGGCGTGTGTCACATGACAGCAACCAGCCTATCACACTGGGGCTCTTATACGGGGCTCTTCGGCGTTTTTCGAGCGTTTTCATACCTCATAAAATCTGCAGATGACACAGCAATAGTGGGGTTAATACAGAATAGCGAGGAGACCAACTACAGGGCCTGGGTGGATCAATTCGCGAAATGGTGTAGGTCCAGCTGTCTTCTTCTAAATATACAGAAAACAAAGCAAATAATAATAGACTACAGTACAGAACTGGGAGCCAGCCCCCCCAGTGTATGGTTAAAAATGGTGAGGATGTTGTGATTGTAGTCGAGTACAAGTACTTAGGCACAATAATAGATAATAAGTTGCAATGGGACAGTAATACCAACACCATCTATAAAAAGGGGCTGCAGAGGCTGCATTTTATGTGCAAACTAAGACAATTTAGAGTGGATAGAGATATGTTACTTTTCTATCATTCATTTGTGGAGAGCATGCTATTTTTTTGTTGTGTTACCTGGTATTTCTCTTTGTCAGTGACCAAAAAGAAAACAAACTGAGCAAGATAGTTAACATGGCCAGCAAGGTTGAGGGGCAAAAACTAGACAGTATTGCTACGACCTGTGAAAGAAGGGTGTTGATGAAAGGTCATGCAATTAATAGAGATATGTCACATCCCATACACCAGGTTCAGGCTACCTTCTTTCCAAACAAATTGAGCCAGTTGGTAATTCATTCCAACTAGCATTATATTGATGAACAAGACGTTACCTGCAGGACCATGCACTTTCTTTCCAGCTGGACTATCACAGTATGCACAACTGCACTTTATCATTCTATACATGTGTAGTGGGGTCTGTGCCTTCTGCCCTGATGTTGAGTATGTGTGGGGGTGTGGTAGGGTGGGGGCGGTTGCGGTGAGGGAAATTCTGGTCTATATTCCGTCTTGTATTCAGTCTTGTCTAACTGTCTACTGTATGGCGCAGAACAATTTTCTGAAAGGACAAATAATAAATCTATCTATCTATTATTTTAGAAGATTTTGGTTTGATTTTGGTTTGAACACCTTTCTACGAAAATCAAGCTTGGGATAAAATAATTATACACTACTCACCCTGGGGCTCATATAGGGTTTTTCCTCTAGACCCTGCAAGTGGCAATAAAGACAATTTAGACCACCATGGCGTAAAGTATATAAGCATACTTAAAATGGAACAAGTACAAAAAATCATATACAGACATAAACACAATCATACACAATCATAAATTTTTCGCCTGTTGGACAATTCAACCATCCACACTCATCCCTCTCCTCCCAAGGGACATATGTATCTCTTTGCATTCAACGTAGTTTTCAACAACAACAATAACAAACAGCAACAAAGCTTTTCTACATATGGGTGTAGAATTTTTGATAACATATGGCTCCTTTTATCCTAAAGAATGTCTAATACATACCGACTGGCTCATCAAAACAGGAAAGGCTATCCAGACCAAGTCCATGTAGATCCTTCACAGTTGAAAATGAAGAGGCCTTATCTGAAAAAGATCAATAGAAACCTTACTCTAAATACCCATCCAAGAACAATTACTATGTGTTCTCCTTTTCTTCAGTAGCAAATACACTGCCCATGAATCAGAAATATATTGGTGTCCCAATATAATGTTTACTCATAACAGCTGGCAATAGTGATTGCATGCAGATAAGTAACCGTGCAGCAAGATTGTGTCAGCTTAATGTTACAGTTTGTGGCATGGGACAGTTAGGAAACAGTAGGTGAGTGGCGTGGGTCAGCATAGGAGACGGTAGACGAATGGTGCTGGACAGTAGGCAAGAGGCAAAATATAGTAGGCGAGTGGCGCAGGACAGTAAAGGAGACAGTAGGAGAGTGGCATGGAACAATAGGAAACAGACACGTCACCAACAACAGTGCGAGTGGCCTACTGTAATTACTGCTATTATCATTATTATGTATTATTATCAATTTGTTTTGTTATAGGCTAGACACACATTCCATATTCACTGTATAGGCTATTTCTGTCACTGTACACGTCATCTGGAAAACTTGCCTATGTATTTAACTGTTGTACATAATTAATCTTGATCGTCTACATAACTGCTTCTTTGCACTTCTGGTTGGATGTCAACTGCATTTCATTGGCTCTGTACTTGTAGCCTACTCTTTTAAATTACAATAAAGTTGAATCTAATCTAAATCTAGCTTAATCTAATCTCTAATATTATGGGCCACACACATTGCAATTCTACATTGAATTAAACCCCTCTCTTAATCAGGTTAAAGAAATACAATATTATATTATAAGTGAATATCTAACATCCGGAGAACTGCTGTATCAAAATACAATTGTTTTATACCTGATATGTGGCCTAAAACAATGCCCGTTTCGCAACGAAATCTATTCACGTTCATCATGATTATCGATTATACATGCCTGGCTGATAGGCTACCTCCCAGCTGTTAGCTGTAGCCCACACTAACAATATTACGCTAATTTACACAGACAACAGCTGTTTTACAGATTAATGTAACATTACATCATGCACGTTAGCTAAATTATAAGTTGTGCAAGCCTACTCTGAATTCACAGTATTGCCCATGCATAGGCTACTATTTCATGTTAAATCAACTTTAAAATGTTTTGCTCAATTGCTAGCAAAATAATCATGCTAGCGGCAGTAGCAAGGCTCACCTCATTTCCCATTTGGATTCTTCTTTTTTCTCCGTCCCTGCTCGGTTATTGTTTCTGGATTCTGGGGTTCAGGCTTCTCAAACTGCTAGCCAGAAGGTGGCTCCTTCTAATCCACAACTCAAAACAGGCTTAAGAGTGTGAAACTGCACGTCAAAAGCATCAAATAACATTCTCCCCATTTTGTGAGGTCAGGCTTTTTTGACAGATGACGTGGTTCTGTTGGCTCGTTGAAAGCGAAATACAACGTGATAGTAACACGATAATTACGTTTTGCTCAACACGTTTTTTAACAAGGAAACGTGTTACACAACACGTCCCAATAGATTAATTAACGTGACAGTGACACGTTCAGACGTGAGACTGGGTTGGTACCTCAGGAAACTTTGGAACTGTGTATAGACGAGCTTTGTTTTTTTGCGTATGATATGTTTTTTTTTTTTTACAAATACAATCGCATGGACTAGAGGGCAAAAGGGATGATGCCATGAGTCAGTGACAGGTCATACCGTTTTCAGCACTGGCCTATATTAGATGTCGTCAAATATCTAAAAAGCAAACAATACGTCCATCTTAATATTTTTTGCCTATCCAATCCAAAATTTGATACCGGTATACCGGTAATCATATTCAGAAGGGATTAGTTTTACATAGGAAAATGGAGTAATCTTATCACAGGATGTTTAATATGTATGGCTGATAAGAAGTTGTAGCATGAATGAGATTTGAGTGACTACTCAGAAGTAGTCTACAGTACTGTAGCTTTCCAATGTGTTTGGGATTTTTTCCAGGCATGATTCAGAGCTGTTCTGTCCTCTAGGTGTAGAGATGTAGAGATAAATTCATGTGCATTGACATTCACTTTGGCCTACAGTACTTCAATTAAAAATGTTAATGTTAATTACTAATTACCTCTTGGAGTGCCTCAATTTCTGAGAAAAACTGCAAAGAAATCCCTTTCCATAGGATTTAATGGAATATTTGCACACATCTATTTGCATAGGTTAATATAAATAGGTCTTTATATGGCTTGTTCTACAGAGGGAAAGGCACCAGGATCTTTTCTGACTTGCTGTAAAAGTGATTGAAATTATATATATGGACAGGACAAAAATCACTGAGGAACTCTTGTAACAATTACATTACCCCACCTGCTCATGCAAACATAATCCTGTCTGAAGTTGAACAATAAATACATTTTGATGTCACCTCTGTATCAAGTAATATATTGGCCATATTAATACTGTGTATATCTGATTCATATGCTGTACTGATATCAAATCGCATTGAGCTTTTATAATGCTAAAAGTTGCCCCAAAGTTTTAAACCCATATAGCTACAACTTCAGCCTTCATTAGGAGAATCATTAGCACAACAGATATGAACGCACAAACCTATGTGAATGGGTTGGATGCAGACCCAGTATATGAATTGTCTCTTAGGAGGTGAAATAAAATCAGGAAAAAAGTCTGCCTTTGTGCTGAAAGTGAAGTTAGCATGCATATGGAATGTTATTCTGCACAGCAGCCTTTTCAAGTGCTATAAATACCACACCATTCCCTTGCTCCATAACCAGTTCTTGTTCATAAAATGCAAACTCTTGAAACGGTGAAATGAAATGTGATGTTACTGTGAAGCTTCTTGAGATTGTCTGGGAGCATCCTTACAAACATAATGTAGTGGCTGACAGGTTCAAAAGTAGTAGCACTCAGTGCCTCACAGATAAATGTTCTCCTGCTGACTCAACAAACAGCTTACTGTCGCCCACACCAATCTATCAAGCACACATTACAAATGAGGTTTCAATGAGGTAGCTTAAGAAAGTTCACTTATACATTGAGAGCAGACACGGTCTCTCAAGACAGCTTCATTTGACCCTTGTAGGGTTCATGCACACCAGCATATAACAATACACAAGAAAGAACTTATAAAACTAAATAAAAGGTAATCGAGAAAAGGTAACCGAGAAAAAGGGATTCCAATTGAACTGACAAATAAAATATTCTTTAATATACACATGCAAGTCATAGTTACCATTCATAAGCATTGATACGGAACGGTGATCCTTTTTTTTCCAGATCTACTTCATAGGTGTCCTGTTATTTAGAATTAATAGCCAACCATCAGCCAATCAGAAAAGAGTTCTTCTCACCGGGTGATAATAGACAAATAATATGTTCTGTTTGTTTTCTGGAAGGAAAATTGCGTACAAAAGGCAGAAAATTATCCAAAATATGGATTGAATGAGGCCTCTTGTTTTGACAGACAAATATGTTGCACAAAACACATAATCACACATAACGATGTCCCCTAATGCCACCTTATGATGGCGACATCAGAGCATGTCGCCATCATAAGTGGCCCAAACCACTTGGTTCCAAAAATAACTCCGGAATGCAACTTATGAATACATCAGTTGTCGCATCTCCCTTGCATTAAATAATATTGTATACTTATTTTCAGCGTGGTACATGTGTAACTGGAGGGAATGATCTAAATCAGTGCGTACCATTTCTTGACATAATTTTAAACTACAGTATTGACTGAAAACCATCCATCTCAAAATTCCATAAATACTTCACAGGAAAGATTTTTAACTAGTGTTCAGTGACAAGTGTTTTGTGTTACTATTGGATTTAAACTTGCAAAAGAAATCTGAAACGGCTTGCCATCGCATTCCTGATGAATGCCTCTGGATTTACAAGAGGTACATCTAAAGACCACCTTCCAATGGGCCTCATGCCACACATAAACAGTGTGTACAATTCTGCATATTTCACCCTAACTTTTTCACCAGGCTACTTACAGTATGAAGACTCTTGTCTATCAGGTCATCATATCTGCCTTTTTTTCAAGAGCAGAGCCATTAACGTTCAACCTCAGGACTCCCTGTTGCACATGTGGAGTTCTGAGTGATGAGAAGGAGGGGGAGGTGAGAGGAAGGGTGGCCACCAAGTGTAAATTGCATTCTAAGGGCTAGCTCACCTCTGCAGGAGAGAGTGGGGATTGAACTTGGATCTTTGCAGTGGTGGGATCTCACCAAGCTCAGTACGCCACAGCAGGGGGTCATGTCAGGTGACATTTAATCTTATTCTCTGTGAGTTGAAGAAGAAATGGGATTCTCAAGGCTGCCAATCGAAGTGAAGTGAAGTCAGTGGTGGGACTCACTTTATTCAAGATCTTTAAAGCTACATTGTGTAATATTTTGTGTTGATTCTTAGCAAAAACCCATTATTTCTTTCAAAAATATGTGCAAATCTACGGAGCCCTCCGGGTGACATGGGGAAAAAAAACATGGGTTAGAAAAAAAAAAAAAAAAAAAAGTGGGAAAAAAAAAACATGAAGAAGAAAAAAAAAACGATGCACTTTTGCGGGATCTCATTGCGGGATCTCGCAAAGTTTTGCGAGATCTCGCAAAAACTTTTGCGAGATCCCGCAAAAGTTTTGCGAGATCTCGCAAAACTTTTTTTCTACTTTTGGAACTTGCTGGGCTTCCTACTTGACCCCAATAGGCCCACAAACCACTACCGCCAGATGGCAATCGTATCATGATACTCTGATTGCTCTATCACTGTTGCGTGTTGTGGGTTTTCTGGACACATTACATAGGCCTATGACAAGGGAGGGAGAGGGAGACACCTGAGTGCAGACACGCACACACAGCAGGCTACAATAAATTGCCTAACAGACAGCAGCCTAATTTCGAGGTATCACCAGGGTGCGATTTGTATAGGGGGGGATGGTGAGGATTTCCCCAACTCTGGTTTTCCTATCCCTACCTCTGCTAAATTATTTTTATCTCTGGTGGGGACAAGGATTAAACCCCTTGATAGCGATGAATGCAACTTAACTGCTAGCCTACTTAAACTCGCGATCTTCAGTGTCAATATATCAGAGTAGGCTATTCAGTAGCATTCGGGCAGACGGCATTTCTGAACGTCATCGAACACAAAAACATTGTAACATTTTCAGTCCCTCTCAACATTTTAGTGCGGGAACTTCCGCAGGGAAAACAGCGCTGAACCAAACATGAAACGCGCTCAGAGCAGCATATCGTCTTACTTTAAACACCTAGTAGTTTGCGGAGGACGAACGAGAAAGCACTCGTTTGATAAATCAGCCAGTAGGCTAGGCCTAGTAGACAAATAACTTACAGAAATAATCTGTACAGCAAAAACAAATGTTGGTGGCGGGTATTTAAACTATCTAGCGGGTGTTTTAACAGCTGCAAGAAATAGAAGCTTATATATTCTGGTTCGTAAATTATTTTCATAAAACTTCAAGTTGCCCTATAACTTCTCTCCAAACTCTTCACTGCACTGTAGCCAATTAACTGACAGTATGATAGTAAGCTATTTATTTTCTGTAGGCTTCAATAAACACATTTATTTTTTCAACTTTTACAATATTACGCACTTGGCTACTGAACGCAAATCTGCAGGAGAGAGAATGCACGCAGCCTACGCAGCGTGTAGCGCAATGTGTAGGCTATTTGTATACCAACTAACACTGTTAGCCAATTCACTAACTCAAGACTTCAGTGTCATCATATACAACATTTTACATAACAAATACAGAAAGGATGGAGGCAGCAAAGGTAGAGGAGTCATTTCAGATGGGTCAAGAACAAGGTGAATTTGTATGTTTATCAAAACGTAGTCCAACCCTGCATTAGAGGAGCTGAGCACAATCGCTGTTTAAAGTCATACACAACGGTAAACTAAAACTAAGCTAAAGGTAAATGTTACAAAGTTGGCAAAATTAATATAGGCTATTATTAGCTATGAAATTATTCGTTCGTTCATTTTTTTTTTGGGGGGGGTTGGGGGTTACAAACATATTCAAAATCCCCCCCCTCTGTTTTTTACACAAAATCGCACCCTGGGTATCACTAATACCTATTAAATAAATGTAAAGGACACAGAACTGTAAGCTCAAATTCAAAAACGTTTGAAGTCTACCCAAACATATGCAAAGGGAATATATATAAATTGTGTTGCATATAGCCAGCTTAATTAATGTCAATTTAAAGATTATGATTAGCAGTTTCTATGCATTTTTCCATTGATAGTTACAGGAAGCCACGTTTTGTTTAAACTATTGTTGCTTCTAGCCCACGTTACCTCCAGTTTCACTTGCTGCATGGACGCACACAGCATGATCGATCATAAGCCCTCTATCTCCGATGTAGAACTCAAATGTGTCTTGACGCCGCCGTTTGTAAGATCAGATCAAATAAAACGTTCTAAATGGAACGCGATGTAAGCTGTTCCTTTCCAAGCGTCTTGGAGACGTACTGTATGTGTGCTGACTGGGCTATGTCTATATAGTTGATGGCACCAAATGAATAAGTATTGTAGCCTAATTATGTTATTGGTAGTCGGAGGAGGAGTTACACACACACACACAACTCGGGATTTACTTTTCACAGTTTATTCACAAGAATTAATTAATACACCACTACCTCCCACACACAACCACCCCGCATTCATACAACCCGCTTAAACTAGCCCTCTCTATGGCCGAGTTAAACTAGGGGAAGGGACTGGCCATTAACCCCGGCCGGGGGCTAAACTCAAAGCGCGCACACACACACACGCGCGCGCACACACACACACACACACACAGTAGGCCACACTAGACTGCAATAACAAGGCAATCAATAGACTGAGCTAGATCACAGGGTCCTATGACCGGCTTTAAGAAAGTACTGGTTTAGTCCGTACAGCAGCTCCAGCCTGGAGCGTTATGAGACTGACCGTAAGTGTCCAGAGATAATTCAGAGTCCGCAAGTAGCCTAATCCACAGAGTTCGCAAGTATCCACAGTGTTCGCAAGTAATCCACAATGTTCGCAAGTAATCCACAACGTTCGCAAGTAGCCATTCACTATATGCTGCAAATGAGCAGATGTGTGAAGCACCGGGCATAACTTAATTTCGCGGCTACGTGGAGCAGTAGTAGGTTCATTGTTGAGGAGGCCCATAGTTTGAGAAAAGCTGCAGATCATAGGCAGAGAAAGCATAATGCTCTGAGAACAGTAGCCAAAGGTTTTCCTGCAGAAACAGGTGCCTTGGTGCACGCACCCCGCTTTCACTTTGACTCCCTGCATTGTGGCAAAAACTGTCAGTCAGACAGTGAATTTTGATTTACTAAATTAGCATAATGCGGTAACAATTATCATTTCAATTCTATCCTATCTGAAATCTGCTCACTGCAGACGTTACAATGCAGACCCAAGCAGCAGCCTTGAAAGACGTACACTTTGAATTTGATCAGAGCGGCTCTGGTTCTTCACCTAACTTGGTGTGATTGGCTGGATGACCGTTCAATCAAATCAACAGACCTATTTGTGTCTCTGTGTGTTCGTTATAGATACGGTTCCAACTCTTTACGGGAGCGTTTATTTCCATATTTTACTTTCAATTTAATCTGACAAAAAGTGTGGGGGATATAATCGTGTTCCAGCAAAACTGTGTACATTATAACACCCACATCCCCCACGCTTGCTACGCGCCTGCGTGTGTGCGTGTCTGCACGCAGGTGTCTCCCTCTCCCTCCCGTGTCATAGGCCTATGTAATGTGTCCAGAAAACCCACAACACGCAACAGTGATAGAGCAATCATAGTATCATGATACGATTGCCATCTGGCGGTAGTGGTTTGTGGGCCTATTGGGGTCAAGTAGGAAGCCCAGCAAGTTCCAAAAGTAGAAAAAAAGTTTTGCGAGATCTCGCAAAAAGTTTTGCGGGATCTCGCAAAACTTTTGCGGGATCTCGCAAAACTTTTGCGGGATCTCGCAAAACTTTTTGCGAGATCTCGCAAAACTTTGCGAGATCCCGCAATGAGATCCCGCAAAAGTGCATTGTTTTTTTTTTTCTTCCTCATGTTTTTTTTCCCCACTACTTTTTTTTTTTTTTTTCTAACCCATGTTTTTTTTCCCCCCATGTCACCCGGAGGGCTCCGTACAAATCAAAGTATTCTCGTAAGCATAGAATCTGCCATTAAGAATACATACCAGCGAGTCGCTTGTATGGCGGCAGCCCTGTTTCGCCTCCATCTTTAGAATACATTAGCCAAGGAGGGACATACCTAAAATACTAGCTCTGCCTTTCGCGTTTGTCGGTCAGTTACCAAACGTCAGAGTTGTGATTGCAGCTGCCGGGAAATCCCTAATGTTGAATCACCTGATGATCTCTGACTCTTCGTACGGAGATAGAAGACCATGTTAGCCGTTAGCTTGAACTACATATCTTGTACAGTATTGTCGAATAACTTCGGCAGTGATAAGTTGCTCGCTGAATATAAGCCAAAATAACAAATCCATAATGACATTATTCATCTTGCATGAAGTATACGAGCTAAAGTTTCACAGTAATCACTAAATGTAATTTACAAATGTGTTTCTAAAATAACCTCATTATGAGAAGGACTACTCCGTAAAGTAGTGTATGACATCTTGTAACGTCAGCCAGGACATTTATGCTGCGGCTTCCGTAGCTAGTAAATCGCGCTTGCAGTGTGGGGGGTGGGGGCGGAGCTGGGGGGGATTTCCCCAAAGAATTAACCCATGAGATTACACAATGTTGCTTTAATGGGGCTTTTTTATTTTAGTATCAGTAAAGGCACTGTGTCTGTGATTCTGGCAAATAGTTGTTAAAGAAGCCCTATGCAGGTCTGGTTATTCCTTCGCTGTTTCTGGGTTTTCGCCTGATTTGGGCTCGCATTTTTCACGACATAGCTCCCCCTGCAGCTTCGGTAGCAAGTGACTGCTACGCTAAACCCCCACTAGCTAACGAGCTAGCCATCAATAAACCAAGCTAAACACATAGGGCTCACAATAAAACGGTCGAGCAAACACATTGTTCAAGAGACTATCAAATCACATTACAAAAACGAAGTTCACCCAAGGGTAGGCTACTAACAATTTCAACAGCAACAAAGCCAAGTCTGAGTCCGTTTTGCAGTCTTCTTAGAAACTACAATCTGAATCCATTTTTGAGTATTTCCGCCGAGTTACATCCGGATGTGTTCGGACCGCGACCAGAAAGTTGCATATTCGTTTTTTCCGCAGAGAAGCACTAGGGGGAGACGAAGCACCCACCAAACGACCCAAAAAGTGTTGTAGAACCATCAGAACGACTTTCAACCTGCATAATTAAGGTCATTTTTGCTAAAATTGTTGCATAGGGCCTCTTTAAATTCTTGAACTCCTGAAACCATGAGCTGATTGGCTAAAATGGTGTTTGTGTCGGTTGAGGCCACTTTGTTTCCCATGTACAAAACTGTACTGAATCACCACAGTTGTTTGAGTCTTTGATGGCTAGTGAGGGGTATGTGAGAATTTGTTAATTTTTTGCACTGCAAAAAATGATATCTTACCAACTGTTATAATCTTATATTAAGATAAAAAATCTAGTTAGTATTGTTTTTAGTAAAAAGAGTTTAAGATTTGACTTAAAATAAGTGAAAATCTTCTTAAATTAAGACATAAAACAAGTAAATTTATCTGCCAGTGGAGTAAGTAATTTTATCTTAATTTAAGATATTGAAGATTTAAGACAATTTAAGGTAAATGTACTTACTCCACTGGCAGATAAATTTACCTGTTTTTATGTCTTAATTTCTTATTTTAAGTCAAATAATATTACAAGAAAGCTCAAAGTAAGTATCTTTATACTAAAAACAATCCTAACTAGATTTTTTTTATCTTAATATAAGATTATAACACTTAAGATATCATTTTTTGCAGTGTGAATTAGTGAAACAAACATGCATTAAGGACTGCACATTTAAATGTATTGATAAATTGACAGAGCAGACATCTAGAGGACAGTGCAGGGCCCACTTCCCCGATAACGACGGAGACACGCTCTTAAGAGGGTTTTCTACGATTCATCTTACGATCGTTCGTTTGGTTTTTCCGACTGTTTCCCGAACATGCTCGTAGCGTGAACGCGCGTGCACTGCTCTTACGATGCTCTTAAGGGGAGCTGTCCACGTTAATAGTTCTGAAATATCCTCTGATTTGACGGTGATGTCAGGTGACTGCACGTCACAGCTATAGGCCTACCATTTAAACTTCGGATCTACACATTAATTCACATCAATACGAAAATAGAAACACGTTGACATCTGCATGTAAGCATCCCAAGTAGGTTATATACCACACAGAGACATAAATAATTGTAATTATTTTAAGATTAGATTGTTGCACCATGCAATAATTTTTCGCGGTGCCACTTAAGAACACGTTTGAAGATAAGAAAGAAGTCGAGTAAGAAAGAGAGGAAATGTGTAGGCTTAGATTTTGATGCAGTAGGCTACAGACTAAACCACATGTTGCTTTCTCTGCTTTTTACATCATAGGCCTAATAAAATATAGCCTTCACTTAGCAAAGATAATGTCAAACTATTCTGGCAACGTCTCGTTTCATAACTTGATTGCATTTTTGTCCGCTTTTCATCACATTATTATGACCATTAAATGTAGGCTATTTTGCACGCTAAAATCTGATTCATCACAGGTAAACACAATAAAGAATGGGAACGTAAATTGGATTATGTATTCTAAGTTGTAATTCCTCTGTATGTCCTGTTGGTGACCTCAGTGAGAAGTACTGTTAAGACGCTCTTAGCCGGTAACGAGTACTCTGGAGCACTCGTAGATCTACGAGTTTTTTCACGACGCTCTTAAGCTACGATGGTTTCGGAAAAACAGTCGGCAAATCTTAAGACGTTCGTAAGAGGGCCTTTACGACGCTCTTAGGCTTAAGATGCTTTCGGGGAAGTGGGCCCAGAGCAATTAATTGAATTCAACGTATGCATATTGGATTAGTATTACAGATGAGACCTTTCATTCAAGTCTGTTCATGGAATGTTTTGTTCCAGTTCATTTGGGCCAGTCTAGTGTTAGAAAGTCATCTTACTTTACATATGCTCATTAAAAAGTAGCTTGAAAAGCCTTTCATGTTCGGGAAATAAGTATTACAACTGGGGCAGAATATTTTGTCTGCAGTGCTTTGTAGACATTAAAGTTGCTATTCCCCTGAGATGCATGCTGTCAAGGTTAGGGCGAAAAGCTGTGGACATCAATACAGCACAGACATTAGATGCTGTGTTGTGATGGAAAAACAAAACAAAAAAAATGTTTTTGGCAAGGGTATCAAATGCCTCGAGCAATGTCATTCCCACTGCTTGGTTGTCGCCTCGATGTCCGCATCTAGTGCTGCAGATATGGGGGGGGGGGGGGGGGGTGTTGGTGGATAACACAGAGGATGACTAAAAGTAGATCATGTGCTACTGCAGGCTCTGGTAGGGAAACCACACATGGTGCTAAACAAAACTGCTGTGTGGGTTAGATGTGAGAAATGTTCGAAATGTCTTGCTCGGCTGCATTTCGTTATATATAAACAAAATTTTTTTTATTGATAGTCCATGATTGGGTTTTTGATATTTTTTCCATGTTGTTTTTTGTACTAACTGTTATTGTATTTAGTGGGTAATTCCATGGTGTTTGAAAGATTTGCATCAACTGACTCTTGAGATAATGTTCACTCTTGTGGCCAAGGCTGTACAATAAACCCTGACATCACAGCTGGTATATGAACCTGTGGGTTTGATAGATTGGACCTAATGCTCTTAACAATCCCTCTATAAGCAAGAGAGATTTGAATCTGACTGTGCTTTAGGGTCTTCTGTCAATGTCTTATAATGTACAGTATATAATTGCTTCAATGTTACTATGCTTTGTTTAATACAAGATAATATTATTCATGTCAATTATTTGTAATACTGTGATTTGAGGCTCAGACAAGGTTTAGTTTTGACAGAGTGGAGCCCACGGTCACAGATATTATGTGGACTGATGTGTGGCCAAACTGACACCAGCCGAGGAACAAAAACAAGTCCCTAAAATAGCAACAAATGAGGCTGTCCTTTGACAAGTCACATACTGTAGACTATGTATTGCATTACTTGCATCAGAGTGGTTCTTCTGTTCTTTTGTTTACTTGAAATGTGGTGAGGGATCATAAAGATCATTATGCTCAATGTAAACGCAAGTTCTCGTAATGTCCTTGTATATACCCTGTATCTGCCGACGTGCAAGTGTTTCTCACACATGCTGATCCACTGTATTCAAAACAGGACACAAGGCAAATCTCAAACAGTATTATGAATCCACTGCCTCTACTTACTGTTATACAGTATGTTAAGGGCCTGATTAATGCTTTCACTTTCCAAAAAATATCTAAAAAGGATGCGTATGTTGGTAATTACATTGGCCCAATCAAATTATCATGAAGATCTCAAAAAGATACCAAGAGTGTGATCAACTCCCCAGCCGCAACACATTTGCAGACAAGTGAGAGCTGTCTGTTAATTATAATGACTGCTGATTAAGTGAGAGCGTAGCTCATTTATAGTAAGCAGCACACTGACTCCATCTGCCTTGTTTGCCACGAAATATTACACACTCTATAGGCTTAAAATAATTAAAAAAAAACTGATATTATGGTGAAATTCACGCTACAATAATGGAGAATGGAGTCTCTGATATTGCTGATGCATGACCGGAAGGGTATATTGCACTGTGTAATATTGTTGTGGCTGGTAGTAGCATGGCCCTTTTCGTCTATTTTGACAATACAAAAGCTGTTTATCTAATAAAATCTAATAGACAAGTACTATTTTTGAGATATTTCTCATTTCTAAAGTTGGGAACAGGACTTTTTATCATAATTAAGGTGTGCTAAATCCATCTAGCCCAGTTCCCAGCTGAATTTTGAAGTTTTGTCCATCTAATTAGCATAAACAAAATGGTTGACAAAATGGTGAGTTTGGGCTCTTTCTTTATTTCTTTATTCATTATACCATAAATAAATTCATATTGTTCACATAATGTGCATCTCAGAAATCTCCCTTGGCCAATGAATCAAGGATACAGGCTGTAAAAAAAATCTATTATTATGCTAATTACCCGAAAAAACAAATTGCTGAAACTTTATGACTGAGCATGTTTGACAAATGAGACTTATGTTTTGAGGGTCAAGAAAGATGTGTAGTGATAAAATGAAAAACATTTTTGATTTTTTTTTCCAAATTGTTAGTTTATAATCCTAAAGTGTACAGACCAATCTGGACTAATCCATGTGGTCGGAATTTTGTCTCATTAGAAGTTCCATCATTCCATATGACCAAATTTATGACTAGGTCTGTTCTGTGCACACTGTAAATTCTACAGACAAATGTTTCTGAAGATTTGATAGTTTCCTCTGTGTGTTCGCCAATGCCCAAATTCTTCAGCAATTCATGGTGCTTTTCAAAACCTCAATTTTGTTTCGCTTCAGTACCTCAAATCCTCCTGCTCCAATGAAATCGCTCCACGCTCGCTCCAATTTAAGAGGGAGAAATAAAATACAAGCCGAATTGTCACCTTAGAAAACTTAAATCCCAAAGAACTAAGAGCAACGGCAATGTCACTCATAACATGTATTGTAAAGATAGCCTAATGCATCACCGACAGTGCAACAACGAACAAGCTTGGCAACGTCAATACACATAAACCTAAAACTAATGGGATCAGTGGGATTAATTGCCTAAATAATACAGGTTTAGCATCCAAGTTTTACTTCAACCCAAGCATAGGCTATTATTCAAATTGCTCGCGTTTTTCTTTGCTCTCCGTAGTACACTCATGTTTCCGCGAAATGTGTCTTCTTAAATTCCAAAATAAATCTCACTGGAAGAGTGTCACCACATAGTTGTTCTTGCTCTACATTGTTAATATCTAGTTGTTTTGTTGGAATAGTACGCTTGTAAGCCCTATCACTTTCAGTTTCCTTTCTAAAATATTTAGTGACTTCATCCCCAACGAACTTACTGTAACGTCGGCATGCTGGACTATGTGCTACGGACTCTGGCACAATGCATTCTGGGATACGGGGGAGAACTCTGGGGGTTGTTTGTGTGTTAATGCCTTTATTTACTGTTTTTATGTCCGTGTTTTAGTGTAGCGTGTTAATCTTTTAGGTCTTCCTCGTGTGTGATCCTTTTTGTGTGGGGGGCTGCATCCACCCCTGTATGTGTAGTGTGTGTGTGTGTTTGAGGTGCCTAGTGTGTGCTATAATCGTGATCTGTGACCCTGCCCCTGTTTTTGAATGCTAGCCAGTGCAAGCAGCTACTAAACCAAGCCCTGGCTAAGTCCAACCCGTTACAATACTATGGTTAACATCTTTGGTTAAACATGCAACAATCTTGGATTTATTATGAAGATGTGAGTCCTGGCTGGATTCGGGCATGCCTCAGACTCGTGGTGTGAGCGATATCGGAGCAAAATTAGAGCGGAACAGAGCGGCCACTCTGGCCTCTAAATTAAAATGCGCTCCACACTCTAACAAAATTCCATCCGCTCTGACTTCCCCTGAAGTCAATCTGAAGTCAATGTGAGGGTTAGGGTGTAGGCAGTGGAGAGGGGGGGAGTCTGCATGCTGCCCAGGGCCTAGCAGAGCTCTACAAGGCAGCCCTGGGGTCAGAAGACAGCCTGGGCCTATGTTGGAGTCATCAGGCCCGTCGCTAGAAGGCAAGCAAACCAATCAATTGCTTGGGGCCCCGATCCGGCCAGGGGCCCCAAGACAACGACTGGTTAAGAATAAAATTCAACGACAAACTGTGAGCGCCCCTTTGATCAGTAGTCGCTGACAGCAGCCAGGTCTGTGATCTCTGCTGCCGGCAAAATATAAAACCTCGGCAGTCATAATGAAGCGGAGTTATGCGCCCGGAAGCCAGAAGAGAAAGAAAGAGGATGACAAGAAAAAACAAGATAGTGGTAAGTGATACATTACACTGGATAAAATAGCTCTACTTGTCTTGTACAAATGGTGTAATGTTGCAGCAGGAAGGCTAGCCTAGCAAAAAATGTTTATGTTAACTACCTGCCTGACGGCCCATGCTGCTTGTAACAAACTAGAACTATTATAGCTTTGTAATAGGTTTTGATGAAAGTGGCATAGCTTCTCTGCTATACTAACTATTCGACCGTGATAATCCATGTCCATTTTGCTTGGGGCCCCCAAATTCCTTGAAATGGCCCTGGGAGTCATGGTCATGCTTATGGTGTGGACAGTGGAGAGGGTGGGTGCATGCTGCTCAGGGCCTAGCAGAGCTCTACAGCGCAGCCCTGGGGTCAGAAGACAGCCTGCTGGAGTCAAGACCACTCTCTTGGGGTGAAGAGAGTGGTAAGGGTGGGTGTCTGTATGCTGCCCAGGGCCTAGCAGAGCTATTGTGATCATATTGGAGAATCTTGTCGTACCATTGTTTAAATAAAATTGAAGTTTATATGCAGTTCATGTTTTAGTTATTATTCAGCTAGTGTTATGTCCAACTTAACAAGGTAATTTTGGGCCAAGTTTACTGTGTTTATTTCCTTTATCTGTTCAAAGCTAATGTTTGTTTGTTAATTTGTCTCAATTCTTAATATTTACAATCTTTCTGTGAATATGTTCTGCATAAATAAACTATAAAGAAAATGTAGTTTGGTGAAATTTCAGTCCTTAAACTTGTTTACATGGACGTGATGTAAATGTTGAAAAGTAATAAACCCTCTTAACATAATGTAATAGGATGATAGTTTAAAATATAGGCCTTTTGCTACCACTAGCATGATGTTGATGTTCTTACATGGACATAATATGGTACTCAAATACACAAAATAACAGGTCAGTGTTCACCAGAAATATTATATTGTCAGACAGAATGACTAACTTGTTCTTCTGACTATTTAATTTGTTTCCTTTACTCAATAAATGCTATATTACAATAAAAACAGTGGCCATCTTTCCCATTTGGAATCAATGATATGATGCTAGCTTGTTGATTGCTATGGTTGCTAGTGATTGGTTCAAAGGAACTTCAATGATTCAACAACCAACCTTAACCTTCCAACTCTGAACCAATCAGATTGGATTTCTGACAGGTCAGCAATTTTGTTGGCTGTCTCCCCAGCTTTACAGGTACAGGTACTCCACCTTCTGCTAACTTCAACATTTTAACTGCTTTCAGCTGCCAGTGATATAAATTATAACAGTCAAATTATGTAATGATTTATTATTAGATGAGGGGCATTACATGAGTGGGGATACCCTCAGATATTTTGAGCAACTTGATTTTGAGCAACTTGCTGTGAAATTGTTTGGGAACTACCGTATGTCTCTAACTGTGCATACAAAGTTATTTATTATATTCTTTTATAGTCATTCACTATTTACATTTAAGGTCTTTGGTGGTAGGCTAATGTCCTTGGCTGTATTGCCTATCGTATGAGCCAGAGAAGCAACAAATGTTTGAGGGACTCCATGATGCATTCATCATGTGGCAGATTGTCTATCATCCAGGCCACCAGAGGAGAGGTAGGCATACAGTATCACTGACAAACAGAAGGGGACTGAATATTCTCTCCCATGATTCACAGGCATTTACGTAAGTGTGTGGTGATTGCATTGTTAATAACGTGGACCAGATTGGAAATTCGTATGGTGGACTCATCCATCCTCCTGTCTCTCTGCACCCATGACCTTTCTCCATCAAAGCCCCTTTTGTGCAAAGGCATCCATCCCGAGGAGCAAATTTATTACTAGCTCAGTAGCCCGACATTTGGACCTGGTCAAGTGTAAACCCTTATTTTAAGGCTGGTACTGGTGCTATATCATTTCAAGTCTCAACATATTCCTGCTCATTTCACATTTTAACCCCCCACCACCACCCCCATGGGGCCTCTCGGGTGCAGTGCTGATCCACTGCATGTACGGTATGTAGACAGCAGTCATGCATGACATTACTCTGCATACAGTTTGATCAGCCTTCTCTCCCTGGGGTGGAGATGGGAGGGTCCAGATGAACAATGTCCCTGTTGGCTGAGGCTTTGCCGTACATGCGCATGTTGAAGGGAGCGCCATCCTCTCCCTATCATTCAGATTAGTGTGAGAATATCATAATTTCCTTTAGGGAGACATCAAAGTGTTTTAAAGGAGCCCCCTCAAACATTTAAATTACCACTCGACATTGCGATACGATGAGGATACCTTGTGGCTACACTACCTTCCAGGAGAAATGGTAGTGAGACTGGAGAAAGAGTCTTATTCACAAAGAAATTGTTTAAGAGACAGTTAAGAGTTTTTCTTAACCATGTTTCCGTTCCAGATAATTCCTTTCAACTGAAGTTCCATCCTTCTTTTTTAAAATAGTGATGACTGAAGGTTTGAAATAAGGACCTTGTGGCTATACATTGGAATAATTTACCATCTTGCAATTCATAGTCCTACACTGTGGAAATAAATGGGTAGTTTGGATTGGTTTGTCACAATCAATTTGTGTTCACAGTTAGCACTAAAGAAAATAAAATCAGACTATTGATCAATTTGCCTTGTAAAATAAAACACTTACTGAAAAAATTGACTCATTTATGAGAGCAAAGGTAAGCCTTAGTCTAGCGGTAAACTCCCAACATTTTGCCCTCTCAGTCTTTTCTTGCCTGTCTTTTTTTTCATTTAGGATTTGATCAACTACACCTAGGCCCTTGCCACTCGATTAATCTCTGCCACCTTTGCAGTCTCTGCCTTGTGCCTAGTAGCATCTCAGCATCCCTGGCCGGGCTATACGGCTGACAGGACCATAAGTCACAGGCCACATTAAAAACACATTAGGCCAGCGGAAGGAATTAGGAGGGGGAGGCACAGAAAAAAGGGTGGGTGGGTGCGGATCGGAGGTTGGGGGGGGGGGGGGGGGGGGGGCTTATCTGATGCGGAGGACCTGCTCCGACGTGAACCGAGCCCTGGCATCTTCATGTATCACCATCACCCCCTTGACAGCTGTGTGACTTATGTACTCCCACGGATGCACTCCCAAGCACTTCTAAGAGTTCAGAAGACATCAAATTTATGGGACCCTTAAAGATCCCTCCCGCCCCAATGTTGCCTTCTTGCACGGGGAAACGAGACGAGTAAAATAACCCTGTTAAAATAGTAATTTCATTTTACGTGGAGCCATAATGCTGCAACGCAGAGGGGATTTATGGAAGTATATCAGTCACTGAAGTCCATTAACTGATTATGGAATACGATTTCTTATTTATGTCCTAAAGTGAGATGATGATCTCTGAATAAGGTACAGGAGTAGTGAGGATGTAGGTGGCAAATTCACAGTTTTGAAATGCAACCCTGTTGGAACACTGCAAAATGCAAGTCAAACACAATGATCTGTAAATCTTATATTTAAACTCATATTTAGTGACAAAAAGGACATGGACAACATGTCAATTGTAATTTTCTGTGGACAAATGTCTTACGATATGTCTCTCTTGGTTGCATATGGATTCCTGTGGTTTCATGCGATGATCAGTCACCATGATCAGCATTTTGCAACTACACACTGTGTCCACATAAACACAATTACCCATTCCCATCTGTATTGGATTGCACATGAGTCCTAGTTGTAGTTTTAGAAATAGTAGTAGAAATATGGTATTGTGTCTGAATGCCTTGTATTAAGTCCATTTCCAAATGATGTTTTGGTCACAATCTTACATCGAGAGATAACAAACAAATTGGTAAGTCTTACAGCAGTGTGGATGCCTAGGTCTTAAACAAGTCAGGGACATTATGTGAAAGAAAATGACTCACACATTAAAAACATCAGCTGTGAGAATTTCTTGGCTTCACTTTGGTCTACTTTAATTTCCCCATTCTATCTTACTAATTTTATTGAAAAAAGAGCCCCTCCCTACATTACTCTACAGTTACTAGCTTGGGTTGCATTTCTTATGTGTCTGAGTGTGCACGCTGCACTAACAGATGAAGTATTAAACTGATTAGGCTGATTGATTTAAATGCATTGATTTTCTGCTGGCAGGGCTTATGAATTCAGAACGCAACCTGTGATATATGGGTTTCAGCAATACAAGAGAGTGTGAGGCATTGTATGGATCAATGAGCAAATCAACAGGCTGTTTGTAGGCCAGGGATGGGCCATTTCTTCAGCAAACTGATCTGATTGTTTTGGATGAAGCCTCATAATTCATCCTGCTTTCACAGTTTGCAGCAGTTTATCTAGAAGAAAAGTTACAAATTCTTGACTCATTTCTTTCCAGATTTATTATGATTATGATAAATTTGCCAAAATTAGCACCTTACAGTAAGCAACTGTAAGAGTATGACTGAAGTTGGCTTTGTATGTAAAAACATTATCCCATATTAAAAATGTGACAGTGTTTATATTTAGGTTAAATGTTAGCGGTTCAATCATGTACCCAACCTTTAAATATATATATTTTTAAACTTACTCAGGACCACCGCCACGGGTGAGCTTTGGCTCAAGCAGCAGCATGCGTATCATATTTGTGTCCAAGGGCCCACAGGAACCGGGGTTTGATTCTCAACCCTGGTCTTTTCCCGATCTAAGGGCAAAAGTCCCAACAATAAAGTAAAAAAAAAAATACTTAGGACCAGGTATGTATGAAATGGAACAGGGAATATTTATAACTTAGCTAAGGAACAGCCATTCAAATTCAAGTGGGGGTGTCAGTGAAAGAACTTATGTAGATATCCAATAAAGCTAATCACAGGCTAGGGTCCATAGAAATGCTATTTCATTTGGTTTCATATGTACTTCAAGAGGAATACTAAATTTTTTGGACATGCTGAAACAACATTCTGTACCTTAGCACAGTGTTTTTCAACCACTGTGCCGGGGCACACTAGTGTGCCGTGAGAGATCATCAGGTGTGCCGCAGAAAATTACCCAAATGTCACTCACTGGTCCAGAAAAGCAACTGTTGAATCAAAGAATTTATAAGCACATGCTCTCATTGATTGTATGATTGCACTATTTGTGGTATGCAGGCATTGTACAACGGGGGCCCCATATCCAGTATTCACAGAATCATCACATATCCAGTTCATAACAACAATTCAATTAGATATAGTCACCTACAAATGAAACAGAGGGTGCTTGTTTTATTGAGCAGGTCTTGCATAGAAGCCATAATAAGGCCATATCTGTGTATTATTTGAAATTTTAGGCTAAGGTATGTTTATTTTTTCTTCACACAGGATGTTAGTGTGCCGTGGGACATTTTAAGTGTCAAAAGTGTGCCGTGGCACAAAAAAGGTTGAAAAACACTGCCTTAGCATATCCATAATATTTAGCCTACTCTCAATCCCTAACATTCTGCACTGCACTGTCTCTAGTGTATGTGTTAACATTGTGGTAGGAATCTAGCCATTTTAACTTGTTTAAAAATGCTAAACTAATACTTAACAACATATTCAATAACTTCCCATTAACAGATTAACTTCCAACCCGTAAATCTCTGAAGCGTGCAAAAAAGAAAAAACTAAAATTAACTTGCTAAAACCAGGCAGCTATATGCACAGACCTAATTTTAACATCATAGAATTGCTCAAGCATTTTTAGGGGTGTGAATGTGAAAAGGCAGGATTTTAATTTGTCTGAGAATGGATGGAACCAGGCTTGGAATTTCACCATTTTAGGGGCAAAGCCACTTGGCCTTCAGTTGGGCATATTTGGTGGGGGGCACAAAGGCCACATGTCAGGGCACCAAGGCCAAAGTTACCTATACAGTAGTATGCTATAAAAATGATCAAAGTTGTATTCACTGCAGTAGACCTGCATCACTGTATGAAACATTACAAAAACATAAAACATGATACATTACATATAACTGTAAATCATCTGATCATCTAATATTTTCAGATATCTAGGCTATATTTAACATTTATTTTATATTTGGCCTGTTATGAAATCATGTATTGAACAATTTAAGCACAGCTCAGCTTTAAGAAACTCAAATAGCTTAGATGCATGCTTAACATTTTGTGATCATTAAGGCTACTTTCACAAACTCTTATAGTCAGCTGTCCTCTGATTTACCGATATCTAGGCGACATTTGTAATATTGATTTTGTATTTGGCCCGTTATGAAATAATTAAATGAACAATTTAAACACAGTGTAAAACTTAAATCCCAAATATGGAGACATCCATGTATGTTGAAATGTACTGCAAATTCAAAACGGGATTAGTCTGGAACGGCTAACTGTACAGGGGACTGCTTTACACCTTTCTGTTCGGTAAGGTCTGCTGTTTATTCTGATATATGGTTTGTCATATGTTAAACGAAGGGTTCGTGAAGTATTCCACCGAGATTAATGGGTAGGGAGATGGACGCAAAACCTTCAGTAGAATTTATGATTAAATTGAATGATATTATTTAGGCTACTTTTCTCGCGAACCGTTCACCACAGCAATTAGCGGCTAACATCGTTTAAAAGCTGAGAAAAAGCTCTTTCATGTGATACTTGTGATGTCTGTGTGATGAGTAGGCTACTTCGCGAGTAGTTCAACTGAGAAGAATGGGTTAATTTGGACGCACTTTCTTGCGCTGTCACTTTCTCCACTGCGTAATTTGCGCTGTGAATGCTAAGATTATTTTTTACAGGCCATAGGCTAAATATATATCGCTATTAGTAGGACGCAAAGCAGAATATTGAATAAAGAAGGGGGCACCAAGGCCACCGTGGCCTGTAAACCTCTGATTTTCAAAGGGGCGTCACGGCCAACGCAAGGGGCTACGACGGCCATGGCCGTCGTGGCCGCCGTGAAATTCCTACCCTGGATGGAACACTACAGAGCCCCTAAGGGGACATGAGCAAAAAAAAATCGTGAAACTTTCATGTGCGCACATAAAAGTTTCATGTGCGCACATGAAAGTTTCATGTGAAAAGGTTTTGCGTGCGCACACAAAACTTTCATGTGCTCACGTGAAACTTTCATGTGCGCACATGAAAGTTTCATCATGTGCGCACATGAAAGTTTCACGTGAGCACATGAAAGTTTCAGGTGAGCACATGAAAGTTTTACGTGAGCATATGAAACTAAACTTTAGATTTTTTTTTGCTCATGTCCCCTTAGGGGCTCCGTAGAACACAAAGTCCTGGTAACACTTTATAATAACTACACACAATTCATAATTTATTAAGCCTTTGTTACTTATTAGATAATGGTTTGTTCATCATTAGTAATTTCTAATTTATCATCAGTAAAACATTTGTTCACACAGTTATAAATAGTTTGTTCATATTAAATAAGCCTATATCTTAAATATGTTTATACATTATTGTTAATACTTAATAAATGATGCAAAAATATGTTTTTGATTAAGTAATATTTCCATTAACAGTACACATGCACTAATGATTAGTACAAATGAGTTATAAAGTTTACACTTGCATTTATTTAAACAAATGAGTTATAAAGTTTACACTTGCATTTATTCATTCAGCCGACACTTTCACCCAAAGTGACTTACACATGTCAATGAAATTAAAGGGCAAGGCCACATTGGTGGACGCCGGGGTTTGAACCCCCAACTTTATGGGTTACTGCATGTTAACCCGGCTCCCTATCCACTACTCAAAATATCATTAACTAACCACTTGTAACCCCTGAGTTAATCATGAATTATAGTATTAGGAAGTGGTTTATAAAATATGTATCCTCACCCTAACTAATCATTAGTGCATGTGTATATTACATGATTTATTAAGTATTAACAATAATTCATAAACATATTTTAGATATAGGTTTATTTACTATGAACAAACTATTTATAACTGTGTGTACAAATACTTTATTTATGAGAATTAACATAGGAACAATGCTTTACAAATGATGAACAAAGCATTTTGTAATAGTTTGCAACTGGTTTATAATAAGAAAATTATTTCATTATTAAGTGGTTGTTTTATTACTTATTACATATAAATCATGTACATATAAACATATTTTTTGGACAGGCTTATTTACTATGAACAAACCATTTATAATTGTGTGAACAAATGCTTTACTGATGATAAATTATGTATGAACAAGAAATTACTAATGATGAACAAACCATTAACTAATAAGTAACAAAGGCTTAATAAATTATGAATTGTGTGTAGTTATTATAAAGTGTTACCTAATTTTGGTAACACTTTACTTTAGGTTTCTACATATTAGTGAGATGACACTGTCATAACCCTAACACTAACCCTAACTTGTCATGACAAAAACCGAATGACACGTTATATGTCATAAACGTTTATGACTTGTTTATAATCTTTATGACACGTTCATGTCACTTTTATGTACTGTAGATACCTTCAAGTAAAGTGTAACCATATATTTTAACAGGCATCTATTGCAAGCATATGACTGTTTTTGTCTTATCAACAGTGTCAATCAAATGTACTGCAGCAGATGGGGCAACAAGTTTAGTAAGAGTAACAGTGGTAAGCAGTAAGTATTTTCAAGTGACAGACGTACACACAATTGTCTGGTTAGAATGTTAGGGTATATGTTATTTCGTTTAGCAACCCCTTCTTCAAGTGCTCTATATGTTTAAATGTTGCTAAGTGTTCCACAGAGATGGAAACATGAACATTACATTTAGCAGACACTTCTTGACCAAAGTGACTTACATATGTCAGCTATGTTACAAGGGATCACATTGTCCCCGGAGCAACTTGGGGTTAAGTGCTTTGCTCGCAACGGTGGAAGCCGTGAATTGAACCGACAACTTTCAGGCGACTGCACGCTAGCCCAGCTCGTTAACCACTACACTACCACCGCCCCCCGAACATCTGTGCTTCATCCTGGATGGGAACAGTTTAATTCCAATGGCAACATGTTGAGTGTTGGTTTTATCTGACAAAGCATAGAGCTCTGAATAGAATTCCTTATAGAGGATTTGAAAGGGGTATTTAATTAAAGTGGACATGATTCGAACTGTATTTGTTCTCCATGCCACAGATTTCCATTCATGTCATTATTTTATGTTTTGATGTGCGTTCTACATCTGTGCCAGATCTTTTTTCCTCATGGCTGTGTTATACCAAAGAATAAATAGTGCCAAGAAAAAGAAAAAACCTATTATGTAATACCAAATTGACATTCAGTATCATGATTGGCAGCACACAATATAAAGGAAAAGTCAAACAGCCTCAAACACAGCGCCGCAAAGAAAATGGCGTGATTGGTGATTCTAATGAGGTAGCGAAGAAGATTCTAAGGACCTTGGGGGTTTGAATGTGCGTAGTTCAAAGAATACCCACAACACTGTGTGAAGGTGATTAGGAGAAGCTTGTGCCAAATTCAATTTGAGCTTCGTTTCTTCTGCCTATGACACTTGTCCTGTAGATAAAAAAAAATGTCTGGGCCTCTAAATCCTTTGTGTATTCTCAGGGCTCACTAATTACTTCTTACCGCCTGTGCCTCGAGACCACAGTGCAATTAGAACTTTATCGCTGAATAATCATTTTGGTAGGACAAAAATTTAATGACAGTGGTTGTTAGGAGGCACACGAATACTGTAGAAAATCTCTAAGAGTGGGTCACCACACTAATGGTCTCTTGCTTAAAGATCGCTTCGTCTAAACAACAGGCTTGCTGTTAACAATGTTCCCCTACCTTTTTAATGCATGCACTGATAATGTTTGGTTTGGGGGCACAAAGCCCAACTTTATGTATAAATTACTGTATCATCAACGTCCTCTCTACTGTGAGATACAAAGACACTAATAATCATAATGCTGATAGCACCTCACCCCCCCCCCCCCCAGCTAATGAGAGAAAACTACCTCTCAAAAACCTGTTGCATATCGTTGCATCCCTGTTGCAACCAAACATGTCCTTCAAACCAAAAATCGTGGCAATACATGCCCCAGAATGTTGTGGATAATGAGGTGTCACACCTATGGGAGTTATTACACATAACACTCAAAAAAAAATATCTTGTTGGATTTAATTTAAAAAAAATTGTCAAGTGGTTCCACGAAACTGTATTAAATAACTCTAAAGATACTATATTCTTTTCAATTGACTCAAATAAATAACATTAACTGAACAAGAGTGAATAAAGTAGATGGTAAGTAATTGAATTCCTTTATTTTTATTTAGTATTCTTACATTGAACCAACTTAATATGGCTGTGTTCAACCAACTTAATGCTGTTATGTTCAATTAATTCAGCATGCTTACATTGACTCAACTTAATACTGTCCTGTTCAATCAAAGTCACATTGTTAGGTTCAATTAATTTAAGTTAAAAATATATCTAGCACACATCCACATTAAGTTACGTTTAAGTGATACAGTTACGTGGAACCACACTTGACAAAACTTTCTTAAGTAAACTCATCCTAAACACAAAGTTCTTAAGTAAATCCAAAGTAAACAAGTTGAATTTGTTCTGCATAACATTTCTAAATAAAATAAAATGTCTAAAATTGAACAAATGTGTTGAAATAGCAAACAGACACACGGTCTTCAAAACAAATTTGCATTTATTTAGCAGCAACCTTTGTCTCCATTCTCATCAATCCATCAGGGACATTTTTTAGTAAAATAGAAATGCAATGAACAGAAAAATATCTCTGCTAAACACAGCATGTTTAGTTGTGTTACATTGTTAGTGATTCAACTATAATGTCTACATCTTCAAGTGGAGGCATTGGCACCCTCATGTTTGATTGCAAAGATCCCGATGGTGGTTTTCTCCATCTGGCTCTGGGCATCAGTCAGCGTCCTTTACCACAGACCAAAAAAAATACATTTAATTGATGACTTTTCAAACAAAAGTATATGTCTTTAGATATGTTTGAATTCAGTGGATTAACCTCACATCTCCCATCTCCTTTAAATTAAAGCAATGGTTCTGAGTGAATTTCACCCTTGGGTCATTTGCATGATCATTGCGAGTGCCAAACCCCCCCCCCCCCAGTAGCTTTTTTCCTTTGGTCGAAAGTTTGTAAGTAGCCTACAACAGGAGTTTATTTAAATAACACTTGCCTGAAAGCTTCTACTCTCTGCTGCTACCGCTACGTCGACATCACTTCCGTGATTTGTGAAAAGCCCGTAAAAGTCATTTGCAAAACTCACACGTGTAAGGGAAAAGCTAGTGAATTCAACACTCCATAGTCATATATTAATAACTGGATAATATTTGAAATTGTATTTTCAGGTCAATAAGTGTTGACCTGAAAATACAAGCATTTATAAAACGTATGCATTGCTTTCTGCCAGGACTTTTACGGCCTTTTCCCAAATCACAAAGTGACGTTGACGTAGCGTTGCAGTAGGTGTTGTTTATGAGTACAGACCTTTTTTGTACTACTGTCGAAGTTTGGTAATATTCCGGACATTATTAGTGGGGTAATTTACGAGATACACTTCTGGTTTCAAAAGTGCTAAGTGAAATTTACTCCGAACCATTGCTTTAGACTCTCTGCTCTCCAAAATCCCTCTAACGTCTATGATTTCTTTTAACTCAAAAGCTAGTTAACCAAAGATTAAAACTTTGGGTGACATTTTACCAACACAGACTAGGAAGCTTTGTCTGTAAAGGGTTTATGCATGGTCAGTGACAAACAGACCAATGGTGACTTGTTCTGCTGTAACATGCATTCTGCTTTAACATGCATATAGACAGACTTAACAAAACATTACAAGCACCGAAACATGAACAAGGAAATGTCCATGGGTACTAAAATAATATAAGAAGCCATATTCATTCATACCCATCTTGCCACTAGACATACCACTCCTACTCTCGCTGCTGTAATGCTTTACTGTTTTTTTGATATTCATTTACACTTACCAGGTATTCCCTTATGAGTTTCTCCGAGCCTTCGTACACAAGTGCTTTCAGGTTGCAAGTTCTCAACAAGCCAATGGTATGATTCTGCAAAATAGGGAAATGAACATACAACTTACATTTACAAATTAAAGGAGAATTCCGGTGTGATTTTGACCTAAAGTGTTTTGAAACATGATACCGAGTGTGAACGTATGTCTCATAGCCCATCTCGGCTTGTCCCCTGCACTCCGAAATCTGTCGCTAGTTAGCCGATGCTACCAACAAGGCGGTCAATGGTGGTGCCTCGGCATCGGCATAGCTATGCAAATAAATCACTGTTTTACACCATTTACGACGCTCAATGTATCTCCACACTTCATTGGTAGACTTCCGAGGGCCCTGACATTTAAAACGAGACATTGAGAACTTTGAAAAAGCACTGGTAGTTTACTTACAAGACGATTTATACAGACAGTATCTTCTCGAAGTTTAGCGTTTGCAGCCATCTTGAATTTAGTCACGATAAGTCAAGCGACGAGTAAGAATGAACAGGTATGATAAGGGATCAGATTCCAAAAATATTTCCGTGGAAATGCATGGATTCCAGTTGCTGCTACTGGAAGAAACTGTAATTTTTGGAACGCACTGATCTTCAATGTAAATCTATTCATGGGGTTGAAACAGGCAGTGCACCCCTATGCCAATGTTAACTTTTAAATTCATGTCATGTCAGCAAGGTAAGACTTTCATAAAAAAAGTTAGCAGGTGCATGGTAAGGTCCGGTAGCTCATGGCCTAATATTGGATCACAGGTTTTCAAAGTGGGAGGCACAAAACAACTTCTCACTAACCTGGTCAATGGCAGCCATGATCTCCTCCCTTCCTACGCACACACAGCAGACAGCCTGGAGCAGTTGATGTCGAGTTCTGACATTCTGACAACGTTATGAGGGGAGAGGAGATAGGAAGAACAAGTAACAATACAACCCAGCATTTGGAAATACAGAAAGAATTACAATTAGCATATGGTATGGGTGTCTGCGACCAAAGTGACCATGAGCTAACCTGTAATACTTAAATAAATGAGACCTTGATGACACACCGGTCTTGCGCTCTTTGCACTGCCACATAAAGGCCTGTGGGGAGAAAGAGAAAGTATATCAAACTCAACAAATTTACACTAAAATGTGTAAAACTATAATAATATTACATCACAGAATCAATTGAACTAGGAAGATAACCTTTAATTAGATTGGCTTGTTTGTGATTTAATTAGTTACTTGTTTGTGATTAACAAATCATTCAAACATTGAAGAGTAGGCAGCCTCTAGCATGACAAATGTAAAATTATTTACCTCCCGAATATAGTGGTTGACAACAAATGTGTGTGCTTAAAATGGACAAGTTCCCATGCAAGAAACTGCCATTTGCTTTGCTCTTTTAACTGATATATAAGCTGGATGAGAGCCAACTAGCCTATGATAGCAATACAAAAATAATGACAAGTCTGATGTTCCTGCAACTGCTGTCCTTCAAAGATTGCAGCTACACGTGGCTAATGTTACAGAGAGACTAGGCAAGATGGCAGAGTTTGCTACACGAACATTAAAATTATTCAAATGTTTCTTGACGGACTTTAGAGCCTGCATAATTGTTCATGACACACAAGGATAATTTGGTCAAACAGAGTGGGGTGCACCTACGTTTAAACATTAAACTTTTCCGATACTGATCCAACAATTAGCATAGGTGCCAACTCTCACGCATTGGCCGTGAGACACACGCATTTGATTAGTTTCACACACTCACACGCCACACCCCCGATTTCTCACGCTGAAGTGTCAACCCGGTCGGTCAGATGCCTGAAAAATGAGTTTAGCCTATAATAGATCTACCTGTTGAGCCACGGTTATGCTTTCAGAGACGATGAGAGGGTTCAAGAGCACCCCCTGTCTGTGGAATTTTCTAAATTTCTCTCATTTGCGACGCTACTTCAGAAGCCATCCCAGGCGCATTCCCCCCGCATTTCCCCGGCTTCAGGTATGCTTTGAGTATTATTGAGTATTTTTCACGCTGAAGTGTCAACCTGGTAGGTCAAATACCTGGCAGATGAGGTTCAACTAAACTAAACCTATACATATGATAACACACATCATATGAACGTGAATCTAAGCTTTCCAATGATATTAGCGCGAAGTTGCTGTGATAAATGGTTCGTGAGAAAATTAACATTGAACCCACGTGCAATTTAGGCTAATCATATTTGCATTTTGCACACAGTGCACACCCATTACTCTCGGTTTAATATTTCACTAACCCTTCACACAACACGTGGCAAACCCAATATCACAATAAACAGCAAACCGTACCGAATACGAGGATATAAAGCATGCCTCTGTGCAATAAATGGTTCCTGAGTAATCCGGTTTTGAAATTGCAACACATTTCTACATAGCCTCATTGGGGCGAAAATATAATGTATTCTAAAGTAAACTATTTGTCAGTAGGCCTACATACATTTTTGTAAATTGCTCAGATTATCCCATTATCATGGTTCTTATATTGTCAGGTTCCAGCCAATCCCATTACAGATAAATAAATATATTTATATCGGCATGCTTCCTAGTGACATTAATGCAAAAATATGAAGAAAATCAAATAACGAGACACAAATATTGATATAAAGCCTGACATAAGCCATATGCAAACATTTACATCATGCAGATATGGGTATCCTGAAAAAGGAATAGCATGTAGGCTATAGGCTATGGCCCTTACAATGACCAATATATTATCTTAAATAAACTAGCTGAATAACACAGGTGACCACTTCTGCATAATTTCATGGAGTGCTGAAATGTATACACACATTTTTTAACATTTCTGAACTGTGAAATGTAGCATATGTTTTTGTGGTTGTGAACTTATTGCAATATCACCATAACTATTCCACCTGTGTGTGCAATTATAATTCTGAAGTGCAAAATAGCTTAGGCTACAGCACATATTAAAATAAACAAGTCTGACCTCTGAATTTATTTTGAAAGTGCACCTGATTGATGCATTTAAAAGTTAATATACAAACATTTCTTAAATTCTTACAAAACACCCACCCACTTTTTAAAATTGTTAGTTTGGACCCCCCCACTTTTGCCATGCGGAATACCAGTGCTGTTTTCAGCATCTGTTTAGTGCTTCATTGTCATTTTCATTGGATTCTCCCATTTGCACGTAAATCGCTCATAAACTTTTTTTTTGTTAAACGCATTCTCCCATTCCGCTTCTGTCACACACACAGTGACAAGCGGCAAATCCCCCGCAGTGTTGAAGAGATCAGTCGTCCCCCTCACTTTTGATAAGGTAAAAAGCCTTATAGGTACGCCAAATAAATAATAACCTATAGGTTTACGCTAGGCTAGGTAAAACTCCCCATTAACAGCATCACGTCACTAACCACAGCTAAGACTGCACAATCTCTATTCACTCTGTTGGATATCTGAAGCCAGTTTGTCTACTTAGATACTGTAAATCCTGAAATTATGGCCGGGGTCTTAAGACAAAGTACAGGCCTTTAGAGGCAGGATTGTATTCAAGACAGCCCTTTATTTCTTATGCTAGTTTTATTTTGAGACATGTGTTTCTTGGAGCGGCATAATGGTAGGCCTTCAAAAGCATGACATTTTCGGTTTAGTTTGATATTTAATTTACTTTTGGACTGTTTGATTATATTGTTAAATGTTGGGACTGATGGGCACTGAAATCTGGGGAGGTATTTGATGATCACTATTACGTTCCATGTAGTTGAAAGAGTGTCGGGATTTCAAACAAACCATCCGCTTTCATGCGTTCATTGAACGTCCGCGGTGCTGTTATGGAAACCTTATTGAATAGCCAAGTAGCCTATATATTGAGTTATTTTTAAATTATGCATGATTTACTTTTTATTAATTTCGTAGGCTGGCTTTATTTTGTTACATAGAAGTATCTAAATAACCTGTTAAAATGTACCAGAATTCAGGAAATTGCATCTAGTCCAAAAAAAAAATTCTGGGGGAGGACCCCCATACCCCCCACTGAAATGTCCCACCCACTTTCAGAATGCCTCCGATGCCCATGGTCCCAGTGGTAGATCCCTTTGATACCAATGTTAATTAAACTCTGGGACCAGGGTCCCAGAGATGGATTACTACACGGGCCTTCCGGGCCCAGGCCCAGGGGCCCAAGGTGTGAGGGGGCCCTGAAGCCCAAGCCTTTGCATGGAATCATTGCCTCAATATCAACACATCAGGATGTAGGCTATGAATCTGATTGAATTCCCCAAAATGCACCAGAATACAGGAAATCACATTAAACAAATAAAAAAAAAATCAAACCCCCCTTCCACATAAGCGACAATTAGTGGGGAGCCCTTAATACATCTGGGCCCAGGGGCCCGAAAGTTCATAATCCGTGCATGCCTGGTCCCTACGGTATAATGCTGAATGAGCCAAACAAAAATTTCCGCAGCAAAATTTTGGTTGGTCCCACCAAATCTCACTCCAAGGTTTTTTGAAAAGTTGGCAGCCCTGAATTAGTATTCACATAAACCCAGGCAGGGTTTGTATAGGGCTAACGATAGCTGCTATCTTATCTTAGCAGTTAAATACATGAAGTTGTCTTGACCTTGGCACTTCTATGAACATTCAATTGTGGTTTATATGAAATAACCCCATAAAGGCACCACCCCTGTCTATCTTCAGTAGGGAGTAAAACTAAACTGGGAAACAAGATAGAATTCCAGCCTGAGATGACTTAGCTCGCCAGCCACCATGACAGATTTAGTAGCTAACATTAGAGGCTAGCTGCTCGAGTTTAGTAACACATGTACACTTACACATAAGATCTACTAAAATGATTATTTAAGTTGTTGTTACGACAAACTCGCTAAACTCAAAACAAAAACACTATGAACAGCAACAAATACATACCTTGCAATTACAGGATCCAAAAATGTTCCGTGAGCAAGCAAGGAAGAAAATGGCGGACCTTCTTCACTTTCTCAACCCATAGACAGTAAAAGATATGGACAGAGTCATCACGTAGACATCAATCGAGGCGGGTGAAGCAAATTTCAACTGTTTCCTGTTAGTTGACGAGGCTTTCTGCGCAGGCTCAGGGGACGTAAATGTAATGTAGGCACGTAGTCTGACTTGTGTAACTCTTGTGATAGCTGCACCGAGAGATTGGGTATGTAGCCACTTACTTCGTTACCACCATGTCTACATTACTGTTCTAAATGTCCTACAGTAGTTGTTCGTAGATAAATGTGATTTAATATAAACAGCACTCGCCACATTCATAGCCTAGGCTACTGTCAATCCATCAAAACTTCGCTGAAATGTTGTGCTCCGATGCTTTCGTTCTTATCCAGAGAATACGGTTATTTTGCTCCTGTGCGACGCTTTCACCCGCTCTGGCTGTATGCTTATTACGTCACTTTAGCATTGATTTCGGAAAAAAGTTTATTACTCAGTCTGTAAGTCAGTTATGAGGTTATGACGTCAATCACACAATGTTGTATTACTCCGGAAATAGAAAAAGTTCGTATAAAGGCTTAAAACGCTTCAGCTGTAACGTTATTTGATGTCAAAGTGGTGCCAGAATGGGCTTCAATGGGGATGGCTAGGTGAACTGGTCTACTATTTAGCCTCAGATCCGCCATAGTGTCTACGCTCTCCGAACGTTCGCCTGCCCCCTTGTCTCAACCGTCTCTGGCGGAGTCCTCACCATGGTCCACATAAGTTGTGAAATAATGCTACGGCAACTATAGAGGGACAAATTTCCTAATCTAATGCGTTTGTTCAAGAAAGTTGTGTAGATCCAATGCAAATATGTTAAGTTAATCAGCAAAAACGCATTATTAATTTGAAATAACACAACTAACTCAATTTCACCTTAGAAACCTAATTTTGTTCTGTAAATCCTACGAAAGAGGATTTATTAAGATGAACAATAGTGAGATTTCATTTTTTTGAGTGCAGTAAGCATGACATCTCGACTGCTGTCGAGATGGAGCCAACATATCCACAGTGTACAGTATTTTAAAGTGTTAAAACACTTAAAAAAAACTGGTAACACTTTACTTGACGGGTGAGTTAATAACACATTCATAGCAGCTGTCATAAACTGCACATAAAGCATTCATGATTTGCATTTGCAATTGTTGAACTTTTATTTTGACAAGTTGTCGTCGTTCTGTCTTCCATATTCATGAAAGGTTTGTGTAATGTAAGGGGAAGGAAAACTTGCATTTTGTAAAAAGGACTCTTAAGTTGAAGACTTTGTTATTTGACCTGTGACCTCTAGTTCCTGTTAAGGTAAAAAGAAGGCAGCCATTTTAGTTTGACTAGAGAGAGAAGAGGCCCATGTAATGACACAGCAGATGGAAGTGATGTTTGCCCTGCACATCTAATCCTGGTGTTTCTTGCGGCAAAGCCAGTAAGTTTATTGATAAACCTGTAAGAAAATAGAAAAGAAAGGTTAGATATTTTATGTGACTATTTGATTTGGTTAATTAGAAGTATACTTACCTGAAAGGCTGAAAGATTAGCATAACCTGTAAAAGAAAGAAGTTATCCTATAATTTGTAGCATGTTATACTTACCTGTGTAATTTGTATTTATTGCAGTTTTACCTTTTCTTCATTAAATTCGTCCAAAAACGACACTCTGCCTGTTCCTTGGGGAAGATAATGAGGAAACGAGTTTAACTTGCTGTTTCATGCTAGATGAGAACAGTACAGTAAAATGGCTACCCCTCAGCAGAAGACAGCGCAGGATAGAGGTGCTCAGGCAGCTGTTCCAGTTGATGCAATGACAAAGATGCAAGGTCACAAAGACCATTCTTATGGTAGATCCCACACTTCAAGCTCTCGCCATTCCACACGCTCAGTGCTATATGTTAGCATGGCAGCTACATGGGTACGAGCAGAAGCGGAGGCAGCTAAAGCTAGAGCGTCGTTAAACTGGAGAAGGCTCGACTGGAGGCAGAATTAGAAGCACTCAACCAGGTGAGAGAAGCAGAAGCAGCTGTTGCTAAAGCAGTCATTATGGAAGCCGCCGTCATTGAATATAGTTCTGATGGAAGCTGGGAAGAATTTAAAGTTTTGCCGAGAGTTAAAAGTGCTCATGAGAAAGTCAGTGAATATGTAGTAAAGCATACGCACATGGTGAATAGCCACCCGGAGGAGGAAGAATTAGACATGAGCCAGCAGTCTCATCAGCCGTCCAACCTACTTACACTGGATGAAGTGATTGGCCCTCCTAGTCCACCACAGCAGAGGAATCGCCCAGACCAGGGGATCCAGCAACACTCAAGCCCACGTCAAGTACATTATGGCCGCTTTCAGTCACATGGGGAAGGCAGCCAGCAAAATGTCTCAGAGCCCAGCATTCAATCCTATCAAGGTCCTCAACCAGCCAATAAGTTGCACAGTCAAAGAGAACAGGTGACAAGCCATTACTCACCAAACTCTGCACCCAGCCATGTAACTAGCAGCAAATCAGACCTGGCCAAGTTTCTGATAAGAAATCAGCTATTATCAGGTGGTTTAACTAAATTTGATGACCAGCCTGAAAACTACCTCAGTTGGAGGTCAACTTTTACAAGTGTTGTGAACAGCTTAGATCTCTCAGCCCATGAACAGATTGACCTGCTCATAAAGTGGTTAGGTCCAGAATCAAGCCAGTTAGCTCGCAGGATAAAATCAGCTAATATCAGACATCCATCAGTGGGTCTGAACTTGATTTGGACAAGGCTGCATGAATGCTATAGTGCTCCTGAAGCAATAGAGAAAGCTCTGTTTGCCAAATTAGATAATTTTTCAAAGATCACCAACAGAGACAATCAAAAGCTCAGAGAACTCAGCGACTTGCTGTTCGATCTTGAAGCTGCAAAGAAAGACGATTATCTAAGGGGATTAACTTACCTGGATACAGCACAAGGAGTTGGTCCCATCGCAGAGAAGTTACCCAAGGAACTCAAGGAATGACCCAAGTTTCAATGCATCCTGGAAAAGAATGGAAATCTAAGGAACCAAGTTATTGTACATAAAACCAGTGTGTCTGCAGAATCCAGCAACAATGCAGAGAAACAATGCGAGGACCCGAACACAACATGTCCAATCCACAAAAAACCTCATCCGCTCAAGAAATGTAAGAGTTTCAGGGCAATGCTGTTTGACGACAGGAAGAAACTGCTTAAAGAGAAAGGCATATGTTTCCGCTGTTGTGCTTCAGTCTCCCACCTGGCCAAAAATTGTGAAGCTCAGATAAAATGCGTAGAGTGCGACAGTGAGAGACACATAGCCGCTCTCCATCCCGGCCCAGCAAAAAAGGAGTCAGCAAAGCCACAGAGCCCTTCCAAAGATCATGGCGGGGAGTCAGAGAACGTCCCTGAAGATGAGTCAAGTGTGTCTGTGACAACTGCATGTACACAGGTGTGTGGCAAAGGCTTCAGTGGAAAGTCATGCTCAAAGATATGCCTGGTTAATGTATACCCTCAAGGCCGTCGCTCAGAGAGCAAGAGGATGTATGTGATCTTAGATGATCAGAGCAATGTATCCTTAGCCAAGACAGAGTTCTTTGAGTTTTTCCACATACAAGGACCACCAGTGCCATACATTTTAAGAACATGTGCCGGAGCGGTTCACGTGTCTGGAAGAAGAGCCCATGGCTACGTCATTGAGCCACTCACAGGTGAACTGAGCATTCCTCTACCAACTCTGATAGAGTGCAACAATGTGCCAAATTCCAGAGAAGAAATCCCCACTCCAGAGGCAGCGTTTCATCACAGTCACATGCGAGCCGTGGCTAAAGAAATACCTGCTCTGGATAACTCAGCAGGCGTTTGGCTTCTCTTGGGCCGAGATATTCTCCAGGTCCACAAGGTACGACAGAAGTACAATGGGCCACAGAACGCTCCATTTGCCCAGAAGCATGACCTTGGGTGGGTCATTGTTGGCGACGTATGCCTCAGTGGAGCTCACTCGCCAAAGAGAGTGAACACATTCAAAACATGTTTTATGGAAAATGGACGTCCCAGCTACATGCAACCCTGTGACAATGTTGTCAAGATCAAAGAAGACTTCATTCAGCGTTGCAATCAGGACAGCTGTCTATCTTGGCCATGTGCTCCAGTGCAGCAAGATGACCATTTAGGCATGGCAATCTTTCAGAGGTCTGAGAGAGACAATCAGCTAGCACCTTCAGTGGATGACCTGTCTTTCCTACAGATAATGGACAAGGGGTTCATCAGAGATGAATGTGGAAGCTGGATGGCACCATTGCCATTTCAGAATCCAAGAAGGCGTCTGTCCAACAACAGGCAGTATGCATTTGACCGCTTCAAGTCTCTGCAGCGTTCATTCCAGAAAAGACCCAGCATGAAAGAGGATTTCATGGAGTTCATGCAAGAGATCCTGGAAAACAAACACGCTGAAAGAGCACCACCACTAGAGGATGGAAAGGAAGTGTGGTACCTTCCCATGTTTGGGTTATACCACCCACGGAAACCCGGAAAAATTCGGGTAGTATTCGACTCAAGTGCCCGCTTTGAAGGAGTGTCATTGAATGAAGTCTTGCTTCAAGGGTCAAACCTCAACAACGGACTCTTGGGTGTGCTTATGAGGTTCAGGAGAGATCCTGTTGCCATCATCGCAGACATCAAGCAGATGTTCTACTCTTTTCTAGTTCAGGAAGAACACAGAGATGTCCTATGCTTTCTGTGGTTTAAGGACAACAACCCTGAAAATTAAGTGGGTTTGAAAATACGCATGAGAGTCCACATATTTGGGAACAGCCCATCCCCGGCAGTAGCAACGTATGGGTTAATACGATCAGCTCAGGAAGGTGAGGAGGACTTTGGCAAGGATGTATGTCAGTTCATTAAGACAGACTTTTATGTGGATGATGCCCTGAGGTCCTTCCCAACCGAGGCCGAAGCAATTGACGTCTTGAAGAGAGCCCAGAAGTTGCTGGAACGCTACAACATAAAGCTTCACAAGATCGCCTCTAATAGGGCACAAGTCATGGATGCTTTTCCCAAAGAGGACCGTGCCAAGGGCATTGAAACCCTGGATCTAGCAGTTGACGACTTACCTGTTCAGCGTAGTCTAGGTGTGGCCTGGAACATGACAGAGGACAAGTTTGCCTTCAACATTCCTGAGTCACAGAAACCCTTTACTCACAGAGGTGTTTTGTCAATGATAAATAGCCTGTTTGATCCACTGGGCTTTCTGGCGCCGGTGACAGTCCAAGGCAGACTCCTCCTACGAGAGTTAGTGTCTCAAGGTACAGACTGGGACACACCCCTTGAAGTTAATCAAATGGCAAAGATGGCAGAATTCTCTGCAAGAGTTGAACGAGTTGACCATCCCACGCACCTATGCTTCGTTTCCACTAACAAGGGCCAAGACGACAGAATTGTGCGTATTCTCCGACGCCTCAGTGAAAGCCATCGCAGCAGTAGCTTACCTTAAGGTGGAATCTGAAGAAGGTCTCCAAGATGTCAGCTTCGTCTTTGGCAAGGCCAAACTCGCACCTCTAGCAGAACTCACCATCCCTAGATTAGAGCTCTGCGCAGCAGTGTTAGCCATAGAGATTGCAGACTAAGTCAGAGAGGACATCGGTCAGGAATTGGACAGGATAACATTCTTCACTGACAGTAAGGTGGTGTTGGGATACATAAACAACACATCCCGGCGATTCTACGATTTTGTGAATAACTGCGTGCAAAGAATCCGACAGTCAAGTCACCCAAGTCAGTGGAGATATGTGCCCACCGGAAACATTTTCATCTTGCACAGAGTTTTCATAAGCCATTGCAAGATCCACAATGTGTTGGCTGCCATTTCTGTGGAAAAGGCATGACAAGCACGGAACTCACAACAGCAGAACATGTCATCATCAAGGCTGTGCAGCATGAGGTGTATGCAGAAGAAATTAAGTGCATTCAGCAAAGTCAAGTCTTACCTTCACACAGTCCGCTGAAGAAACTCCACCCTGTAATGGACGAAGGAGGTCTGTTACGTGTAGGAGGCCGCATCACTCACTCAGACTTACCTGTAGATGAGACTCACCCAATCCTGATTCCTGGTAGGCACCATGTTGCCGCATTGCTCGTCCGTCACCACCATGAAAGAGTCCAACATCAAGGAAGGTACTTTACAGAGGGCGCCGTGCGTGCAAGTGGCCTATGGATAATAGGAGCTAAAAGAACCATCAACAGTCTTATCTTCAAGTGTGTGACATGCAGGAAACTGCGTGGCAAATTGGAACAGCAGCAAATGGCAGACCTACCCCAAGAGCGCCTGCGACAAGAACCTCCATTCACTTACGTAGGCCTGGACGTCTTCGGTCCGTGGGAGGTCGTTACTCGCTGAACGAGAGGAGGCAGTTCCAACAGCAAGAGATGGGCAGTATTGTTCACATGCATGTCCACAAGGGCTGTTCACATAGAGGTGATTGAGTGCTTCGAGCTGTATAAACGCCCTTCGCAGATTCTTCTCAGTCAGAGGACCTGTGAAACAGTTACGGTCAGACCGTGGAACCAACTTTGTTGGGGCCAACACACAGTTGAAGTTGGGAACAGGTCCTGAAGAAGACAGTGTAGAGAACTACCTTTCCACCCAAAGGTGTACTTGGATCTTTAACCCCCCACACGCCTCTAACATGGGTGGAAGTTGGGAGCGTATGATCAGAACGGCATGACGCATCCTTATTCAATGTTACTCCAAGCTGGAAAGTCAAAGGTCACTCATGAGGTGTTGTGCACCTTAATGTCAGAGTTCATGGCCATTATCAACTCTAGGCCGCTCATTCCAGTTTCCTCAGATCCCGAGGCACCTCTGATACTTACCCCAGCCATGCTGCTTACGCAGAAGATTGGCGCTTCACCTGTTCCGCCAGGAGACTTTGCAGAAGCTGACGTCCTGAAACATCAGTGGAAGAGAGTTCAGGCTTTGGCAGAGACTTTCTGGGCCAGGTGGAGGCAAGAGTACTTGAGCACGCTTCAGGCAAGACAGAAGTGGCACGCCAAGAAGCCGAACCTCAAGGAAGGAGACGTAGTGCTGTTAAAGGACAAACAAGCCAGAAGAAATGAATGGACAAAGGGAAGGGTTATGAGGGCAATCCCAAGTGCCGATGGACTAGTGAGGAAAGTGGAAGTGAAAGTTGCGTCCCACCAGCCCGCCAAGACTTACCTGAGACCCATCTCCGAAGTGGTCTTACTCCTGGAGTCAGAGGTGGTT
This sequence comes from Alosa pseudoharengus, assembly GCF_046254945.1. Classification (NCBI taxonomy): domain Eukaryota; kingdom Metazoa; phylum Chordata; class Actinopteri; order Clupeiformes; family Clupeidae; genus Alosa; species Alosa pseudoharengus. The sequence continues at coordinate 22,875,566 of NW_027468576.1, read as the reverse complement.
TAGGTTTAGGTGTGGCACTCTAAAGGTGCCAGGCGGGGAATGTAATATAAGGGGAAGGAAAACTTGTATTTTGTAAAAAGGACTCTTAACCCTTAGAACCCGATTGACGCAAAGTGCGTCAAAAAACACACCCTTTCTTCTCTGTTACATTGCTCCGGAACTGTTCATCGCAGCGGGATGAAACCTTTATTGCATGACAGAGCAGAAGTGGGGCTTTCCAAAGAGACTACACACTTGTCTGTACGATCAAGTATGAAAATAAAAAAAAATCATGAAATTAAATCAAATTGCATCATATTTACAGTCTATACTTCTCTGCGTTTACCTGCGCACCCATTACTCTCGTTTGAATTACTCGCGGACCCGTGATCGGATAGATATGCCACGCATGTCAGATGAAAGAGGAGACACAGAGCTATCATTTGATACCAAGTACATCATTCTGGGTTATAAAACAGACGAAGTGACAGCAAAATAATAACTTCATATAGCTAGACTTACCCCACGTTTTTGTCTGTTCTTGTGGCAAAGCATGTTTATAATCCAACGCTATCGTGTGTTTCTCTATGGCAAAGCATGTTCATAATCCGGTTTTGAGATCCTAGCAAATTCCTGCATGGCATTTGTTCAACAAAGAAACACCTTTTCTGCCTTTACTTTGTTCATGGCAATCCAGTAAAAAGTTGAGAATCATTATGGGCCCTATCATGACATTCTAAAGTGCATCGTCACTCGTCAAAAGTCTATTCAAATTTAGTAGGATGTCCAGTTCACATTGGGAGGGGTTTCGTTCTCAAAAGTGGAGCGCAAGGCATAACAAGGTGTTCCTAGGTCTTTTAATCAGTCATATGGGTGTGTTTGGGGCGTAACATCATTTTAAACCAATGAGAATGACATCTGTCATTCCCTTTAACGGCGCAACGCGCGATATGTCAAATAAATGCATCGGTATTTTGGCATTCAATGGCGCATTTGAAGGAGGCTGCTTGCGAGACCGTATGGAATAGTCATTCTTAAACCATGCTTTACTAAAACCTAGCATAGCCTTCACGCATTTGCACTCGTCTATTATTTGAACTCATTGGCAAAGTGAAACTAACTTCACCAAGGAGTCAGTCAACGACAAGACAGTTATATGCAGTTACTTTCACTATTGACTGACAATGGGTTACCATCGAAAACATAGGCTGGAAAAAGCAACACTTACCCTAATGTTGCTCAAATGACTGAATAAAACAACATTTATCCTGCAGAGGAGTTGCTTATATCTCGTGACAGTGCGTCTTCAGCTGTGCTCCATACGTGTCTCTCGCCTCTCCCCTATCACTTTTAACCGTCATTACCAATTTGCAAATGATGGTGAATAACTACTCATCATGAGATGTACAGTATTTCGTAATATCTTTATTCTAATTATGTTTACCATTGTAATCGTGCAATTTGTAATGCTTTGCATGGACGTGCGCTGGTGTGCGTTCATGAATGATAGAAGGATGGTGCGTGCACCTGCCAATATGACTGTTGACATGCGCTCTTAAAATAGCATATGAACAACTCGCCATTGACTTCTGCCCAGGTTTAGGTGGTGTATAATAGCGATTTTTAGACAATGCGCCAGGTCCCTCCCTAGGTTGTTAATTGCCACACCCCTGGGCGCAATGCTTAAAAAATAAAGGTGCAAAATAACGAATTCAACTTCGCGCCGGTGAATAACGAACTTTACGCCATGCGCTGGTGACCCAAAATACAGCCCTATGAGTGCATAGGCACGCAGGCTAACACGCAACCACATATTTCTGTAAATTGCTCAGCCCCAGAGTATCCCTCCAACATGGCAATTATATTGCCCGAATCGGGACAGTCTGCCCTACACACACATGAAATGCATGTAGAGCTATGAGCTTGCTGTGGTGAGATACATGTCAAAATATAAGAATCTTTATAATACGCTTTTTATATTTAAATTCTTTAAAAATCGAAATAAAATCAATGCTAGTACTAATACATTGACTGATCTGGATAGCCTAGACTCTGCTGAAAAAAACAATATATAATATGTGTGTGTAAGGGTTAAGTTGAAGACTTTGTTATTTGACCTGTGACCTCTAGTTCCTGTTAAGGTAAAAACATAGATATATACACTAGATGTCGCCTTTTGCTTCTCAGCATGCGTCAACACCGCCGCCATCTTTGTACAGGGATCTGAAGCGCTAAACTAGTTCTCCTGTATTGTCAGCGTTACCTATTTAGCGACGTTTGGCCATCCCCAGCGATAGAAAACCTTTTTAGCGATTAGCGACAAATTTGGGAACTTCTCACAATGATGGCAGATCGGCTTCTTTGTTGTTGAAACGTAAGAAAATCACCTTTCTCATGGCTTTGTCATTTATGAATTCAGCTACATCTCGTTTGCCCATGGCACTGACCCATGATTATAAAAGTAACGACTGGCGTAGCCTATGTAGTAGCAGAGGTAAATGTTCTACAGATCTACAGCAACTTCTGGTGAGATTACAACTTACATGAGTAAACGAGACGAGGGGTATGTGGCCTCAACCAGAGCCTGTCTAGAAGAGCCTGTTTACTTTCATTGTATCGAACCTGGTTGCAGTTTACTCATTGTTCCTCTAGGGGCCGCCGCTAGCTAGTGCAGAATGAATGGGAGTCTATGGGGCTAGACGGGTAAAATGTATCTTTATTATCGTCTTAAGCTTAGTTTTCTCTAGACTCAACCATAAATACATGCCTGTCAGTTGGAACAACCCAAAAATCTAGATAATTGCTTGAGATTTTGACGATTTATGGTGATTTTATTTTTGCTAGATCTTTGCCCAGATTGACACTAATGCATTATAGAGGAGTGGATCACTGAAGCAAGATGGCGTCTCGATTGACGCATTCGTTCCAATGAACAGCAGTAGTCAAGGCGACATCTAGTGTATATGTCTATGAGGTAAAAAGAAGGCAGCCATTTTAGTTTGACTATAGAGAGAAGAGGCATGCTAGATGAGAACAGTACAGTTTGGTATGAATGTTGAGTCATGTCTCATGAAACAGTCATGAATGCATTATGTGCAGTTTATGACAGCTGCTATGAATGTGTTATGAACTCATCCGTCAAGTAAAGTGTTACCAAAAAACTATGTTAGCATTGATTATGAATTTTATTGATTGTATAATTTCAGAAGACAGCAGAATTATTCATTGGAATGTAAAACATATGATTACTGTGAATTGCTAGATTAATAGGGTATTGATATGAAATGATTTGGTGATAATAAATTAAACAATGGATTGCATGATAGGTTATGAAATCTTTCAACAAACGTTTTGAAAGGATTGTTCCTACTGGCATATTGATTATTCCTGACTATGTTTTTGTCTATGCCTATCCTCTTTGGCAAATAAACTGTCCAAACAACTGCATTAGACACTTGTGATCAAATTTTTGTATTGTAATTTAGTCACAAGTGACTAACATTTATATGCCTCTCGAGTAAACAGTTTTATTAAGTTGATGGCTAATTATCATCACCAGCACCTGTCCACAGATAAATGCCCCACACATTTATTATGGCCCATCATTACTGTACACTGCCCCACTGTGGAACCAGCTAAACAGGAGCTGATAATCATTAATATGCTGTTTAGCTGGTTGCTAAGTATTTAAGGCATAGACATAGATTCGAAAAAATGCAGTCTGACCACCCTTCGTAAATGCACCCGAAGTGTATGTCAGGGTGACTGTACAATTCATGTTGCAACAAAGGAGCCATAGTGGTGACTTCTTGAGTTTAGTTTGAGGTCGCTTAGCAACGGGGACGCTGGCTGCAAGCCGCTCCGTCTGACCTGTTTTTATTCGGATTTTTAATATTTTACTATTTTATTCCTGATTATTTTTCTTCAATTATTGTAGATTCGTTAATTTAGCTGTACAGTTATAGATAGCCTTTTTTATTTAAACGGTTGATTTTGTTTTTCCACACTTTTATTGCGTTTTATGAAGTCTGCCTCTAGTCCGAGTTCTACTTGCGCTGTTTTTTTTTTTGCCTGGTGATCAGCTGTTTTTTCCCCCCCTGCCGATTGCCATCAGCAAGGCCTTCACTGCTATTGGACTTGCTGTCTGCTTGTGTGGTGGAAGCTGTGCTGGATTCGAGCTTGCTAGTGTCTCTCTCCTTTTCTATCCTGAATACGCTGGGTTCGGTTGACTGTCCAGCTCTGGTTTAGTCGGTTGACTGACCAGCCGGAGATTGAGGCTTCGTGCTAGCTAGGTGATTAAATTGCACACTTTGGACTGGCTGATGCATCAAGCCGTGTCGGAGTTTGTGTTTTGGCTATGGGGGGGTTTCAGTACACACCCCTTGAACTTCGACAGTTCGCCTCCACCGACACAATCCGGCGGAAACGCTACTTGCATAGAGGCGCAGGTCGCTCTATCATCCGTGTGACAGACGAAAGCATCCCTCCATCATCTCCAACCGAGGTGAAGTTAGTTTGATATTTGATATTCGGATATTCGACAGATATTCAAAAAAAATGTATGCGGCCGGTTTCACACCGTGTTTGCAGACAATGTACAAACGGATGACCTGTCTACTTGCTCCCAGCCGACCTTAGGGACTGTCTAAAAAGTACCTTCTGAATTACCTTCATAGTCTTTTTTGTCAATAGCTTTGACATCATGTGACCTAGTGACTCCAAACCAATGCAGAAATAGTTATCCTATATGGGACTCATCGGGCACACCTCTTTTTATGGTCACTGTATGCACACTGTATTTTATATGAATATTTTGTAAAAAAAATACATTATTTCCTATATGAATGGTCCTCTTTTTTTCAATACCTCCCAAGTCATGTGACCTAGTGACTCCAAACCAATGCAGAATAGTTATCCTATATGGGACTCATCAGGCACACCTCTTTTTATGGTCACTGTATGCACACTGTATTTTATATGAATATTTAAAAAAAAATACATTATTTCCCATAAGGAATGGTCTCATTTTTTTCAATACCTCCCAAGCCATGTGACCTAGTGACTCCAAACCAATGCAGAATAGTTACCCTATATGGGACTCATCAGACACACCTCTTCCTATAACCATTGAAAGCACACTATTTTATATTAATATTTTAAAGAAAATACATCGTTTCCTATAAGGAATGGTCTCCTTTTTCAATACCCCCCCCCCCCCCAAGGGAAGTGATGTAGGGACACCAAACCAATGCAGAATATCCTTTATGGGACTAATCAGACACACCTCAAATTAATATAATTTTTGCACATACTATTTTATAGTACCCATTTGTTTCCTATGGAAACTGTGTTTTCTCAATACCTTCCATATAATAGTAGATGCCAAATCATTTTTCATATTGAGGTGTGTCTGATAAGTACCCCATAGCAGAACAGTTCTGTATTGATCTGTGTTGTCTAGGACCCCTTATATGGCAGCTATTGAGCAAAAAGCTGTTTTCCATAGGAAATAAATATGATTCTTTAAAAGAAATTAAATATAATAGTTCATGCAAAATATTATTTCACATTGACATGTGTCTGATTATTATCACATAGCAGAACAGTTCTATATTGATCTGTGATGTCTAGCGAGAATAAAGCTTGCGAGGTATTGAAAAAAGGAGACCATTCATGATGGCAAATAATGTATTTTATTTAAAAAAATCATATAAAATACAGCGTGCATACAGTGGCTATAAAAAGAGGTGTGTCTGATGAGTCCCATATAGGATAACTATTCTGCATTGGTTTGGAGTCACTAGGTCGCATGGCTTGGGAGATATTGAAAAAAAGGAGACAGTTTCTTATGGTAAATAATGTATTTTCTTTAAAATATTCATATAAAATACAGTGTGCATACAGTGACTATAAAAAGAGGTGTGCCCGATGAGTCCCATATAGGATAACTATTCTGCATTGGTTTGGAGTCACTAGGTCACATGACTTGGGAGGTATTGAAAAAAGAGGACCATTCATATAGGAAATAATGTATTTTTTTACCAAATATTCATATAAAATACAGTGTGCATACAGTGACCATAAAAAGAGGTGTGCCCGATGAGTCCCATATAGGATAACTATTCTGCATTGGTTTGGAGTCACTAGGTCACATGACTTGGGAGGTATTGAAAAAAGAGGACCATTCATATAGGAAATAATGTATTTTTTTTACAATATATTCATATAAAATACAGTGTGCATACAGTGACCATAAAAAGAGGTGTGTCTGATGAGTCCCATATAGGATAACTATTCTGCATTGGTTTGGAGTCACTAGGTCACATGACTTGGGAGGTATTGAAAAAAGAGGACCATTCATATAGGAAATAATGTATTTTTTTTTACAAAATATTCATATAAAATACAGTGTGCATACAGTGACCATAAAAAGAGGTGTGCCCGATGAGTCCCATATAGGATAACTATTCTGCATTGGTTTGGAGTCACTAGGTCGCATGGCTTGGGAGGTATTGAAAAAAAGGAGACCGTTTCTTATGGTAAATAATGTATTATCTTTAAAATATTCATATAAAATACAGTGTGCATACAGTGACCATAAAAAGAGGTGTGCCCGATGAGTCCCATATAGGATAACAATTCTGCATTGGTTTGGAGTCACTAGGTCACATGACCTGGGAGGTATTGAAAAAAAAGGAGACTGTTTCTTATATGAAATAATGTATAAGATATAAAATATTCATATAAAATACAGTGTGCATACAGTGATCATAAAAAGAGGTGTGCCCGATGAGTCCCATATAGGATAACTATTCTGCATTGGTTTGGAGTCACTAGGTCACATGACCTGGGAGGTATTGAAAAAAGGAGACTGTTTCTTATATGAAATAATGTATTTTCTTTAAAATATTCATATAGAATACAGTGTGCATACAGTGACTATAAAAAGAGGTGTGTCTGATGAGTCCCATATAGGATAACTATTTTGAATTGGTTTGGAGTCACTAGGTCACATGATGTCAAAGCTATTGACAAAAAAGACTATGAAGGTAATTCAGAAGGTACTTTTTAGACGGTCCCTATGGTCGGCTGGGAGCAAGTAGACAGGTCATCTGTTTGTACATTGTCTGCAAACACGGGGTGAAACCGGCCGCATAATTTTTTTTTTGAATATCTGTCGAATATCCGAATATCAAATATCAAACTAACTTCACCTCGGTTCATCTCCATGGGATTTCTTGCCTAATCAACGCGGTTTTCCAGAGCAGTCCGCTCCCGCAAACAACTCAGTGTCAGTGGAGAATCTAGCAACCAACAACGCAGCGAGAATCTGTCTCTCACATCTTGGACAACTTCGATGGAGCTGCTGAGAATGTCACATCACCATGTCAGACTGCGCCTGAACCGCCGCAAGACCTTCATCCGAAGGTAAAAGTTCTCACAGCTGGTTCACCGCAGGAAGTTCTGCAGCATGCGCAAGACCCTCCTCCCGTCAAATTTGCGTTATTGAACGCACAATCTATTTGTAACAAGACTTTCATTTTAAACGACCGCTTCACGTCTCATCACCTGGACTTTTTGTTTATAACGGAGTCTTGGCTCAGCGGTAACGACGTCATTCCACTTGGAGAACTCTGCCCTCCTCACTGCAGCTTCATGAATTCCCCTAGGGCTACTGGTCGTGGAGGTGGTCTGTCACTGTTTATAATAACAACTTTAAATGTAGAATTGTACAAATTGATATGTTCTCCACTTTTGAGGTACAGCTTGTAAAGATAAATGCCACCCTCTGTGCATTAGTTTACCGACCACCAAAAATTAAGCTTAATTGTAATTTCATTCAAGAATTTGCTGATCTACTATCTTTTATGGCCTCTCGCTCTGACAATTTCATGATTTTAGGGGATTTTAACATTCACATCTGTTGCCCATCAAAACCTTTGGTTAAGGACTTTTTATGCCTTGTGGACTCTTTCAATCTTGTGCAATCTGTTATGGCCCCGACACATCAGAAAGGCCACACATTAGACCTAGTATTGTCTTATGGTTTCAATGTTTCCAACTTAGAAATTATGGATGTTGGGGTCTCTGATAATTTTTTGATTTTATTTTAATCTATTTTGTTTTGTCCCCCTGTATCTCCCCCTAAGTCCTATTCCTTTGCCCGTTCTATTAATTCCACCACAGCCACAACATTCTCTAATACTTTCATCCTCTCTCACTCACCTACTATCTCTGTTGCTATTTCCACCTGCTCTGACATTGAAGAATTAGTCACTCTCTTTAATGCATCCTGTCTTGAGACCTTAGACTGTGTTGCCCCACTAAAACAAAAGCGTGTCAAAACTATCACCACTCCATGGTTAAATGCCATGACGTGTTCTGTCAGAAAATCTTGCAGGAAAGCAGAGCGCAAATGGAAAAAAGAGAAGCTTCAGGTCTTCTATGACCTTTTCAGAGATTCTCTAAAGACCTACCAAAACTCTGTTAAGGCAGCAAAGGTTGAGTATTATGCTCAGCTTATCAACAATAATGCTCATAGGCCTAAAGTTGTATTTAATACCATTAACTCTATTATAAATCCTGCCTCTGCGTCATCTAGTCTTGCCCCTTCAACAGAAATCTGTGAGAAGTTCCTCAACTTCTTCATCAATAAAATTGACAAAAAAAAATCTCAAATCTCACCTCCAGATTCGGATCCCTCAGTGATAGAACTTTCACCTAGCTGCCTCCAACAGTTTCAGGCTATATCTTCCTCCCAGCTTTCAGAGGTGGTCTCCCATATGAAATCTACATCCTGGCACTTAGATGTTTTACCTGCACGCCTTTTTAAAGAAGTTTTTACCATCATCTGCCCTCTTGTATTGGCCATAATTAATCACTCACTAACCAATGGAGTGGTCCCCTCAGGTTTTAAACGTGCAATTGTGCAACCTTTACTTAAGAAACCTAACCTTGAGCCCAGTGACCTGAAGAATTTTAGGCCTATTTCTAAATTACCTTTTCTGTCAAAGATACTAGAAAAGGTTGTCCTCTCTCAGGTTTCTTCTTATCTGAGTGAGTTCAATATATGTGATAAATTCCAATCAGGTTTTAGATCTCTGCACAGCACTGAATCGGCCTTGCTTAAAGTCCAAAACGACATTCTCTTAGCAGTTGATTCTGGATCTTGTGCCCTCTTGGTGCTTCTTGATCTGAGTGCAGCATTTGACACCATTGACCATAACATCCTATTAAAACGCTTGGAGGATGAAGTTGGTCTCCAGGGTTCTGTTTTGCAATGGTTCTCTTCTTATCTTAGTGATAGATCATTTTCAGTCAGTTTAGGCAATTTCTCCTCTTCCTCTGCCCTTATAAAATGTGGTGTTCCTCAGGGTTCCATTTTGGGCCCTCTTTTATTCTGTCTTTATATGCTACCCCTTGGCTCAATTTTTAAAAAGTATAACATTCAGTATCACTGCTATGCAGATGACACTCAGTTTTACCTGCCTGTTAACACTAATGGCATTTGTTCTTTGGAGAATATTTTTAACTGTCTCAGTGACATCAAATGCTGGATGGCAAGAAATTTTCTTCAACTGAACGAAAGTAAAACTGATATAATTATTTTTGGCCCTCCAAGCGATGTTTCTATCTTGAAAAATGCACTAGGACCTCTCTCTGCAAACTGCCACAGTGAAGTAAAGAATCTTGGGGTTTTCTTTGACTCCTCTTTAAATTTTCATAAGCAAGTAAATAGTGTGGTCAAAGGCAGCTTTTTCCAGTTAAGAACCATTGCAAAACTGAAGCCCTTTTTGTCCTTCTCCGATCTTGAAACTCTTATACATGCTTTCATAACATCTAGACTAGATTATTGTAATTCCTTATATGCAGGCCTGACCCACTCCACTCTCAACAGACTTCAGCTAGTTCAAAATGCAGCAGCTAGATTATTAAGTGGCTCTAAGAAACGTGAGCATATAACTCCTGTGTTGGCTAAGCTGCACTGGTTACCTGTGGAGCACAGAGTTAAGTTTAAAATTTTACTTTTTGTCTTCAAAGCCCTCAGTGGTTTGGCACCTAGTTACATAGGTGACCTACTAATTCCTTACAGCACTCCAAGATCACTTAGGTCTTCATCTCAGAATCTTCTCTATATCCCCAAAACACGCCTTAAAACTAAGGGTGATAGAGCCTTCTCTGTTGTTGCCCCCCAACTCTGGAATAGTCTACCTGTACATATTAAGTCTTCTCCAACCATTGACTGCTTTAAGTCTAACTTAAAGACTTTCATTTTCTCCCAAGCTTTTAATCTACCTTAATACCCCCCCCCCCCCCCACACACACACACTCTTTATTCTTTATTTTATTTTTGACCAAATTGTTTATTATTTCAATTATTTATTTATTTCCCCCCCATGTTATGTGATTATTGTTGTTGTACCATTGTCATTGTTTTATGTTTGTTTGTAAGCACTTTGGTTCAACTAAGTTGTTTTTAAATGTGCTATAGAAATAAAGTTGACTTGACTTGACTTGACAATATACTAAACTATGAGGTGGACAAACTGTCACCAAGTTGTCATTGCCTAGCAACCACCATGTGTAGTACTGCTCACAGCAGGCCAAACCCTTTCAAATCAGGTCCTAAGTGGTGCACTTCTTAAAGTAATCCAACACGAGAGCTCAGTCACTAAATTGCCAAAAAACATTTCCCCTGCTGCCAGAGCCTCAATTCTCACTGCCTCATGGCCTGCCTCATACATTCTGTAGAAAATATTACAGATTCACGCCCCCCAGGTATTGATTCGAATGGCATTATACATGTGGATGGGTCTGAGAATGTTTTCTGCAGGGTAACATACAATACTACTACCATAGATCAAGCTGCTTCATGCAATAGCATGACTTATGCTTATAGTTCTATTCCAACGTTGATTTCTACCAAACGTATAGTAAAAAGAAAAGACAAATTTAAAACTAGAAACCTAACAAATATTCTTTCCATACCTCAGCATATTCCTCAAAAGCCAGAGGCATTTTCAGCTAACATGGGTTTACTGAATATAGGTGCACTTACTACCAAAACCTTTGCAATCAATGATTTTATTAGTGAAAAACAATTGGATTTTCTGTTTCTTGTTGAAACCTGGCTGACTTCAGACAGCGAAGCTGTTCTTGTTGAAACTTGTCCCCCAAATTATAATTTCTTCCACTCAATTAGACAAGGCAAACGAGGTGGTGGAATTGCCTCCATTCTCTCAAACAAATATAGTTGCACTAGAGTCAACTTTGGTGAATTCGCTTCCTTTGAGTACATTGCCCTCACTCTGAAGGCTGACCCAGCTGTACTTCTATTAACCTTATACCGCCCTCCTAAACTATGGGCTGGCTTTCTCGACCAGTTTTCTGAACTTATGTCGCTCATCATCACTAGCTATGATCGGATAATTGTAAATGGCGACTTTAATATTCATGTCAATAAGACAACTGATGCTAAAGCCAGTAAGTTCCTTAATGTGTTGGACAGTTTAGAGCTAAAGCAGCATGTTACAGGACCCACCCACAACCTTGGCAACACCCTCAATCTAGTCATTTCTAGAGGGATAGAAGTCACAGACTTATCAGTAAATGATATAAATATGTCTGATCATTATTGTGTATCTTTTAATATAGTACTACATACTCCAAAAATTCATCCCGAAATTGCAATCAAATCGCGACTCTTGGACATTAGAGCAGAACAGCAGTTCATAGCTCTTATAGACTCCATAAATTTAGATATTTTACATCATCCCATTGATCAAATGGTAGAGGCTCTCAATCATGAATTAGGCGCTATGCTTGATAGAGTGGCACCCTTAAAGACTAAAAAAAGGCCCTGTAGCAAACTGACACCTTGGATGAACGAAAATATCCATGATCTAAAAAGATCGATCATGTAGAAAAGCTGAGAGAATATGGAGAAAAACTAAGTTACAGGTTCACCGTGCCATTCTAAAAGAAAAAATAGCAAATTATAATAGAGCTATTCGGAATGAGAGAAGGAACCACTTCTCTAAGGTAATTGCTGAAAACAGTGGAAACTCTAGGGTGTTGTTCTCTACCATTGATAGGCTATTGCATCAAACACCTTTTGATACACTCAGTCAGGCATCCTCTCTAAGATGCGAAGAATTTGCAGACTTCTTCGAAAACAAAGTAATTTCTATAAGGGAGGCTATTGGTAATACAAGTAATATGTTTGATAGTACACCCAAAAACAGCCCCCCAAAATTAAGGTCCTTTAGCACTATTACTCAATCTGAGCTTGGTAAAATTATAACTCAAACCGGCTCCTCAACATGTGTTTTAGATCCAATCCCTACTAGATTCCTCAAAAAACTATATGATAGCTTAGCTCCCTTTATTCTCAAGGTAATAAATACCTCATTAGAAACAGGTATATTTCCAACTGCTTTTAAAACCGCTGTTGTGAAACCTTTACTTAAAAAGTCAAATCTTGACCATACCAATCTGAGCAACTACAGGCCTATATCAAATCTACCGTTCCTGAGCAAAGTACTTGAAAAAGTTGTTTGTAATCAGTTAAATACCTTCCTCAACGAAAACAGTATCCTTGAAAAATTCCAATCAGGTTTTAGATCAAATCACAGCACAGAAACGGCTCTAGTAAAAATAGTCAATGATCTCAGACTGGCTACTGACTCAAACAAAGTCTCAATCCTTATTCTTCTGGATTTGAGTGCGGCATTTGACACCATTGATCATAGCATCCTAATTCACCGCCTTGCGAAGTGGGTGGGTCTCTCTGATAATGCTCCAAACTGGTTTCAAACCTACATTACTGGCAGAGATTTTTATATCAGTCTAGGAGATCATGTATCTGAAAAACATGACTTGCCTTTTGGTGTGGCCCAGGGGAGCTGCCTTGGTCCCCTGCTATTTTCCCTATATATGCTTCCATTGGGAAATGTCATAAGTCAGCATAATGTAAACTTCCATAGCTACGCAGATGATACCCAATTGTATATTTCTGTGGAGCCAACTAACCCAGATGGCCTTTGCTCCCTCACTGCATGCCTAACCTCCATTAATCAGTGGATGAGCAAAAATTTTCTGAAACTAAATGATGACAAAACAGAGGTACTTTTGGTGGGACCAAAACTAAAGCGAGATATTGTTCTTAGTAATCTGGGGAACTTGGCACACCAGGTCAAACCAAAAGTAACAAGCCTCGGTGTCATCTTAGATGCAGAGTTAAGTTTTAAGCCCCATATCAGTAAAGTTACTCAAACAGCCTATTTCCACTTGAGAAACATTGCCAAAGTGCGGCCCTTTTTAACTCAACAAGATGCAGAAAAACTAATTCACGCCTTTATCACTAGCAGGTTAGACTACTGCAATGCACTTTTCACTGGTCTTCCCAAAAAACATCTAAAGAAATTGGCACTCATACAGAACTCTGCGGCTAGACTTTTAACTAAGACTAAGAAGAGAGAACACATCACCCCTGTGTTGGCTGAACTGCACTGGCTCCCTATTTCCTATAGAATTGATTTTAAGGTTATGTTAATTACTTACAAAGCTCTGAATGGCACAGCACCTTCATATATCTCTGAGCTTTTAATATCTTATCAACCACAAAGGAAACTTAGATCATCCAATTCTAATCTTTTAATCGTACCCAAAGTGCTCCACAAACAAAGTGGAGAAGCTGCTTTTATCCATTATGCCCCCAAACTATGGAACACCCTGCCTCTGTACATCAAGCAGGCGAGTTCAGTAAATATTTTTAAAAAAGATCTGAAAACATACCTGTACAGGAAAGCTTTTAGTTAACTCGTCTTATCCTGTAGACTACTTTTTCAGATTATTCTACATCTGCTGCTATTGGAGGGCGCAGCCAGCCAGAAGCAGATGGGCTCCCCCTATTAAGTCAGGTTCTGCTCAAGGTTTCTTCCTGGAATATGGGAGTTTTTCCTTGCCACAGTTGCCATATGGCGTGCTTGTGGGGGGTAAGAGGGTTAAGGCTGCCAGTCTTATGACATGTCATTTTCTATATTTTTGATATGTTGCTGAGTGGATCATAAACGGCCCCAGCAATGAAGAAATGTGATTGATAATGACTGACTGACTATTATTTTGTTACATGCTTCAAATGTAAAGCACTTTGAGCTGCATTCTGTGTATGAAAGGTGCTATACAAATAAAGCTTATTATTATTATTATTATTATACATATTTTTGTGTGTTTGTTTGTTTTTAGTTTTGTATCATTTGATCCACAACCTGATTGTATGAGTTTTTGATTGTGCAAAGAACACATTTAATTTCTGAATGCCATCAGTCAGCACTGTCTGATGGATTCACCACCCTAATTTACTGTTCAGTCTTAAACTTGTGAACCATTGTTAACAATAGTTATTCTTCATAAAAATACATTCTCACTATCAAAATTATACATGTCATGCATCCATTGTTGATCAAGGCAGCGCTGTTTTCTGTCTGGCCCAAAACATCTTCAATAATTGTATACATTTGACATTATTTGGCTCGATCATCCCAATATTAGTCATCCCTACAACACAACACAGTTATCTTCTTCTTCATCCTGTTTTTGTTTGGACTGATGGCTGTGTTCTGCTAGGGAAGACAGCTTTTTGCTTAGATACATAGAAAATAGATAAATTGTTGGCAAAGAATATAATTTTGTCATTACTACTGCTCTTTAACTTTCATGAAACCCATTACAGGTGTAAAAGTGGCAACAAATCCTGTTTACCTATGGAAATGGGTAGAGGGGTAGCCTTGTGGCTAAGGAGCTTGGCTAGAAGACAGTAGCCTGAAAAGTTGTGAGCTCAATACCCAACTTCCACCGCTGTGCCCTTGAGCAAGGCACTTAACTCTGAGTTTCTCTGGATAAAAGTGTCGCTAAATGAATAAATGTAATGTAAAAATGCTCATATATTAAAATCAATGGTCAGTTACTACCAATGGTCGAGTTATCTGCAAAACCAAGTAATTATCATATAAATGACAAAAGTGGATTACATCAATTGAAATATGTCTAGACATACAGTACTTTTGTGTTCAATGTATTCAGGATAACATATACGGAAAGTCATATAACAAATCTTAATGAGCTTTTTTTGGGGAGAAATTGCTTCTCAGAGGAATTTAAAATCATTTGCAAAAAATTATGCTGGGCATCTTTGGACAACACCTGGGGACAAGAGATATAAGTGGGCTAGAATATATGCTATGATGACCATTATTGTTTTTCCTTGTTTTTTTCTTCTTCTGAGTGTCCACTGGGGCTAAAATTTACTGGGATCCATTTTGCATCGCAAAAGTGCTGGGCTGGCTTTTCAGAGTGGCTGCTGTGGTAAAGGACAGTAAGCACTGGAACTGTTGAGCAGAGGAATTTAGTGTTCCCGAAGGTGCCACATCAGCTAAGTGCAGTTCTATCGAGAAAAGCAGAAGGAACAAATAGTTGCTAAAATATTAACTGGGATTTATTCACAGTTACTGACCTTCTTTGGGGTTTGTGTTGTGTTCATTATAATTGAAATATCTGGTTGAAGGTCTTTAAAAACTATTCAGTAGTGAGAAAGACCTCTTAGGGTGAAAATAAAATGACTAGCCTTCAGGAGATATTATGTTCTCTTGCTCACTCATGGCAGTATTATCAGTCATTCTTGGGAACACAGAGAAATTGGCTATTCAATGTTACATGCTTTTTTGTGCCTACAGTCAGACATTACAATCAGCCAATATTAACAGTATTGAGAGTAAAGTAAAAGCTATGCAATAAAAATGTAAACGTTGCAGCTCTTTATATTTTGTGGACACTGTTTGCAGTCCTAATTTGTGTTGGAGATAAACTGTTGGCTGAGTAGATGGCAGGGAGGTGTCCATGCAGTATAGAAAGTAGTAAAGATATTTAATTTAACTAGTAGTAGTAAATAAATAGATGTACCGCAGAGCGGTACAAAATATGACCGCCGCCCAGTCCAGCACATTTTTTCCACAAAAATACATCACGCTGAAAGGCCTATATGATTCTAACTGTCTCACTAAATTGCATTATCCACACTCAATTCTCACTGGTATCTGCTAGACAACAAGTACCAAAACATGATTAGTGCATAGATTTCACATGTAAAATTCATTTTATACAACCCCACCTCCATCTTGCCTGTTCATAATTCTGAGAAATTCTTGAATTGTGTGCATGTGTGCATGTACATGTTTATGTTATGTGTGTGGGTGTGTGTGTGTGTGTGTGTGTGTGTGTGTGTGTGTGTGTGTGCGTGCTTGTGTGTGTGCCTGCGTATGTTCCTGTGCATGCAAGCGTACATATGTCTACTGTGTGAGTATGTGTCATACGTATGATTACTGTGAATGTATGTGTGTGTGTGTGTATCTGTTTGTGCACATGTGTGCACATGAAATGGGTTAACATGACCCCTGGAGGCAAACATACGGAAAAAAATGGTCATCCTAGGCCCTACAGTTCTCAAGATATTCACAGAGAACTGTGTCTGCCCTACCCTCCTTTCGGGGGGTCCAGTCCAGCGGGGGGGCTACAGATCAAAACGAAAAACGATGGTTCCATGCTATCCATGTGGGGTTACATGCCCACCAAGTTTCGTGTACCCCGGTCTTTCAGTGTCCCGGGAATCATTGACGGAAATTTGGGCATGGGAAAAAGAAAAAAAAAAAATTCTGACTAAACCTATATGACCGCCGCTTCGCTGCGCGGAGGTCATAATTATACATTGACAGACACACACACCGTACTCGGTTAAGTTTACAAAATGTCAGGGTTATGCAACATACTGTAGATGCATAGCCTTGTCGCCTTTTCAAGACTGTATTATTATGACCGCCGCGCAGCAAAGGTTTAGTCAGATTTTTATTTTTTATTATGACCGCCGCGCAGCGAAGCTAGGATGACCATTTTTTTCCATATGTTTGCCTCCAGGGGTCATGTTAACCCATTTCATGTACACACATGTGCACAAACAGATACACACACACACACATACATTCACAGTAATCATACGTATGACATATACTCACACAGTAGACATATGTACGCTTGCACAGGCACATACGCAGGCACACACACAAGCGCACGCACACGCACTCATATAGGCCTTTCAGCGTGATTTATTTTTGTGGAAAAAATGTGCTGGACTGGGCGGCGGTCATATTTTGTACCGCTCTGCGGTACATCTAGTTTTCCCAGTAATGACCGGCGTTCTATACATTATCCCTTACTTGTGGAACGTGTGCACTTCCCTTAACTCAAAACTCTTTCATATTCAGACACACTGGAGGACTGTTTACAAATCTGCCCAGGATAAGGCCACGTGATATAGAGCAGTGTTTCTCAAAGTGTGGTCCGGGGACCACTGGTGGTCCGCAAACTATCCCAAGTGGTCCGCGAGCAGACGTGGTAAAATATAATATAGATGAGTTGTTCAATATTGAACCAACTTGTATGTAAATCCAAACAGTTCTGCAACACTGCCTATGTAGTGTAAATCAAATGAATCCTCTGACACAATAGCCTAAGCAAAGTGCAAAGACAATAAGCAAGATGGTTCAGTGAGTAGGCCTATTGTGTATGCTGTTGAAGTAGGTCTAATCTTTTTCTTTTTTTTTTTAGCTAGGTGGTCCGTGCGTTTCTTTTTTATTGGTTAAGTGGTCCTTTGTCTGAAAAAGTTTGAGAAACACTGATATAGAGCACCTACAAACCTGATTATTTTGGAAATTCTCATATTTAATTTTTGAAGAAAAATTCACAGTTTAATCTCTATTTGACTTGGAGATCATTCACAAGTACGGTGTTCATTTTAGGACATCCTCAGACTCAGGTGTCAGACTCAGAAAAACATCGGTCATCTTCAGACAAAACAGCCTCAGCGTCAGAAAAACCTCTGTCATCTTCAGACAAAACTGCATCAGCGTCAGAAAAACCTCTGTCATCTTCAGACAAAACTGCCTCAGCGTCAGAAAAACCAGACTCAGGTGTCAGACTCAGAAAAACATCTGTCATTTTCAGACAAAACTGCCTCAGCTTCAGAAAAACTTCTGTCATCTTCAGACAAAACTCCCTCAGCGTAAGAAAAACCTGTCATCCTCAGATAAAACTGCTTCAAACCAAACTGCCTCAGAAAAAGTGGAGTCAGGTCTCAGAAAAAACGCTGTCAGAAAAAGTGGAGTCAGGTCTCAGAAAATCAGGTCTCAGAAAAAACGCTTTCAGAAAAATTGGAGTCAGGTCTCAGAAAAAACGCTGTCAGAAAAAGTGGAGTCAGGTCTCAGAAAATCAGGTCTCAGAAAAAACGCTGTCAGAAAAAAGTCAGACGAAAAAAGTCTCAAATGAAAAGTTATTGTGGGGACAGAAGAAGACGACGGATACAGAACGGTGAGTTTAATATTATGCTTAATACGTTATTCTGTCACTGGCAGGGTAGGAATTTCACGGCGGCCACGACGGCCGTGGTAGCCCCTTGCGTTGGCCGTGAAGCCCCTTTGAAAATCATAGGTTTACAGGCCACGGTGGCCTTGGTGCCCCCTTCTTTCAATATTCTGCTTTGTGTCCTACTAATAGCGATTTTTATTTAGCCTGCGGCCTGTCAAAATAATCTTAGCATTCACAGCGCAAATTAATTTAGTCTTTTACGCATTGGAGAAAGTGACATCGCAAGAAAGTGCGTCCAAATTCTATGGAGTAAAACTTGTGCCACCTTAAACCGAATTTGAATATGTTGTATTTGCATTTGAATTGCTGAATTTGAACAATTGTATTGGAAAAACGAATTTGAATAGTATATGTTGAAACTGAATTCATTAGATTGTAACTGAATCTCAGTCAACTTGAAATTGAATATAATATTTTGAAATTGAACTCATTTGCTCTGATACATAAATTATCCTGATTGAAAATGTCGCTCTTGGAACTTTCACATTCAGTTCTCACAATTCAGTTTCAAAACGTGAAATTCAATTTCAGTCTACCGAGACAAAAACAGCTGGTAGCTCAGGAAAAGCAATCGAGTGCAGAGCTATTGTGATCGCGTGACTAGTTCCGAGCGCGAAGCAAAGCATAGTGGGCACTTGGTTTGCACGGTTATTAGATCTGCACGCACGATTCATAAAACACATTCCGAGTGTAGGCCTACTGTCTCATCTACCGTTTATGTAATTTTAAACAAATAAAACATTTGTTGCAGTATTATTTCAAACTTCTAGCTTGTCAATCCTTGAAATACAGAACTAGCCTAGGCTACCCAGCCATCAAACATCGATGTAGCCTAGGCCTACTTACCTACCGTTTTTGTAATTTTAAACAAATAATTTTTTTTTTGCAGTATTACATCTAAAACTTCTAGCCTGTCAATCCTTGAAGTACAGAACTACCCAGCTAGCCATCAAACATCGATGTATGGTCTTACCTACCGTTTTTGTCATTTTAAATAGGCTAAAACATTTTTTACAGTATTACATTTCAAACTTCCAGCCTGTCAGTCCATACAGAACTACTCAGCTAGCCATCAAACATCAATGTACTGTCTACCAATTGCAGTACTAAATAGCAAACTTCTAGCCTGTCATTCTTTAAAATGTCATGGGCATAACTTTCTCTCGTTTTCGTTTTTCCTACTCAACTACTGCTCTATTTCTTATCCTGGACTGCCACCTACTGGATAGAAAAGGCAACAACCTAGTAATTATGTGAATAAAAATTTACATGTTTGAATGACCAAAAAAGGACAAATCATTACCGTTTTCTTACGTTTAAAGCCACTCTTTTAATACTATGATGTGTAGGCTACCTTTATTTGCTTCCAATTACATATGGTTATGGTTACGCTTTTGTCCAAAGCAACATAAATACAAAACAATATAATACTTAAAATTTAACAGGGAACAAATGAAGATGTTGGTCAGACTATAATAAAGAGAATAGCAATAATAAACAACCATGTCAATTCAATCAATAGTCTAATGACATAAACAATGAGAAAAAAGGGAAAATAGTAATAATAAACAATAATGTACATTCAGTCAATAATATAATAAAAATAACAATAGCATGGTAAGACTACATTATGGAGAATATCAATAATAAACAACAATGTCAAATTAATCAACAGCCTAATGAAAATGAAACAATACTATACAAACCATAAGTGTTAATGAACTAAGTGCATGTTGAACAGATACGTCTTTAGACCCCTGTTAAAAGACCCAAAACTATCACAGGAACAGAGAGCACTGGGCAACATGGAACCACTGAGGAAAAGTCTTGAATTTGACTTATGTCTGGTCGACACCACAGACACTCTTCAGAAGACCGCAGTGGGCAGTTGGGGATGTACGTCTTGATCATTGAATTAAAATAACAAGGAGCAGATCCGGTCAGTGTCCTATAGGCCAAAGTGAGAGATTTAAATTTAATTCTGCCTAATAGGGAGCCAATGGAGAGTAACTAGGAGAGGAGTTACATATGTCTTTGGCTGATTAAAGACCAGGCGTGCGGCAGCATTCTGAATCAGCTGTAACAATCTTACTACACAAGCAGGTAAACCAGCTAATAGTAAATTACAATAGTCCAGCTTGGAGATGACCATGGCCTGAACAAGAAGTTGTGTGGAATCCTGTGTCAGATAAGGTCTGTTCTTCCTTATGTTGCAAAGGATAAACCTACATGATTTTGCAATTGCATCATATTTAATATCAGCTGATTACACACATAAACTAAAATTTAGATTGCCCATACATTTGGAAATCCATTTGGAAATCCATCACCACCAATGGCAAACAAATCAATTCCAGAGAAAACAACAGTGGACATGTTTATTAGTGTGTAAAGTGTTTTACAATATGTGTTGCATCTTGCAAAGATATTTATTAAGAGAAATCAAGCTTCGGTGTCTATGTCTGATCGGTGCCAGTCCAAAGGTCCATTGTCCTTAGTCTATCTCACTGTCCACTGTTCATTGAGGCCTCTCAACCTATGAAAATAAAACCAACAAACAATCAGTGTTTAGCTTAAAGGTCTACTGTGAGTCTTTCTCGTTAATTGTTTATTCATCTCTGCGCAAAGAGGTCTCATAAGCATCAGGCAATCAGGATACAGAGACAAGTCTGTGCACCTAAGAGACAATCAGTTGTTTCTCACACACACATTCATACCTTGCATCGTATACATCATAATAAATATCATTACACCTTCTCTACACACGACTTGGTCAATAAAATGAGTTAATTAAGAACCAAGGACATTTCTATCGTCATACAACACATTTTTTGCAATCTACACACACATTACTGAAACAGAAGTATCAAGACAACACACAGTTAAAGTATAATAATTAGGTTATTGTAATATACTGTGTCTATTTCTCAATAACTTTTACAAAATCTGCATGGAGTCGATGAAGAAGCATAAATCAGCCTGTAGAAATACTGTTAAACTAGGGTCTCTTGAGTCTTGATCGATCATATTATCGATATAGAACATATTCAGTTTGAAACTCTTAGAAGCTAGCTAGCTACCATTTGCTAACAAAGTTATCGCAATCCAGTTGTCTGGCAACATCACGGCACGAAAAAATTGCCCCACGTAGCATTAGCTAACAGACAACACAACGATGAAAAAAGCTTAACTAGGGGGACATATGCAGTTTTCCATGAATGATACTGTTTAACCTGATATTGTAACGTGTTCTTACAGGCCTAAAAGGCACAATGATATGACAATGACCAATCATATTGTTCTATCAAAGAGTAACGTTATAGTAGTCTAACTGGTTCTGAACTATGGAAAAAACTTTAACTTAGTCGATGAAACTATGCTGGCTAGCCAGCCAGCGCTAGCATATAATGTACATTATATACAAAGTAACGTTAACAGACATGGCATATGATATCAACTTACTTGGACGTTTTCTGATGTGCAGTCGCTTCCATCTCTTCTTTCTCTGTTCGACACTGTAAGGAGGTTCAGGAGACAGCTTGCTAAGAGGGTGCTTGTCAGTACACGATCCGTACCGCCTGCCAGATCCGTTCTGCGCATGCGCATAATTACGTAGTAGAAGACGTAACGATTTCTCTGTAATATCTGTACCGCGCATGTCTTGAATCACTTGACGGCCAACGAGCGGCACAACTGGCGGCATATCGTTGTAGGCTACATTTTATGTAAGTCATTATTCAGTTCACGGAGAGTCTGTTTTATTTATTATTGTATTTATTTATTTAGGCGGCACAACTGGCAGCATATAACTTTGTAGGCTACATTTTATCTAGCCTAAGGCATTATTCAGTTCACGGATCTGTTTTCTAAGGATATTTAAATTAAGTATGATATTGGCACCGATCCAAAACCGCATATCAACGTCTCTGTAGGCCACTATCCTACACCTTTGCGACATTGTGTGTTTTTGTTTTTTTGTAACATGTAGGCCTAGTGTGGCGATGTTGTGATGTTTTTAAAAGTAGGCCTAGCTTACGCTATGCCATGCTATAATATTACGAGGTGCTATAATAATAGGCTATGCTTTAATATTACGAGGTGTTTGCTTGGTGCAAAATCCAAAACAATAAAGGAGTTGAGTACATGAACATAGACCATTTTGATTACATGTGGAATGGAGTCGTTGTCTTGCTGTTACTGCAAACCTTCAGTTTTCTGTAGGCTAACCCCCTTTGCGATTCATTGCTATATTGATCCTAGGCCTACCTAACTAACTTACCTTGTTTCAATCTGAGGTCGGAGTAGAGCAGCTGTGTTGTCAAAGAGTCGAACGACGTGGGTTCTAAATCTCGCTGGTTTTGTCTTTTTGCATTAGAAGGGGGGACTATATACTAGGCCTATATCTAACCTAAATGAGGAAACAATGCCACCAGCGGTGTTTAAAAAAGATAAGGAACATAGTCCAGCAGGCAGAAATGCATATTATCTACATGAATCTGAATCGAACAAGAAAGTCTACAAAACTGACCAAGGAAATGACTTGAAAGAATGCATTGTGTGAACATGAATGAAGTCACGACACGAGACATATTAATGAATAAAAGTAGTGTTAATTATAATGTCACAAACATTCCCCAAGACAAACATCACTCTTCCACACCGGGAGGGTGGTGCACCCCACACCCAGCATTCACTCTAAGTTCGAGGGCGTCTCTACAGACAGTCATGAATTTTTCCATGTCCGGGACATTCTCGAATATGAATGTAAATGGCTCCCTTGCATCCCACTCAGTTGTGTCCTGCAACACCCTCCAAGCATTAATCTGGTCTTCGTGCTCCATCGCCATGTAGGATGGTTCATGCACCCACCCAGTGAACATGAAGAGCCCAGGGCTGTTCCTCAGCACATATGCTGCTGAGTACATGTCCTTCAGTATGATGGGAAGGTCCTCCACTTCTACCTGCTCCTCCTTTGATAGAGTAAAATACCTTGAGTTAAGACTACATGTTTATCTTTACAGTAATGTAGTCATACCCATTTTTTAAAAATAGTTAATAATTTTAAACTTTTTTGGTTTCATTTGTGAGTTACTTTGGACAACAGCATATGCTAAATCATAATTTCATGCACAAAGAACATATAGGATGAAAACAAATGGTTGTCTGGTTAGTTTGGCCATACCTTAACTTTGTGGGATCGAGGAATCCTATATATAGGTTGAAGGGTGCCTGCCGTAAGCTCTTTTGCCTCCTCGGTCCAGAAGGCAAAGCGCTGTCCAAAGTGCTGCCCATGCCTTTTCAAAAGTCAGAGTACGGTACTTTTAATATAGCATAATTGTAAAACAGACCAATGTTTTACTGCTTGAAATGTGTTTGGTTCCTACCTAGTGATCGAAAATGTCTCCAGAATCTGCAGACACCACCACTTGCGAATGGATGGTATGTCCGTCTGTAATACACATATAATATTGGAGATTTGCACTGTTTATTTTTTAACATTCTTGCTTACATGCTATGAATTACAACTTACATCCAAAAAGTCAAATTGGCCATTTGTGCAGATGCTGAGGGCGTACTGTTAAAGAGAGAGAAAGATAATGATTACAGAGGTGTAGGACAAAACAGGAGAAATTGTGTGGAAATTGTACAAGTTTACCATAATCATGAAGATCCCACAACTCTGTCCATCCGATTGAATTGGAAATGGCTGGAAAGTAATTCACAGTTACTCAAATATGGTGTTGACAACCATTGCAGTATACTGTGTCCACTGTGCAAAAATAAATGCCAAGATATTACATAGTGAGTAAAGTTACATCAAAGTCTTTTCCGGTCTTCTCCACCCATGGTCCAGCAGCCACTGCTCCTGCAAGTTTTCTGGAAAAAAAAATTATGCAAGCTGTTAAAGATAAAAAACTGAATCCATAGAACAAGCCTTTTTGTTAAAAATTTAAGCCATAGAACAAGGCTTTTGCTCAAACACGATCATAGTACTTTTAACTGTTTGGACTTTTGATCTGTATTTCTTAAGGCTTTTACACAGCAACTTCAAGGACAATAATCGTTAAGATGTCTTTCTTAAATTGAATTCATATGGGAGTAGGTGTAGTCATTGTTAGGATACATGTGCTGCTGTGTGTCAGCCTTAAGGAATCAGAGGTGAAGTTGTAGAGCAGTGTCCATCAGCTCTGTAGTTCAAACCTAAATGCTGTCATGTAAGCCTCATCACTGAAGCCATTAGGGTTATTGGAGTCCAGAAAAATGGCTTCTCTCTTGGCCACTAACAACACCTGTACGGACATATAAAAAATTATCACATATTGGGTCCACCACTGGTAGACCTGTATGAAAATACGTAAGAAAAAGCTACTGGAACCGTACACAGAGCATGTAGTGGTCCGCTGCATTCGGCTGCCTACTCCATGCCGGTATTATGATTGCCGTTTTTGATCCCATGTTTTCCTACAAAAGTAAGGGTCATACATCCATAAACTACAACTTTACATTTGTAAAGGCATCTATGTGACATGGTATTGCAATCAATGAACTCACCGGCAATCGAACTTCACCCGTTTTCAGGGTGGGAACCACGTATAAATCCATTACATGGACATCCATTCCCTGTAGGTTATTTTAAGTCAGTATTTAATAACGGCACCAAAATTATATAAAATCTAAAAATTAACACTTACATGTCTTTTGGCTGCCTCTCCAATGAGCTTAAAGCAAGCATTCCCAATCTAAGAAAACAGAATGCATTGGATTACAAAACTCCAATAAAGCCACTGAAATTATCCAAACCCTAAGCATTATCTACTTACGTTGCTCTCAAGCTTTTCTTCTAACCCCAAGCTCCAAAAGTCCTCCCTCCGTAGGCAGACGGGACCATCCAGCACAATGAGTTCTGCTGCTGGACGTGCTTTGTCCAGCACATAGTTCAGCTAAGAATGGGGGAAAAAAAACATTATCCCTGTTTTCCATTAGCCCTTGTAAGGTGTTCATATTTTCGTTACTCAGTCAACGTTTCAATTTTTGACCATTATTGGTGCCAAGGTCAATGGGCCTCATTCACCAGTGTCTTCCTAAGAATTATCTGAACTGTGTTCTTAAGAAGGTCCTACGGAAACTCTTAGGCAGATTCACAAAGGTGCTGTATAACAAGAAAGAAGACTCTTGTAATTGGCACTCACCAGTTCATCCTGGAGAGGCCCCAGGTCATTGGACCACAGTGGACCACGGCTTGCATACTGGTGATCCACCAGCCAACCACCTGCTGCGTAAACATGGTCCCCTTGCCTCGATGGTGTGCTATTACCTTTAACAACAGAAAAAGGTTGTTGGCGTCACTCTGACATACAACAGATACATAGAGAATACAAATTTAGACATCCGTAACTCATACAAATCTAACCTTTCATACGGAAATAGGGCCGCAGACGTGAGACATTCATTGTCTTCACTTTACCCTCCACCCTCAGAGTTGCCACACCTTTTGAGGTGACCGAGGTGAGGTTAAATGGCCCCTGGTGTCGGGTCTGGAGTGTAGCCCTTTTTTTGGGGGGGGGTTTCTCCGCGATGAGGACCTCATCTCCGGCCTCTAAACAGACCTGCCTCACCCGCTTGTTTTTTCTGTTTTCAAAGCTTTTTTTGTATTTGTTCTGGGCCTTCTCGATGTTGCTGATGACCTAAAAGGTCAGTAAATAGAATTTAGTATACTTCAAGGCATGCAATCATCTTGCACATAAGTTACATAAGTTACATCACACCCAACCTTCTCGTTTAAAGCTTTGACTTTGGCCAAGGTACTGTCAAGCTCATCCTCTGGATTGTCCACTTCAAAGTTGTCCTCCATTGGACAAGTATTCAAAGCCTCTGGGAGACGGGGGTGACGGTGGAAGAGCAGATAATACGGGCTGTGCTGTGTCGATCTCTAATTTCAAAAAAGCATTTTAGCATGCATGCATACTTTCCACAACAAAAGTAACACTAACAAAAACATCCCTGTGAAATGTCAGACCAACCTGTTTCGCTGTGTTGATTCCATACACAATGGCTGGCAGATGAATGTCCCAATCATCGTGCGCCTCATTCACATAGCGTCTGAGGGCACGCTTTACATTTTGGTTGGTCCGTTCATCCTTTACCATCAAAATGCTTTTATTACATACATACTCATCTTAAGCAAACAAAACATTCACAGACTGAATATCATTGAACTAGCATTTTGTACCAGCACACTTACTTGTCCATTTGTTTGTGGATGGTAGGCACTGGACACTGCATGTTGAATATTCAGTGCCTCAAAGATATGTTTGTTTAGCTGCCAATCCAAAACATAGGTTATAAGCATTGAAAACATGTCCCGCATTGTCCCACCCAAACTTAAAGCTATTCCCCAATTTGGTCTGCATCTATTTATTGTTGTAAGTGCAGTATGCCATTGGGAATTTTGCAGAAGACGTACCTCATTCACAAACTCACTGCCTCTGTCCGAAATTATTTTCCGGACCATACCAAACATATAGAGCTTAGAGACCAGGGCTGCTGATGTCTCACTGGCAGAACCGTTCTTTAGGGGCTCTGCAATGACCCATTTTGTGAACAGATCAGTGATGGTTAAAATGTACTGGTGCTCTCTCTGAGTCTCTCTAAGAGGACCAATCAGATCCATGCCCACCACATCCCATGGCTCTTTCACCTGTGGATATGCAATAACTTTATTAGATACATAAGTGTCTTCTACACTTACAATTGTAGACCGAGGCAAACCCTACCTTTATTGGGTGGAGGACCCGTGGAACAGTCTTGATGGGATCATTTAATTGGCATTGCCGACAACATCGCACCTGATGTATGAAAGCAAAAAACTTTAAAGGGAGCACTCTGGTGTGAGGATCTTCACTTTTCTTTGAACTGTAACATTTCTGATCCTGCACCCGAAATACATGGATGGGTGTGATTACGCTTTGCCTGTTAAATTAGTTTGCAAGCCATGACGAAATTATCATATCGATTTTACCCATTCTTCCACATCTGCCTTTAGAGTGGACCAGAAGTAGCCAGCAGTGACCCGGTCTCTGGTGGCCCTCACTCCAGCGTGGTTACCAGTGCCAGGCTTGTTGTGGCACTCCTTCAAGACAGCTTCCTTTTTTTGCTCGGACATAACAACCAGCCTCATGAACTGCCTGCTTGGGCCAGTGTAGAATAACTGGTTGTCTGAAGAAAATATTCAAGATTTATTGAGTGACTGATTGATTGATTAGTATGTCTCTGAGTGTGTACAATGTTATCTCAACTTACCATTTACAACAAAGGTGTTGGCCACCCGTATGACTCTCTTCCGGTCAACTGCGGCAACAGCGGCATCGACAGCCCCACTGAGTAGATACTGCCGAAGAGCAGCATGAAATGAGTACTGGTCCATGTTTCTTTGAACAAATGATAAAAAAAAACATAGATATCTAGTAAGCATACACTACTAAAATATGTTTACATTTAGGTACCAAGATGGGAGACTAAATCAAATCAAATTTATTTATACAGTATATTTGACAAACACAGACCCAATGTGCCCCAAAAGAAAGGGAGTAAAACAACAAACATGACCAAACAATAAAGATTAGATAAATATATAAATATAGAGATTAAAATGCATATAATATCAAGTGAATAAAATCAATGTTCAACTGTGAGTTTAGAAAGTCCATCAAATATTTTGTGTCATGTGGGGGCATTGACTAACAAAGTAAACCAGGTTTGGTGCCATAGACAGTAAAAGATAGTTTGGTGCCCTGTATGAAGCAATCCACCACTTGCTCGACGATGATGTCACTTTCTCTGATTGGGTGTAGTAGATTAGATCATTTATAATTGGTCCATTTTTTGGCATACGTCACATCGTTCTCCAGATTTCCTAATCCTGCAAACCACCACGACAAGTGTCTGTCATTCCCACGGTAATTTCACATGGGTTGCCATGTGGTTTGTGAGATGAGACCAAGTTCTCAGAAAAATAGCCTATATTTTGACTAGCTACACCCGACGAATTATTTTCACAGATTGTGCAGGTAAGAGTACAGCGTTCAGATGTTCAATGTATCTTTGTCTTTAGAAATTTTGATATTGTTGAATAACAGAATATAACTGTGTCTTGCATATGTGAACGTTAGCTATCGTTAGCCGTTTGGGTAATCATTAATCGAACAGTTAATGTTATGCAATTGTAATTTAAATAGGGGCCGCATTGACCATTAGCTATTATTTATTCATGTCGGTGTTAGCTAGCTTACTAAATCTTAAGGTTGCTGTATTTCTTTGGATGGTTTATGGTCTAAGGTTAATAATGTGCATTTATCAGGTTGATGCCACTAACATAACGACCATGACTAAGTTAACTTCACCAGAGGAAATTGACTTGGAGATATGTGTGGTAAGTACTTTTTTTTTACTGGTTAACGTTAGTTAAGATATTAACATCGATGGATTGTAGTATGGACCGATATGTCCATGGGGCTGATTTCGATAGCCAGTTGGCCCCCTGATAGCCTTTTTTTTTTTTTATTGTAGCCGAGTTTAAGCATGGGCTAACATTAGCTTCGACAGTTTCCCGGGGATTTAGTTAAGAACGCTGCGCGTTATAGTTAAGAACGCTGCGCGTTACACTGACATCACTCATCATGCCTGGCTAGGTTTCCCGCTTATGCCTGAGCCGCGTTTTCGCTGAATTAACAGACATATTCTTTGATGATAAAGCTATCCCATGTAACTGTAGCATATTTTGATCAAACTCCGTCACGTTAATGTCGCCTAATAGCCATCGTGACAATTTAGTAGTATTCTAGATATTATTGTTGCAGAAATATCAAATATCCTTCGGTAATGTCACTGTTTAATTATAATATATATATATATATATATATATAGCTGCTACTGTATATTCATGACATTTATCTACATGTCATGTGTTAACGTTAGGGTTCACCGCCAGTGACAATAGCTATGTTGTAACTTAAAACGTTAACGTGAACGTTGTTCGACATCACACCAGAGCCCGTCTTATTAGACATTCTCTGATCACACATAGTTAGCATTTGTCATAGCAGATGACGTTGGTACAAAAATAGCCCATTTTCTTCGGAAATGCACAATATATAGTTATTCATGACATTTATCTACATGTCATGTGTTATTGGATAACGTCAACGTTGGGTAAAGTTGACATTATCAACATCAAGGAAGGTCAAAGGTGCTCGCGCAGCCAAAGTTTAAGGTTAACGTTACAGTTATCGTTGGCTAGCCTAATAGCGTTAAAGTTAGTTCACTTAAGTGACTTTTTAACATTGTAGCCACCATACACTTACCTTTTCAGCAACTCTTGCTCTTTAGAAAGAAACAGCCTAAAACTATCTACTGCTAATGATAATCTATTTATTTAACTGAACTAAATTAAACTAAATCGACCTAACTTTATCTAGCAGCTATCTATTTATCAAACTAAAACAAAGATTAGCTACAATATTTAACGCTACAAACAAACAAACAAACAAATGTCAAACTATTCTAACTAACTAAACAAATCTACTCTATCTGACGTTAAAATTAATCTAAAACAATGTAAAATAAATCAATAAAAATATCGCCTATTACTAAAATGCTATTACTAAAATGCTGTCTCTCGTATGTCTCTTCAATATCTCTTATCTCTATTACCACCAACGTCTGCGCAGATTGATGGTAGCCAGGGGCTATTATAGTTGCGGCTTGTTGGCAAGCACGCGACAAGCACGCGACGTTTCAATGTGCAGTATTCTGTTCTATTCATCTGATAAGTAAAGTGCCAGGATTGATTTCAGTGAAGCATAGGAAAGCTATGAGTTGACAAAATAGGCTAAGCTCACTTATAGTGTGATCCCTTGTAATATAGCTGACATATGTAAGTCACTTTGGTCAAGAAGTGTCTGCTAAATGTAATGTAATGTAATGTAATAGTCGGCAAACCAGTTTTCTGTTCTTTAACATGGCTGTCAACAAGCACCTTAAAATTAATGTTTTAGTTCTATCAAAACGTAAAAATTAGAATGTATGTGAGTCTTAAGGTCCATGGGCGGCTCTACAAGGAGCACTGCTGTGGCACTTCCCTACTCACCTCTGCCTTTGCTAACTAAGTGGGTTAGGTTGACCTAGTATCCAAGCAATGGAAGGCAATACCATCAAATGCAATTGAGTATGTTTCTTATTCCAGAGATGAGGGAAATTACTTGCCTCTTTCATGCATTTCCTTTGTCCATCTCTTGTGTTTGGGGAATGCCATTTGAAGTCACTCTTCAGGTCACAATGTTGATGTGAAGATTAGAAATGTATTCTCTTCTGTTATATTCTGCTCCTTTCGTGTTCACTCCAACTCTAAACATCTTGTTTATACAGTACCCAACAGTGAAACTTTATTCGACTTTGATACACACAAGCCACCCTTTGTTGGCATTACTTGAAATTCCATAGAAAATGCTTGGGGTCATTTTTGACCCAATGTATGGAAAAGTGTGGTAATGATACAAAAAAATATACCAATGATGATGCAAATTCAAATGGCCTCATGTCAAAGACAAAATATTTGAGGAATACATGGAAGATTAAACATTAAAAATGTAAAAGATATTGCAACAACAAAAAAATGCTGGGGTCATATTTGACTCCACTTATGCATGTAAGGGTCAAAGATATCTGTTGGATTGTCTCCCATTTGGCCTTAATCACAGATGCATCAGAGTATTGATTGTATTATGACCTGTAGATTCTTAGCGTTTGCCCTTTTGTTTTTCAGTACTGCAGTGTATGAATAATGATGATAGTGATAGTGTTCTAGTGCTGTAGTAATATTATTCTAATACATTATTTTGTCTGTCCTATTTCTCTCTCTCACTCTCATTTAACAGTTCACACCATCAGAAGGGGCAGTGCAACCAAGTTCACCAAGACTCCCCAGTACAAGCTGAAAACAAATGTCCGGATCAAAACAAGTATGGTTTGCTGAACACAAAATCAAGCTTCAGACATTGCATGATTCACTATTTTGTACGTAGGCCCAGAGGACTGTTAGGGGGCAGGCTGTTTATTATCAAGTAGGAGTATAGTAAATAATTTAGTCAACATTTTAACTCAATGTTGGTTTAAGTTATAAACAAAACATGTTATAAATGGAAAAAATCCATGGTTCTGCGTCACTGTTGGTAAAATGATCATGATGGCCTATATATTTCAGCCATATTTGGTTTAGTTTTGTGTAGGTCTATAGGCTACATCTACTTTGCTCTATTATAAATTAGTTTTCTTTAGGCCTTATAGGCTGTATTGTAATATATAATGTTTGAAATATATGCATCTCAATGTATCAATACTTCCCAAAAGTCATCAGATGTCATCATTTAAAGGGTTATTTTTTAAAAATAGTGCATTCATTTCTGTGAACTGACCACCGTGGAGTCCATTATCCCGCTTATTCCACTGTTGCCACTTGCGTTGTGTTCATTTCCTGTTACAATTTAAACGTTTTAATCGCTAAAACTGTCTTGTTTGTAGAACTAATTTCTTCCGACACATATCAACTAATTTCTCAACTTGCAGGACAAACTGCCGTTACTAGTTCTAAATGGATGGTTGCTCCGGCCAAAGGCCAGTCGTTAGTTCTATCTCTCCCGTTGTCAAGTGGGCTTATCCCAAGATTCTGATGAACTTTAGTTTTGAAACATCGCTATTTTACTTAGCCTGCTGTCATCCATCTAGCTAAAAGCCACCTCCGTCATATGCTACAATGTTGCCATGTTCTGAACGTCTGCATTTTACAGCTCGGATGCAACGTGACAGTTCATTTAAACTTCACAACGAGTTCGGCGAAATAATATACAAGTGTGATACGGCCAACAAAATGGATCTACTTCATAGGTGTGCAAATAACATACGGTTAATGGTCGTTCTAAATTATGCAGGACAATGGGAAATTCAACCAAGCAGTGGAATAAATACTTATACTTTCATACTTATATACTGAATGTGATTTTACCTTGGATTTTGGCACAAGGGATTGTAACATCTAATCCTGTGTATTAATGTAATATAATGTAACCCTTGAATTGTTGGAAAACCAGTCCTTATAGTGTGACTTATTTCACCTATTTTAATCAGTGTCGAACCACTGCATAAAGAGTTATAATACATCGGTGTAAATAAAATGCATTAAAAATGAAAAATGGTCAACTCAAGGTGATTCTCTTTCACAGAAAAGCCCAAGGACTCAGAACATGAAGCCAAAGAAGTAGATGATGACTTGGCACAGTGACACCAGATGGAAAAGCCCATTGCAGTGGTCAACCCTACTGGAGATGAATGCATCAATAAGTTATCTAAATCATGTTTTGACATTAGACATCTAAGTTTGGCCATGTTTTTGAGGCTTATGACTCAGCCACTGCACATGGTTTGTAGAGAAAGGCACGCACACTCTATTCTGTGAGATGAAAATGTTTGCATGGCTCTGATTGGAAATTGCCAGAAGGGATAGGTCAAGCAGGAGCAGTGTGAAAGGCGTCCTAATTGCTTGAGTGGGAGGGGAAACGTCTAATGGCCACCTTACACCAAACAAGTTTGACAAGATTTGGGAAAGATTCTTAAAAGATTGTAGTATTTTAACTAATGCCCCCCATTCAAGCTTTACTCAAAAGACTCCAATCTTTCCCAAATCTTGTCAAAGTTGTTTGGTGTAAGGAGGCCATTAGTCTAATAGCCTTGCACCAAACCACCAAAGTACTCATGACTGTCAGGTAGGGGTGTGACGGTATTTTAACACTATTTCAAAAAATGTCCAGTGATGACATATTACAGGCTATTTCTTTGTACAGTGTACTTATGCAATGGGCAGCAATCATGAGATGTTTGCTTAATGTTATAGTTGTGAAAACATTAGAAAATGTTATGGGCTTCAAATTGCATACAATACCTGATGTATTTTTTCACATTACATGAATTAAAATGAACGAAGTGTTATTTATATAAGATTGTACTTATGTAGTTAAAAAAAAACTTATTGAGAGGTGAATATAGTCTCTTGTAGCCTATTAGTGTGTTTATAGTCAGAAGTTGCAGAGCATCTTAAAAAGGATGAACACCCAATATGAACACCCATATGCTCTATGGCCTTGAAGGATTTGTTATTTATGCATGCAATAAAATGATATTAATAAATGGTCATTGAGTCCATGTTCTTGTCTCAACACAGCAAGTTAGTTTACTTGTTGCCCTCTCCTCCGCTCTCCTCATTCTCTCAATGCATTTATTCATGGTTGTAATAGCATTCATTTCAATGTAGGTGACTATACTCATCTTTGCAATTCTATCTTTGATTCAGTAGAGTTACTGGCAAATACACAGGCAAATACGTAGGCTAGCAGTTCACAGTAAAGTAATGAGTCATTTGATGATCATTCCATGTGTGAATTTGAATGTGTGCTCTCGTTTTGATTCAGTGTTGCCTCCTGAAACGCTTACGCAGGTGTCGTGCGTGTATACATGCAAACGTTATGGGCCATTAAATGAATGTATCCAGTTCCCAGATCAGTTCATATTTCATTATTAAATGATAACAATGTTACATGTGAAACCAAAGACTTAACAGTTAGTGTGAGGAGATGGCATGTAGTGTAATGAGAGCTGTCAATTGTGTAACCTAGCTTAAGTGTAAACTAGAAAGCTGTTTCGTACATCTCATCCAGGGTTTTGGTCTGTAGAAGTTACAACTGCAAATATTTTTTTTTACGTTCTTCACGTTTTCATGCCGTTGATTCATCGTTGAATTTCGGTCGTCTGACAGAAACCGACCAATCTGGGATGCGTTTCCCAAATAGTTGCTAACCTGTTAGTTGGTTGGCAATGGGGAAATTGCATTGCAACCAGCTAAGTTGCTAACTTGGTTAGCAGCTAGGAAACGCAACCCTGACCAATCAACGTTGATTCGACCTCCTTTGCTATCTGGGTAGCCTCCATACATTTCCGTTGGTTCCTTAAAACATGAACATTTAACTATTAGAACTTTATTACTGCTACAAAGTACAAACAATGTTAACTTGACTTAATATACATTCTCGTTCTCTGGATAGGTAATACTGACATTCGCGCAATCGTAGAACCGATCATGTAGTGTCGTAAACCATCGTAAAAGACGTTAAGCTTCTGCGCATGCGCAATATTATGCGCATGCGCAGAACGGATCTGGCAGGCGGTACGGATCGTGTACTGACAGTGCTATGCTCTTTGCTTCGCGCTCGGAACTAGTCACGCGATCACAATAGCTCTGCACTCGATTGCTTTTCCTGAGCTACCAGCTGTTTTTGTCTCGGTAGACTGAAATTGAATTTCACGTTTTGAAACTGAATTTTGAGAACTGAATGTGAAAGTTCCAAGAG
Source organism: Alosa pseudoharengus (assembly GCF_046254945.1). Classification (NCBI taxonomy): domain Eukaryota; kingdom Metazoa; phylum Chordata; class Actinopteri; order Clupeiformes; family Clupeidae; genus Alosa; species Alosa pseudoharengus. The sequence goes on along the minus strand of NW_027468576.1, from coordinate 22,840,662 downwards.
CGAAATTTTCAGTCAGGATAATTTATGTATCAGAGCAAATGAGTTCAATTTCAAAATATTATATTCAATTTCAAGTTGACTGAGATTCAGTTCCAATCTAATGAATTCAGTTTCAATATATACTATTCAAATTCGTTTTTCCAATACAATTGCTCAAATTCATATTCAAATTCATATTCAAATTCGGTTTAAGGTGACACAAGTTTTACTCCATAAAAAGTAAATAATAAAATTCAATTTAATCATACATTCTACTGAAGGTTTTGCGTCCATGATCGCCCTACCCATTCATCTCGGTGGAATACTTTACGAACCCTTCTTTTAACACATGACAAACCACATATCAGAATAAACAGCAGACCTTACCGAACATAAAGGTGTAAAGCAGTCCCCTGTACAGTTAGCCGTTCCAGAGTAATCCAGTTTTGAATTTGCAGTAAATTTCGACATGCATTGATGTCTCCAAATTTGGGCTTTAAGTTTTACAATGTGTTTAAATTGTTCCACATGATTTCATAACGGGCCAAATACAAAATAAATGTTACAAATATCGCCTAGATATTGGTAAATCAGAGGACAGCTGACTAAGAGTTTGTGAAACTAGCCTGATCACAAAATGCTAAGCATGCATCTAGGCTATTTGAGTTTCTTAAAGATGAGCTGTGCTTAAATTTAAATTGTTCAATACATGATTTCATAGCAGGCCAAATATAAAATAAATGTTATATATAGCCTAGATATCTGTTTTTATTAGATGATCAGATGATTTACAGTTATATGTAATATGTCATGTTTCATGTTTTTGTAATGTTTCATACAATGATGCAGGTCTACTGCAGTGAATAGGCTAAATACAACTTTGATCATTTTTATAGCCTACTACTGTATAGTTAACTTTGGCCTTGGTGCCCATGTGGCCTTTGTGCCCCCCACCAAATATGCCCAACTGAAGGCCAAGTGGCCTTGCCCCCAGAATGGTGAAATTCCAAGCCTGGTCACTGGCATTTTATATTTGGTGCTTGGTTAGATGTAGAAATTATAAGTAAAGGTAGAAAGTGATCCAATGGTATACACATTGTAGGAAATCCATGGATGTAACTTAGCTAACCTCACTTCGCTAGTAACATTAGCAGCTGCTGTAAGGCACATTCCGGAGTAAGCTACGTACTACATACAGCAAAATAATTTGTTTTTCGTAGGATTACGGTACATTCAATGAGCTAGGGAAAAGTGGGTTAAACATTTTTCCACCACGAAAGTCCAGAACGACACCTGGACCATTTTTTCTTACTTTTGATAACCGTTTCCCAGTTGTACACTACCTACCAGTAAGAAACCTGCATCATTATCATCACATCATTATTCCCAAACCCCCATAAAGACAAATGTGCTATGTCATGATGTAATACCATATAATACCATTATGATAATACATGAAATAGCAGGTACCAACAACAAGGCACATTTCTCTAAATAAGTTAAGATAACTTTTTCTGACAGCGTTTTTTCTGAGACCTGACTCAGTTTGGTTTGAAGCAGTTTTATCTGAGGATGACAGAGGTTTTTCTGAAGCTGAGGCAGTTTTGTCTGAAAATGACAGATGTTTTTCTGAGTCTGACACCTGAGTCTGGTTTTTCTGATGCTGAGGCAGTTTTGTCTGAAGATGACAGAGGTTTTTCTGACGCTGATGCAGTTTTGTCTGAAGATGAAAGAGGTTTTTCTGACGCTGAGGCAGTTTTGTCTGAAGATGACCGATGTTTTTCTGAGTCTGACACCTGAGTCTGAGGATGTCCTAAAATGAACACCGTAGTACACAAGATCAGTCTTAATGTAGGTAACCTCTCTATAAATATTGCATGACACGTTCTATATTTTTAATTTCAGGATAGCAAGTGCCACAAGCCTTGGTGCCATGGTAACATGAGCCCAGGGGCGCCTGCAGGAATTAATGCTATGGTACGCACACCCATCCCCCCCCCAAAAAAAAAAAAAAACGCTCACACGTGGTATTTTTCCTTTAGGTTCGTGCATACATAGCATAACAACATCCACATGCAATAATGCAACAACAACGTCTACAATATTCATTTGGGCAACTTTATACATCCCTATACAGGCTAAAGCTACCTTTAGTTGTGTTATAGCTACTGTAACGTCTGGCTTTAAACAGCTGTAATGCAGTCGTTCTGACAAGCACACCAATTGCTTAGCCAACCTTGTTCTTGCCCATCTTGAATAGCTCCTCTAGCTTTGCTGCCTCCATCCTTTCTGTTTTCGTTGTTTAAACTTGTGATATCCATGATGAGTATTGAGTTAGTGAATTAGCTCAACATTGTGTGCTGATAACCATATAGAAAGCCAAGTAAAAGAAAACAAGTAGCCTATGCGTGCCTGCGTGCGTATTCTCTCCTGCTCAAACATGTGTGCGCGTTAATTTTGATAAGTGTTCACTAACTTTACTTAATAGAAAATTGTAAATAGCCTGATGGCATGCAACTATGGGATACTGTGCATAGTTGGAAAGGTATGGTAGGCCAATATGGTGTGAATATACACACACACAAGGTAAATTTTCTCTCGTTGTTGAGTGATGGTACGCACAGTGCGTACGGACGTACACCTGCAGGCGCGCCTGCATGAGCCCATATATTATCCTCTCAACAAGGTCACAGTGAGGGTATTCAGGTCTGAAGCTGCTTTGTAAGTCTTGTGTATATAGTTACTAGTTATCAGAGATTATTTATTGCTCTATTCTCTTTTTGTACTCAACATGTGATACCAGGCCAAAGCTAAATCAAATAGAGCGTTGTATCACGTCTGCTACAGTGCTTTAGAGCAAGTCACCTGGTGGTTAGACTGCTAAAAGCTTTCTTGAACTCAAGGGACCAAGCCTTCGGAGTAGTCCACACGACAGTTCCTCGTGTTGTCATGTCAGAAAAATTAAGAGATGTGTTGACGAGACATCTGGCTGAGTCACACATCTACAAAACCAGTCTTTTCTTTGTGAGAGCTGACATGCCTTAAATTTTTTACAGTGTGATGGAGGGAGGGAGGGAGGGAGAGAGAGAGAGAGAGAACATTCAATTCTTGCTTTGTTTATGTTACAAAGCTTTTTTCGCATTCATTGATGTCATTTTTTCAAAATGTGCTCGTAATGTGTGTGCTGCTGTGGTTATTCTTCTTTCAAGTAACTAAGTTCTGAGGAAAGATTTCTAAACAGAATAGAGACAGTTAATTGTGCAATGCTACTGGAAATGATGGTGCAAAAACAATTATGTATATTTTCGAAGGACAAAAGCATAAACATTTTTTTTATAGGTGTTAGGTGTTAAAACCAATCATCTGTTTGTCTCTGAATGAAAAAGCATACTACATAAGCATGGCTGGAAAAATAATGTAGAATGCAGCTTCTATACAATCAAGATTACGGTGCTCAGAGATGGTCAATATTATGTTTTGCTCTTCTTCTGAATTAGCTTTGCTTTTGAACACTATAACATTTATACTCTAATATTTTAGATGGTTATATACTCCTGTCTTTTACTGTTCCTATACAGCTGTACATGCATTTACCGCAAATGATGGTTAAGTCAACAATAAATATTGAAGCCACAATATGACAAACAAAAAAATAAAGGAAATGAGGTGGTTTCTTTTGAGACAGATATATTCTGCATTTACAAAAAACATCTTTTTATGTTTATCTTTTGGATCATAAAGTAGGTCAGTGCATAAGGATCTGAGAGAATGGCTTGGCGTATAATCAAACACACATTATACTCATGAGGAACTTTAAAAATAAGTAAAATTCCCCAAAACCAGAAGGGAATATTAACTTTCTTCTTCATGAAGTTTTGGCATACTGCCGTAAGAGTAAAATGCATGTAAGATAAATAAAAAAAACATGTTTTGCATTTATCATGAAAGTTAAGCATACCAATGACAAATACCTGTGTCAACATCTCAGCTTAATATGATGAGAGACAGGGTCAACATTTTCTATTTATTGTTATTTCAGAAGAAAAATCAGTTTTGTCAGCATGATTGATACAACACTGCACACCAAGGTTGGAGTCAAAAATACCGTAGAACCGTAATTTTTAACATTGAGTACATTTGACAAGCGCTCTAGTACACTTCTGTGTTTTGGAACTGCTGTCTATCAATATCACCATTCTCTCATCCATCACATTAGGAGCATTTTTGAGGACTAGTTTCAGTGGACAGCAGAGACTGTGTGAAGAGAGGTGTGACCCTTCTGCTTTACAGTACAACTTGTGACATTGTTGATGGTGTGAGATAATAGAATGAGTAGTCATAGCTATAGTATTTGTTGCATACAGTATCTGGTGTTTTGTAGTGTAGAACACCCTCAAAAAGCTGGGATTTCAACCAGTGAATCATTTTTAATATCACTTCTTTCATCATGTTTTCATACCGCACTCCAATTAATTTTCTTCTTCATCATAGCTTAATTCGTGGTATATTTCTAAGCTATCAAAGTGTTTTAAATGTTGGAATTATCCTATCTGGGAAGACGAGATATCAGGGCCACACAGACATATACACACACTGAGAAGAGCAACTTTGAAAGTAATTTCACAGGGTCAATATAATCTATATTCAAAGTGTTCTGTGTTTTGATGCTTTAAACAAGGAATGTTTGGAAGGGAATACTATTCTAATCCTTACAGATATATTTTGTGTGAGGTAGGCGGTTGTATTCTCTTAAAAAAGAATGTAAGTTACGCATGTAACTGTGAGACATATGTCAACAAAGTCATGCCCATGACCTCCGGAAGCAGAACGACTCGAGCTTGTAAATAGCGGAGATTGCTCCCGGTTCAGTCTCCTACCTTGAGCGCCTCAGGATGGTCCGAGCGACAAGGATAGTGACGGTCATCCCTCGGTCTCACAGATCCATAGTTACATGCGTAACTTACGATCTGTTTCGACCTCACTCTGACCGTCACTACGGTCTAAAAAAGGGATGACACATACCAAAAAAATTAAAACCTCGCTCGGCCACGGACATGAGGGCAGCGTCGCCAACCGGAGCTGGGCGAGTGACGTCCACTCTATAAAACCTGGTAAAAGTGCAAGGCGTCGCCCATGAATGCCGCTGCACAGATATCGCTTGCTGGTACCCCCTTAAGGGCAGCCCAAGACGTAGCCATACTCCTGGTGGAGTGAGCCCTTGTACCCGAAGGGACTGGCATTCCCCGAGCCCGATAGGCATGGGAAATAACCTCAACCAGCCAATGTGACAGCCGCTGTTTGGAAAGCGGTAGCCCCTGCTTCGCCGCTCCATAACAGACAAAAAGTTGAGTGTGTTCCCTCCTTAACAACTGCGTACGGGCCAGATAAGCTCCCAAAGCCCTGACTGGGCACAGAGTGAGCAACTTGTCGCGCTCTGCCTGAGGCAGCAGACGGCTGGAATTGGGTAGCTCCAGAACCTGGGTGATAGACTGCTGACTTAGAACCTTAGGCAAGAAGGCTGGATTAGGCCAAAGTGACACGCCAGTGCCCCCTGCCTGCCACCTCAGGCAGTCTTCACTGACGGAGAGGGTGCACAGCTCCCCGACGCGCTTGGCCGAACAAAGAGCCAGGAGAAAGCAAGTTTTAAGAGACAAAGATCGCAGATCTGCATCTAAAATGGGCTCATACGGGCCTTCAGTAAGTGACATCAAAACAGTGGGCAAATCTCAGTTTGGTGCCCGCAAAGTGTGAACTGGACGCAACCGGCGGGCCCCTTTTAAAAACTGACCAATCAGTGGATGCCTACCCAAGGGTCTGTTATCCGCACCCTGGTGAAAGGCTGAAATGGCCGAGGCATAAACCTTCACAGTACTGACCGCCTTGCCTTGATCCAAATAGGACTGCAAGAAGCGCAAAACTTGTGGCACAGGGCAAACCGCTGGCTCAAGACCCAAGCTGGCACACCAATCCGAAAAGATCCTCCACCTGAGTGCATAGCAAGCTCTAGTAGAAGGAGCCCTGGCGTTGTTCAGAGTCTCCTGCACAGACTCAGCTAGCTGTTCAATGACGGACTCTGCAGGGGCCAAACCCACAGGCGCAGGGCACCTGGGTTCGGATGCCAGATCTGCCCGTCTGCTTGGGACAGAAGATCCGCCCGGCAGGGTAACTGCCATGGCTAACCCTGCAGGAGCCGGAGAAGGTCGGGGAACCAAAGCCTCGCCGGCCACCGTGGAGCAACCAGCAGAACTGTGTGTCGGCCCTCCCTAATCCTCCGCAGGACCTGAGGTACAAGAGGGGATGGAGGAAAAGCGTACAACAAGCCTGTCGGCCAGTCTTGTGACAGAGCATCCAGGCCTAAACTGCCTTCCTGTCCCACGAGAGAGTACCACTCTGGGCAGTGAGTCGTTTCCGCCGACGCAAACAGGTCCACTTGTGCAGTCCCATACTGAGCCCAGACCTGGCTGACCACCTCTGGGTTCAATCTCCATTCCCCCGGGAGTGGCCCGGTCCTGGAGAGAATGTTGGCCGCCCTGTTCTCCACGCTTGGAATGTGCACTGCATAGTTGATACTCACCTGTGGTGTTCGGGCGGGCTGCCACCGCCCATACTTACCTGATGCTGCCCTGTGGGGAACCGGAGCCCGCCTGTGGCACACACGCTGACCAGTTTCTCTAGAAGCACCAGCCTGTTCCACTCTGTCCAGCACCCCCTGGGAGTCTGGATGGAACACATGCCTAGGCACCACGGGGAGACCTAACAGGTCTGTCCTGATGGCATCAGGGAGAGAGGTTTGGGCAAGCCACACCTGTCTACGGCACAGCACCGCAGAGGCCATAGCACTCCCCACATCACGCGTCAGCTGGGAGTGGGCTGACAGTGTGGCATCCACCAGGGCCCTTGCATCCTGGTCCTCCGGGCTCATCGTTTTTCGGGCATACGGGCTGCCCGTGCTGATGCGTCAAAGCAGTGAGTGACTCCTTACGCGGGCAGTGTGGATTGGGAGACGCATTGGCAGGCCCCAGGGAAGTCCAGGCGGCGATGGACTGCTCTACCTGTGGCATATCCCCCAGCCCTGAGTCGGCCGGATAGGCAGCCTTTGCCAGCTGACGGCAACCTGGATTGAATTGGGGGCGCTGTAGCGACTTACCCCACGCCGTCCGCAGCACCTTCGTGTAATCCTCTGCCACGGGTATACAGGGTGGTGGGCTATTGTGCGAGACGCCTTCCCAGACGCCCCCAAGGGAAGCCATGTCCGGCATAGGGGCCTGAAGACCCAGGATCTTGGAGGCACTCAACACCCGTGACATCAAGGAGCCGACAGGGACCTCCCCCGGCACCGTGGATTCATCAGTTGGCTCCACCATGTCTGAATGCAGCTCATCCAGGAGGCCGTCCCCGCTTACGTCATCAATCATAGAGCAAGGGGCATGGAGCGACAGCACATCCACATCACCCAGATCAACATCCGCACCATGGCTCTCAGGCCTGGATGAGGAGAGACCGTCCTGGCCAGGGGGCAGAGAAGAGGATGACGTGCCCTGGAGACCCTCCAGCCAGTCCATCCTCCTAGCCAGAGCCTGGAGAGCTGAGAGAATCTGAAGCGACTCCGTGCCACCACTCTCGGTCACGGCAGCTGGAGCCGGGCGTTTAGCAGGTCCAGGGACCTCCACCTGACCATGCCTGGAAGGGGACTCATGTTGCTGGTCCCATTTACGCTTGTGCGTATGCTTACGGCCATGCCTATGAGAGTGGGACGGTTGGTTGGGTGAGCGCCGCCTGTCCCGTCTGCCCTCACACACGTGTCCACATGCCTGGTCAGCCCGGCGGAGTCGTTCCTCCCTAGGAAGGTCACAGGCTGCGCTGCAGGGGCTGTCGACATCCTCCAGGAGGTGGGCAGCCCCAAGGCAAGCGGGACACTCTCTATGCCCGTCATTGGGGGCCATCGTGGCCCTGCAGACTCTGCAGTAGTGTGCCGCCATAGCCTACCACAGAAAAACACAATGCAATACAATACAATACAATAAGGCACCTACCTTGGCCGTTCAACGCACTGGGTCTGCAAGCAGCAGCCCGTAAAGAGAGATACACCAGTGGTGTAATACCAGTACATGGGTGGCCTGAAGCAGCGTGCGGACACGCCTAGCAGGCTCACACTGGCCCAGCTAGCTGCGGACAGCGGCGACGGGGTATAAACAGATGTACAAAGAAGGCGGCCACCAGTGCGTGAACGCACGCGCCGACGTACACTAGTGGACAACTGGCAAAGAGACACACAGCAGCCCGCACCTCGTGCAAGACTGCACCTAGCAGGCACAAACAGCTAAACTTACCTTTTCAAGTAGCCTAGCACACAACAACAAAACTATCAAGAAGCACACAGTAACAGTAGCGCCTAAGCGGCCGAGCACATATGCGCTGATCAGGCCCACACAGGTTCCGGCTGCCAGAGCAGTAAACAGAAATAATAACTGTGGCCCACGCCGGTGCGCGAACGCACACAGCAGTCTCACACCAAGCCCCACTAGCCGCGAACAGCCAGATAAGGTACACAGTAGTTAACAAAAAACAACCCAGAAACCTGGCACACACAAAAGGGAAAATAACACTGAAACGGCGGCCCGCAGCAGTGCGCGAACGCAGGCAGCAGGCTCACACTAGCCCCTCCGCCGTGCGGTATGGGGTGAACTCAGGAAAGGCGTCAACAAGTTAAACAAAGTTAAACGAAGTTTCCCGAAAAAAACACAGGTTACTGCCACATGCAGACTAACGAACACAGTCAAAAAGCAAGAAAGCAGTGAAAGTACGTACTCACGTCTCACAGGTCTCAGATGAGGCGATCAAGGTGAGAGACTGAACCGGGAGCAATCTCCGCTATTTACAAGCTCGAGTCGTTTTGCTTCCGGAGGTCATGGGCATGACTTTGTTGACATATGGTCTCGGTGATAGGCAGAACGAAGGTGATCATTCCTTTTTTAGACCGTGGTGACGGTCAGAGTGAGGTCGAAACAGATACACAATTATTGAGGTAAAACTACTTGAGACATGTTTCTAAGGTACTTGTGACACCTCTTGGTGTCATTATTGACTATGATCTTAACTTCTATAGTCACATTAAGGCAATAACTGAAAAATATTTCCAAGCTCAGAGGTCATTACAACATTATTTAGAAAACATATTCATGCCTTCATCTCCAGTGGAGTCAACTATTGCAATGGACTGTTCACTGGCCTTCAAAAAGAAGAACATTTAGCAGCTCCAGTGGTACAAAATGCTGCTGCAAGAGTTCTGACAAAAAGTTCTGATCACATTACCGTAAATTTAAATCCCTGCACTGGATTCCAGTTATGTATTGAATCGATTTTAAAGTTCTGCTATTTGTTTATAAATCTTTGAATGGTTTGGGACCAAAATACCTACGGGATATGCTAAAACCCTCAACCGAGACCTCTTAGATCACAGGAGAAGCATTTGTTAAATAAACCCCTGGTTAGAACAAAACAGGTACTTCTCACTGAGGTCACCAATAGGACATAGAGGGGACTTACAACTTAGAATACAATTATCCAACTACATTCCCATTCTTTATTGTATTTACTTGTGATGAATTTGATTTTGTGAATTAATGTGAAGATCCGAAGTTTAAATGGTAGGCCTAGCTGTGACGTGCAGTCACCTGACATCCCCATCAAATTAGAGGATACTCGCGTCTTAAGGGCAGTGCACGCGTGTTCACGAGCATGTTCAGGAAACAGTCGGAAAAAACAAACAAATGATCTTAAGATGAATCGTAGAAAACCTTTGTAAGTGTGTAGTATCCATCGTTATCGGGAAACTGGGCCCTTGCCAAGAGGCCATTAAAGACCATTTCCAATGTCCCTAAAACACAACTGCATTTGAAACCTTTGTTTACAAGATTGCTACACTTTGGAAACGATTTGGTAAGAGTTTAATGTACCAATTTAAGTTTAATTTCACTGCTAGTTATGCCCCTGCTGGAAGCCGTAAGTCAATGAACCTTTTCCAGACCCACGAAGGGCTGGGATTTCCCAGGCTATTCCTACTCTGGAATTAACTCCCTACTGAAATTAAATATGCCATAATTAAAGTCACGGCTCAAGACTAAATTATTCACTGTTGCCTTCTCCTAAACTAATCTTAGAGTATTTATTTACCTATTTATTTATTTTAAATAATTTTATTTTATTATTTTTATTTTATTTTATCTCTTTTTTTACCTGTCTGCACCTTAAGATTTTTATGATTTTTTAAACTCCTAAAACTTTTTGGGCTTTAATTTGATGATCAAAAATGCAGTGCATAGTGTATTCTTATCACAACGCAAAGTCTTGCAAAATCTTACACTCAAAATTTTCACCATGCGCTTCTCTTTTATTACACGATGCACCCAGTGGTGTGGCAATTAAAAACATACGGTGTGGTGTGGCGCATGATCTACAAATCTATCTATCGGCCCGTGCCCCAGTGCTGAAGTCCAGGTTCAACTAGTCTAAGTTTCTCACGGAGTACTCCTCACACAGACGGGCTTCCATAGAAGACACAGTAAAACAAATTCTCAAAATTGACCAGTAGCCTACATGGGGAAAATATTGTGCCTGTAGTGTACTGCTTTAAACATTAAGTGCATCATTTTGATTGTAGGCTCCTTACCCATTAATAATACAGGGAAGGTACATAGAGGCACCTGTTTTCTTTGTGAGACTGAGATAAATTACCCTGGAAATCCAGAGTTCTCGCGAGAGCACAATTTGAATTTGCTCAGCGAGTCACTCTGGCAATCAATAATGATGCTCATTACCCATGCCCTGAGCTGCACCAATCACATCGGTGTATCTGATATAGGTGGGCCAGAGGCGAGCTGAACAGATGACGACAGCGCTGCGACGTCAAAGTCCATTTTAAATGCATGATTGTGCTGCCCCTTGAGTTAGGCCATTTTCATTACTCATAGCCAGACCCTAAATCTTTTTAGATGTGGGTCTGGATTTCCAGACTAGAGAAAAATTGGCAAAAGATTATTTTGTTATTTTTACTTAACTTTACCAGGCGTGCCAGTATATGGAGGGTGCTGTAATTTAAGCTGCTATTTAAGTTTCATTTAGCTTTTAAAGTTTGATTGCAAAGACATAACATGTATACAGAGGAACATATCCATTTTGGTTGTTTATTACTTAATGCACCATATTATATATCGGAGTGTCTATTTACACCCCTGGTACGAATAGCCTTGGCCACACAGCTGAGCTATTCACACCCTGTGACATAACAACAAAAAGACGTTGCTCACGTGCACAAAAACATAGCGGACATTCGTTTTTCCGTCAGCAGAAAGTGAAGAATTCTGAAAGGTTTCGGCACTAATAGCTGTTCAGATTAAGTTTCAGAGTGAAAAGCTGTGTTTTATTTTCATAATCTTGGTTCAGTGAACACATACAACCATTAGTTAACAGAAATTTCGTGAATATGATGTTCAGGCCTATAAACTATAAGTTTACCTGCAAACACCATCTACTTATGGAAGAAGATAGTGCAGTGATAACAGATATAGCATTGGTTAGCATGTGGGAGACCAGGGTTTGATTCCTGTGTGATGTGTTTTGGCAGTGTGAGTGTGCATGTGTACCAACGTCTCTGGAGAGAAGGCGCGCAATTTGAACAAGAAATCGGTTCTCAAACGGAAGTTTTGATTGCAACAATTAGCTAGTTCATGCACCAGGGTGTAAATAAATAGCAGTATTATATACACCAGGGAACGAATAGCATCCACTTCTAACTATACATTGATGCAAACAGCATACCTTATTCAGAGTGTCTATTACACAGCTGACCTGTTACGTAACAACAACAAAAACATGTTGCTTGTTTTTTTTATTATTATTACATTGTGTGATCAATATGCCAGAATAAATGCACAGGGGTGCAAATAGCATGCACATATATCTGTACCAGACGGGGTATTAATAGAACACATTGCTGTGGGCACCGGGGTACGAATAGAGAGAGTATAAGAAGTACTTAGTTTCAATTATCACTAATTAAAAAGTGACAGGTGGGCGGGACTTCCGGTTAATGAAGGTCAAAGGTCTTTGATTTCCGGTGAGGGCGGGACATCCGGTCTTTGAACTAGTCATCAATTGAGTCTGACAGGTTGTTTGAATGTGGCGGGTTGCTTTTGGTAGGAGTCATGTGTCTGGGGGAGGGGGCTGTGTGTGTGTGTGTGTGTGTGTGTGCATGGGTGTGTGTGTGTGTGTGTGTGTGTGTGTGTGTATGTGTGGTGTGTGTGTGGGTGTGTGTGTGTGTGTGTGTGTGTGTGTGTGTGTGTGTGTGTGTCTGTGTGTGTGTGTGTGTCCAGGGGTGGGGGGCGGTACACGGATGTGTTGGTAATGGGGGAGCGTGTGTCCAGGATGGGGGTGTACAGGGGGTGTGTGTGTCTGTGTGTGTGTGTGTGTGTGTCTGTGTGCCTGGGTGTGTGTGTGTGTGTCCAGGGGTGGGGGCGGTACACGGATGTGTTGGTAATGGGTGAGCGTGTGTCCAGGATGGGGGTGTACAGGGGTGTGTGTGTCTGTGTGTGTGTGTGTGTGTGTGTGTGTGCATGTGGGGTGTGTGTCCAGGGGTGGGGGTGATACACGGATGTGTTGGTAACGGGTGAGCGTGTGTCCAGGGTGGGGGTGTACCGGGGGTGTGTGTCTGTGTGTGTGTGTGTGTGTCTGTGTGCATGGGTGTGTGTGTGTGTCCAGGGGTGGGGGCGGTACACGGATGCGTTGGTAATGGGTGAGCGTGTGTCCAAGGGTGGGGGTGTACACGAATGTGTTGGTCATGGCTGTGGTGTGTCCTGTAGGGGGATGTCATGGGAGTGTCATGCGCGAGCAATTATGAGCGGCGCTGTTAGGGAGAATAAAAGCGGTGTAAAAGTATGGGTAAAGATAGCAAAGTAAAAATGGCTAGTTTATCAACTCCTGAAAATGCGGGTCCTAGTAGCGAGCGGCTAAGTGGGGCCCCTAAGAGAAAACATTAAGAGAAATCATTAAGAAAAGACACAAGAGAAAGCTATAGGCAACAGTATAAGTATCTGTTGAGTATGGATGCCTTTGAATTTGGCGGGGGTGCTTTTGGTAGGAGTCATGTGTCTGGGGGAGGGGGCTGTCTGTGTGTGTGTGTGTGTGTGTGTGTGTGTGCTTGCATGCTTGAGAGTGAGAAAGAGAAAGGTTGGAATGTTTAGTTATGTTTATGTTTTTAGGATTATTAAACTGAATGTGAATGAACTGAATGATCTGATCCTGTCAAGAACCTTCTTTCATATATATTTCTGTGAACTAGAGTAAAAAATAAATCATAAATGTAATGTTCAGGGGTAAGCGTGTCTAACATCATGGCTCCAGGGCCCTGAAGGGTAGGTTGCAAGTGTGTGTCTGTGCGTGTGTGTGTGTGTGTGATAGAGAGGGGGAGAGAAAAGAGAGAGGGTCTATGTATAGGTACTTTATGCTGAAGGATGGGTGTCTGTGTGCGTGTACTGTAGGAACGTGGTGGAGCTATTGATCAATCTAATTATCCATCCAATGATCTGTAGACCGGTCACTGGAATTCATTTAACACTCATATTGTAACTTCATATGGACTTTGCACTCAGAGACCACCTCCTTTTTAAGTTTGTGAGGTTAATGAATATTTTTTATTGTTTTATCATTAATAAATAAAGAGAGGGCGGGGTATACCAAATGAGAATGAATGAATGGATGAATGAATGGCTATAACCCTATTACCTCAACCTGTTCTTGCACTGAAATAGTTTTTTTTTATTTTACCTTGTCTACATTACACTTTACTCTCCTATTTGTCTATATTATTTATGCTGGTCTCTAGACCTTACAGTTGCACTGTTGCACTGTTGGACTAATGTTGGACTACTTTTTGCACCTTCACCATGACAATCACTCTCTTGAGCACCTTGCCAGGCACACACAACTAAGGACTATGGTTGGACTACTGTTTGCACCTTCACCATGACACTCACTCCCTTTAGCACCTCTCCAGCCCCGGCCCTGTCACTACAAGCGTCTTATGCTTGATCACCCTCAAGCACATTGGACTTTCTTAATTTAACTTATATAGTGTATTTAGTATTTAGTTTTGTTAGTTTTCTTATCTGTCTTATCTTCTGTCTTTATTGTACAGTGGAGTTTAGTTATATGTTTATACTTATACTTATACTATGTTTACCATTGTGCTGTAAGTGCATGTTGTGTGTTATGTCTGTATGCTACTGAGACCCTTGAATTTCCCCTTGAGGATCAATAAAGTATCTATCTATCTATCTATCTATCTATCTATCTATCTATCTATCTATCTAGAAAGTCCATTATATCAACAAAAGAGGCACCAAAGGCAAGTAAGTTGAGGGTTTACCTGTACTCAGATTATATTAGTGTTATATGCAGATTTTGTCATAGTCAGATGGTGTCTCTAATAGGATATCATGAAATAAACTAAAAGTAACATTTTATAATCAATAATAACATTTAGGAGTTAGGAATGAGTGAAATAATTAAAATTTTCCAGTTTCATCCACACACTTCCTTCTGCTTCACACCAAATATATCCTTTTCAATATCCTTTCCTTTTTCATGGCATGGAGGGTTTTTTTCCCCGCAGTAGGTATATCTAGCTATATCTATTGCTTGAACACTAGCATAAAAAATATTCCACAGTTTGCGAAACTTTAAACTCAAGGAGCAAAACATCAGCACATATTTGCACTAGCCTACTATAACCACATTGTTAGCTTCGCTAAAAAATGGGATTTACTTCATTTCAAATCCCATGAAAATAAAGTTTATAGTATATAGGCCTACTGAGGATAGACATTCAGGCAAACAAAGTTGTAATAGGGAATATTGTGCACTTAGCATAGAGGGCGTCTCTCAGGTAGAAAACCAGTCTTGCTATTTGGCTGAAAAGTATTGAAAAGCCTTGAAAAGTATTTACTACGGCAAGGTAAAATATACGTTTTTCCGAGACACAATAGACAAAGACAAAACTGTCTTGAAGCCTTGACAAACCACATGAATAGGTCAGGCCTCAGCATTCACCTATTCACATCCATTATACTGTATGTCGAGAAACAAAACTTCTCAACAAACTTCTTCTCAAAGCGTAACTTAAAACACAATCCTGCATCAAATTCTACTGTTCTCTTAGCATAACTGTCTTTATAAAAACCTATGTATTCTGGCAAAAGGCTCATGGGAACACCATGAAACGGTGACACCAAAACTTGCCATATGATCAATTGCTTACCTGGTTCAGTACTTAGCTGCACTTACACATGATTCTGTCAGATAAATTCATTGAGGAGGTAAAATATATCAGTTCAACGTAATACCATGGATCACTAACTGCGACAAACCCTGTTTTCCTTTTTTCACAGTAGTAAAAAACAATTAGGTAAATGGAATGCTCAATTGGAATGACTAGCTGAATGCCATGTTTCATTCAAAACTAGACTGTATTATGTAATGTTATATGACTTTTCCTTTTTTACAGCATTCACACTTTTTGCAAAACGCTACAAACATTGATTTACAAAACACTAAACATATCTCTCTACTCTGCGATGTAGAAATCACATATTTTCCAAAATTCTTCCAAGATACTACCACCAGAACCCAATTGATCAAACACAATGATAAGGTGAAAAGACTCCTAGCTGCATAACTGTCAACTCAACAATCAGGCCTAAACACAGGGCAACAGTGGAGCCCTAGTCAGCAACAGAAAATGAAGGCAATATAGCACTGAGGAAGAGATAACTGTAGGCACATGTGAAGAAAGACAAGGACCACATGTATTTATCAGATGAGATTTGAGCAACATTGCTTATGAAGATTGGGTCGAGCCACGTAACATATAGCTTTCTATCTTTTTTGTTTGACCCAACTACCAAACACTGCTCTTTTTACCAACGTAGTATTTCCAGAATTTCTGAATTTCCAGATCAAATTTGGAACTGGATTGATGTATTTGGTGTACTTCACCATGTGAAGAGAAAAAAGTCTGCAATGTAGAGGTGGGGTCTTATGCGGCATGTTTGGGCAGTATATTCCCTATGTATACGTACTCTAAATTATCCTCTAATCCTTTGCAAAAATATTAGGTTACTATAGCATTAGTTATAGATTACTATTAGGTTACTATTAGGCATACTGCAGGGGTGTAAAATGGAGGACGCAAATGCAGACACCGAGATGGGAAATGGATATAAGGTTAGAATGTTAAGGTTAGTCAGCAGCACAAAGCGGTAGGTAAATCTCGGTAGTCAGGTTCAATACAGAGGAAACAGAGGCAAGACAAAAATAATAATCAATAAAAGAGTTTTTGAAAAGAGACGTGACGCGGAACGACAGGGCTGAAACATTTAGAAAATAAGTCAGAAAAGACCCAGAAACAAGACAGTGTGTGACAGAGATAGTCAGGGTGATTGAGGAACTTAGAACAGGGATGCAGGACTCAATCAACAGAAATCCAGGAAGTGCAGTAACAGGACACAACATGGCGTGGACATAGGGGCCTAGCACACATGACCAACACGGCGTGATAAGGAACAGGAAACATAGAACCTGGACCAGACTGTGACTCATACACTATATCCTAGGGGTAAACATTTTACATAGGTGTAGGACATTGAGTAGCCTACATTAGGGTGTAACTGGTTCAAACAGTATCAGATCATTTGATGGCTGGATGGATGGATGTGTTATGACAATGTGATATGTGATATGGTTTTGAAAGATCTGAGGTGTGGTGTTTTTTTTTTTTTTTAAAGAAAAATAAAAAAATAAAAAATAAAAATTGAGGGAATTGCCAGCAATTGAATATGTTGCAACTATTGAGGTTTAAACTTGGAAAAGTACAGATTTTTGTAAAATGCTGCGACATTTAGAAATTCAATTAGGGGCTGTACACTAACCGGTAGTTACATTTCTAACCATCTGGTCCTGGATCTTATAAAGTCTCCTTTAGCCAAATCCCAATAAAAGTTCATCATCAAGTTTGTAAGCTGATATTTCCAACTTTTCTTCTTCACTCATCTCTTTTGTCAGCTCATTTATTGTCTTTAGTAGTTTCATCTCTAACTGTTTGTTTCTTCTCATTAGGCTATTGGTCATGGATATAGCATTGACATTATTGTTTATTACTTTTTTCCTTTACATAGTCTTCACCACATTTTAAAGTCATTTTCATCTGTAAGTCGCTTTGGACACAATCCATAATTGTTTTTTTGGTGGCCTTACAAGGGCAAAATATCTAGTCATATCCTTAACCAAAAACAAACTTTTTTTTAAAAGTAAAATGCATCGTTCAGCGGTCAAAGTGTATGAGTAGATGCTTACTTTATTCTGAGGAGGAGTTCAAGGGTGGCTAAAGTATAAAAAATAAAGGATCCCTCACCTTTTAATTAAAAAGGTCTGTTTCTAACTCCTCCTTCTCCTACTTTGCTCTGAAGAAATAAAATGCAGGAAAACCAATGTGATTCAGTAGGCCTACTGTGTAAATATGATACAGAAGTACTGTATTGCCCGTGGCATGGAGGAAGGTGGTTCATGTCCCAATGCATTTTAAATCCCTTTTAGAGGGCATTTAGAGGTCCCTTAATAGGCCCAAAAAAAGCTGACACACAATGTTGTGAGACACCGACTCATTTTTGGAGAAAAGTTGATCATTGTTCATCCTTAGTCATTAATGTTATATATCATAGATTTAGGGAGATATTAGACTCTCATCCGTCGAAATGGCTGATTTAGCGGGGGATTGTATGTCAGCGGAACTTGTATATAGAACATGGTGGGGTAATCAAGGATTTTTTGTTATGCTTTTATGAAAAATGGATACAATTGGTAGCCTAATCTTTTCAAAATGTTGTGCGTTAAGCTCATAGGCTTAAATAACAATTATTATTAAAGTTTATTTAGGCAGGGACAGATACAGAATAATGATTTTGAACATTTTTATCTTTACCCCCACAAACACATCAACACATGGTAAAGTATGTAGATAGTTTAAAAATTAAACGCATGTATCAAAGTCCCACTATACAACCAGCCGCTCCGCATTTTCATTTCATTCTTGAAAAGTCAGAATCTTTTAAAACAGGCGAGAACATGAACAGCTAGTCATGAAGGGCATAATAATAGGTGAAACAACATAGTTTAGTTACCCCGAAATAGTAGTCTAAATAGCATGTTAGGCCTAACATAGACCTCTACAGGCAACATCTTTAGGTGGCAACTTCTTTAGTTGATTACTTATGTTGAGACAATTTTGTTTTGTATCACAAGTTTTCTGAAAATGTAAGTTCATACAAACACTATTCCAATATCAATAAAACAATTTGTTTTGGGGCGTTTGGGGACTGTGTCTTACCAAGATGTGTAATTGTACCCATTGTGTTTCATTGGGCGATAACATTTTAGGGCGGGTGTGGTAACATAAGCATATATACTAGGCGTTTTTTTTTTACTTAAACACCTGCATCTCAAATGGGATGAATGAAGATCTATCGCTAAGTTGTTTCTTATAAATGGAAAACTAATATAATATTATTAATAATAATGGATTTTATTTACGGGCACCTTTCTCAACACTCAAGGTCACCTTACAACAATAAAACACTCAATCCATTAACTACATAGTTCTCAGTAAAAATTTCAAGTTTTTGCCTGAAATTGCACTGTGCCTATTTACAAGGGCATTGTTCCCACCTCTTTTGGGGTCAACCATCAAGTGCTGGACCTCTATAGAAAACTGAGAACCTGTAGCTTTCGTAGGAAGCAGTCAAGATAACTGTGTGATGTACTGACAAAGAGCTACAGAGGCTAGAATATAGTTTTTTCTTTCTGCCGGATTACAAGCATCTCTGAACTGACCACATTTCAGCCCTCTAGGTCACTTGATATCCCTTAGAAACACAACTGAGCCCTAGCACCAGGTCTTGTGAAGCTGTGTGCAAAAGTTGATCAATATAGAATGAAAATATGAGTGCTTTAGACTATTATTTGCCAAGGTATGCCCATGCGTTTGGTAAAATGCCTATGGATACTCCCCATAGGACTTTTTGTTATCCAAAATGCATACTGACAATCAAATGCTTGCTGCACATGAACCCCTTTGTGTAGAAGCATAATCCTGGTCTCAAATGAAAGGTAACACTTTGAGGTTTCTTGTGGACTATTTAGATTGTATGTCAGGTGTTTTGATATAGACTGACTACACAAAATATGGAATAATTACAAAAAGGTCTCTATTTTTGCATTTACTTTGTTGGTTCAATGAGTGTGTATAAGATAGACTATGCATCTGTACAACTAATATTGGATAACACAACATGAAGATTCAATTTCTATGGATTCTTGTGAGTATTTCAGTACCCAATATGAGGCATCTACTTATTGTGCTGCAGCTACACTGCAGCCAGAAGTCAGGGTATCACCAAAAGCGGAGAAGGGGGAGGGGGCATTTTGAATCAAATTTAATTGAGACATAATAAAATTAATCTGAGAATGTAAAGCACTATACAGATTGTACATGAAAAAAGTTGTCATTTTTGGATTCCCAAGAGTCAAAGCTTTGAAATGGTGTATAACATTACTATGCTACATAGCAATATGGGGCATACAATTGATTTAGAATGTTGGGGGGAGGGGGGTAACCGTCCCGCCAGCAGGAACAAGCAATCAGAGAAAAAAGGCAATAAAATGACATAATAATACTATTAATAATAAAAGAACAAGAAAATGTTATCGCCCAATGAAACACAATGGTTACAATTACACATCTAGGTAAGACACAGTCCCCAAACGCCCCAAAACAAATTGTTTTATTGATATTGGAATAGTGTTTGTATGAACTTACATTTTCAGAAAACTTGTGATACAAAACAAAATTGTCTCAACATAAGTAATCAACTAAAGAAGTTGCCACCTAAAGATGTTGCCTGTAGAGGTCTATGTTAGGCCTAACATGCTATTTAGACTACTATTTCGGGGTAACTAAACTATGTTGTTTCACCTATTATTATGCCCTTCATGACTAGCTGTTCATGTTCTCGCCTGTTTTAAAAGATTCTGACTTTTCAAGAATGAAATGAAAATGCGGAGCGGCTGGTTGTATAGTGGGACTTTGATACATGCGTTTAATTTTTAAACTATCTACATACTTTACCATGTGTTGATGTGTTTGTGGGGGTAAAGATAAAAATGTTCAAAATCATTATTCTGTATCTGTCCCTGCCTAAATAAACTTTAATAATAATTGTTATTTAAGCCTATGAGCTTAACGCACAACATTTTGAAAAGATTAGGCTACCAATTGTATCCATTTTTCATAAAAGCATAACAAAAAATCCTTGATTACCCCACCATGTTCTATATACAAGTTCCGCTGACATACAATCCCCCGCTAAATCAGCCATTTCGACGGATGAGAGTCTAATATCTCCCTAAATCTATGATATATAACATTAATGACTAAGGATGAACAATGATCAACTTTTCTCCAAAAATGAGTCGGTGTCTCACAACATTGTGTGTCAGCTTTTTTTGGGCCTATTAAGGGACCTCTAAATGCCCTCTAAAAGGGATTTAAAATGCATTGGGACATGAACCACCTTCCTCCATGCCACGGGCAATACAGTACTTCTGTATCATATTTACACAGTAGGCCTACTGAATCACATTGGTTTTCCTGCATTTTATTTCTTCAGAGCAAAGTAGGAGAAGGAGGAGTTAGAAACAGACCTTTTTAATTAAAAGGTGAGGGATCCTTTATTTTTTATACTTTAGCCACCCTTGAACTCCTCCTCAGAATAAAGTAAGCATCTACTCATACACTTTGACCGCTGAACGATGCATTTTACTTTTAAAAAAAAGTTTGTTTTTGGTTAAGGATATGACTAGATATTTTGCCCTTGTAAGGCCACCAAAAAAACAATTATGGATTGTGTCCAAAGCGACTTACAGATGAAAATGACTTTAAAATGTGGTGAAGACTATGTAAAGGAAAAAAGTAATAAACAATAATGTCAATGCTATATCCATGACCAATAGCCTAATGAGAAGAAACAAACAGTTAGAGATGAAACTACTAAAGACAATAAATGAGCTGACAAAAGAGATGAGTGAAGAAGAAAAGTTGGAAATATCAGCTTACAAACTTGATGATGAACTTTTATTGGGATTTGGCTAAAGGAGACTTTATAAGATCCAGGACCAGATGGTTAGAAATGTAACTACCGGTTAGTGTACAGCCCCTAATTGAATTTCTAAATGTCGCAGCATTTTACAAAAATCTGTACTTTTCCAAGTTTAAACCTCAATAGTTGCAACATATTCAATTGCTGGCAATTCCCTCAATTTTTATTTTTTATTTTTTTATTTTTCTTTAAAAAAAAAAAAAAACACCACACCTCAGATCTTTCAAAACCATATCACATATCACATTGTCATAACACATCCATCCATCCAGCCATCAAATGATCTGATACTGTTTGAACCAGTTACACCCTAATGTAGGCTACTCAATGTCCTACACCTATGTAAAATGTTTACCCCTAGGATATAGTGTATGAGTCACAGTCTGGTCCAGGTTCTATGTTTCCTGTTCCTTATCACGCCGTGTTGGTCATGTGTGCTAGGCCCCTATGTCCACGCCATGTTGTGTCCTGTTACTGCACTTCCTGGATTTCTGTTGATTGAGTCCTGCATCCCTGTTCTAAGTTCCTCAATCACCCTGACTATCTCTGTCACACACTGTCTTGTTTCTGGGTCTTTTCTGACTTATTTTCTAAATGTTTCAGCCCTGTCGTTCCGCGTCACGTCTCTTTTCAAAAACTCTTTTATTGATTATTATTTTTGTCTTGCCTCTGTTTCCTCTGTATTGAACCTGACTACCGAGATTTACCTACCGCTTTGTGCTGCTGACTAACCTTAACATTCTAACCTTATATCCATTTCCCATCTCGGTGTCTGCATTTGCGTCCTCCATTTTACACCCCTGCAGTATGCCTAATAGTAACCTAATAGTAATCTATAACTAATGCTATAGTAACCTAATATTTTTGCAAAGGATTAGAGGATAATTTAGAGTACGTATACATAGGGAATATACTGCCCAAACATGCCGCATAAGACCCCACCTCTACATTGCAGACTTTTTTCTCTTCACATGGTGAAGTACACCAAATACATCAATCCAGTTCCAAATTTGATCTGGAAATTCAGAAATTCTGGAAATACTACGTTGGTAAAAAGAGCAGTGTTTGGTAGTTGGGTCAAACAAAAAAGATAGAAAGCTATATGTTACGTGGCTCGACCCAATCTTCATAAGCAATGTTGCTCAAATCTCATCTGATAAATACATGTGGTCCTTGTCTTTCTTCACATGTGCCTACAGTTATCTCTTCCTCAGTGCTATATTGCCTTCATTTTCTGTTGCTGACTAGGGCTCCACTGTTGCCCTGTGTTTAGGCCTGATTGTTGAGTTGACAGTTATGCAGCTAGGAGTCTTTTCACCTTATCATTGTGTTTGATCAATTGGGTTCTGGTGGTAGTATCTTGGAAGAATTTTGGAAAATATGTGATTTCTACATCGCAGAGTAGAGAGATATGTTTAGTGTTTTGTAAATCAATGTTTGTAGCGTTTTGCAAAAAGTGTGAATGCTGTAAAAAAGGAAAAGTCATATAACATTACATAATACAGTCTAGTTTTGAATGAAACATGGCATTCAGCTAGTCATTCCAATTGAGCATTCCATTTACCTAATTGTTTTTTACTACTGTGAAAAAAGGAAAACAGGGTTTGTCGCAGTTAGTGATCCATGGTATTACGTTGAACTGATATATTTTACCTCCTCAATGAATTTATCTGACAGAATCATGTGTAAGTGCAGCTAAGTACTGAACCAGGTAAGCAATTGATCATATGGCAAGTTTTGGTGTCACCGTTTCATGGTGTTCCCATGAGCCTTTTGCCAGAATACATAGGTTTTTATAAAGACAGTTATGCTAAGAGAACAGTAGAATTTGATGCAGGATTGTGTTTTAAGTTACGCTTTGAGAAGAAGTTTGTTGAGAAGTTTTGTTTCTCGACATACAGTATAATGGATGTGAATAGGTGAATGCTGAGGCCTGACCTATTCATGTGGTTTGTCAAGGCTTCAAGACAGTTTTGTCTTTGTCTATTGTGTCTCGGAAAAACGTATATTTTACCTTGCCGTAGTAAATACTTTTCAAGGCTTTTCAATACTTTTCAGCCAAATAGCAAGACTGGTTTTCTACCTGAGAGACGCCCTCTATGCTAAGTGCACAATATTCCCTATTACAACTTTGTTTGCCTGAATGTCTATCCTCAGTAGGCCTATATACTATAAACTTTATTTTCATGGGATTTGAAATGAAGTAAATCCCATTTTTTAGCGAAGCTAACAATGTGGTTATAGTAGGCTAGTGCAAATATGTGCTGATGTTTTGCTCCTTGAGTTTAAAGTTTCGCAAACTGTGGAATATTTTTTATGCTAGTGTTCAAGCAATAGATATAGCTAGATATACCTACTGCGGGGAAAAAAACCCTCCATGCCATGAAAAAGGAAAGGATATTGAAAAGGATATATTTGGTGTGAAGCAGAAGGAAGTGTGTGGATGAAACTGGAAAATTTTAATTATTTCACTCATTCCTAACTCCTAAATGTTATTATTGATTATAAAATGTTACTTTTAGTTTATTTCATGATATCCTATTAGAGACACCATCTGACTATGACAAAATCTGCATATAACACTAATATAATCTGAGTACAGGTAAACCCTCAACTTACTTGCCTTTGGTGCCTCTTTTGTTGATATAATGGACTTTCTAGATAGATAGATAGATAGATAGATAGATAGATAGATAGATAGATAGATACTTTATTGATCCTCAAGGGGAAATTCAAGGGTCTCAGTAGCATACAGACATAACACACAACATGCACTTACAGCACAATGGTAAACATAGTATAAGTATAAGTATAAACATATAACTAAACTCCACTGTACAATAAAGACAGAAGATAAGACAGATAAGAAAACTAACAAAACTAAATACTAAATACACTATATAAGTTAAATTAAGAAAGTCCAATGTGCTTGAGGGTGATCAAGCATAAGACGCTTGTAGTGACAGGGCCGGGGCTGGAGAGGTGCTAAAGGGAGTGAGTGTCATGGTGAAGGTGCAAACAGTAGTCCAACCATAGTCCTTAGTTGTGTGTGCCTGGCAAGGTGCTCAAGAGAGTGATTGTCATGGTGAAGGTGCAAAAAGTAGTCCAACATTAGTCCAACAGTGCAACAGTGCAACTGTAAGGTCTAGAGACCAGCATAAATAATATAGACAAATAGGAGAGTAAAGTGTAATGTAGACAAGGTAAAATAAAAAAAAACTATTTCAGTGCAAGAACAGGTTGAGGTAATAGGGTTATAGCCATTCATTCGTCCATTCATTCATTCTCATTTGGTATACCCCGCCCTCTCTTTATTTATTAATGATAAAACAATAAAAAATATTCATTAACCTCACAAACTTAAAAAGGAGGTGGTCTCTGAGTGCAAAGTCCATATGAAGTTACAATATGAGTGTTAAATGAATTCCAGTGACCGGTCTACAGATCATTGGATGGATAATTAGATTGATCAATAGCTCCACCACGTTCCTACAGTACACGCACACAGACACCCATCCTTCAGCATAAAGTACCTATACATAGACCCTCTCTCTTTTCTCTCCCCCTCTCTATCACACACACACACACACGCACAGACACACACTTGCAACCTACCCTTCAGGGCCCTGGAGCCATGATGTTAGACACGCTTACCCCTGAACATTACATTTATGATTTATTTTTTACTCTAGTTCACAGAAATATATATGAAAGAAGGTTCTTGACAGGATCAGATCATTCAGTTCATTCACATTCAGTTTAATAATCCTAAAAACATAAACATAACTAAACATTCCAACCTTTCTCTTTCTCACTCTCAAGCATGCAAGCACACACACACACACACACACACACACACAGACAGCCCCCTCCCCCAGACACATGACTCCTACCAAAAGCACCCCCGCCAAATTCAAAGGCATCCATACTCAACAGATACTTATACTGTTGCCTATAGCTTTCTCTTGTGTCTTTTCTTAATGATTTCTCTTAATGTTTTCTCTTAGGGGCCCCACTTAGCCGCTCGCTACTAGGACCCGCATTTTCAGGAGTTGATAAACTAGCCATTTTTACTTTGCTATCTTTACCCATACTTTTACACCGCTTTTATTCTCCCTAACAGCGCCGCTCATAATTGCTCGCGCATGACACTCCCATGACATCCCCCTACAGGACACACCACAGCCATGACCAACACATTCGTGTACACCCCCACCCTTGGACACACGCTCACCCATTACCAACGCATCCGTGTACCGCCCCCACCCCTGGACACACACACACACCCATGCACACAGACACACACACACACACACAGACACACACCCCCGGTACACCCCCACCCTGGACACACGCTCACCCGTTACCAACACATCCGTGTATCACCCCCACCCCTGGACACACACCCCACATGCACACACACACACACACACACACACACAGACACACACACCCCTGTACACCCCCATCCTGGACACACGCTCACCCATTACCAACACATCCGTGTACCGCCCCCACCCCTGGACACACACACACACACCCAGGCACACAGACACACACACACACACACACAGACACACACACCCCCTGTACACCCCCATCCTGGACACACGCTCCCCCATTACCAACACATCCGTGTACCGCCCCCCACCCCTGGACACACACACACACACAGACACACACACACACACACACACACACACACACACACACACACACCCACACACACACCACACATACACACACACACACACACACACACACACACCCATGCACACACACACACACACACACACACAGCCCCCTCCCCCAGACACATGACTCCTACCAAAAGCAACCCGCCACATTCAAACAACCTGTCAGACTCAATTGATGACTAGTTCAAAGACCGGATGTCCCGCCCTCACCGGAAATCAAAGACCTTTGACCTTCATTAACCGGAAGTCCCGCCCACCTGTCACTTTTTAATTAGTGATAATTGAAACTAAGTACTTCTTATACTCTCTGAATAGAATTCACTTCTAATTGCACCAGGGTACGAATAGCATACACTGCTAATTGTACCAGGGGTGCAAATAGCCTTACCCATTATATTTTCACCAAATGAAATTGCAACTCACACCACAACCACCACACTGTAATTATTTATTACAAAATGCAAGGAAATGTATTCCATGTTGCATTTTTGTGTTTGTGAAGTTATTACATAATGGTGTTATTACACACTGCGGTGTTGCATTGCTTGTTGTAATTGTGAAGAAAAAATGAATTCAATCTAAAAGACTGATGGCTGATCATCATCATGATGTCTTACTTTTTTTTGCCTCTCTGGCTCCCAGCTCCCAACATAAGAGATGAAAGCTGCTTTGTAGTGCCTCTCCCCCTTCACAGCCAGGCTCCGTTGCACACAGGTCTTGTGTGGTTTGAAGTTTATTTATGCAGTTCTCAACTCTGCTTTGTTTAGAGGACAGAATTTGCCCTACTTGTCTGTAGGCATTCAGTCAACCCAGAAGTATCTGCCAGCATTAGCCTGTGGCTTCCCTTTAATTAATCAAGAGCCGAAGTGAACCTTGTTTCGCATCTAATTGGCAGCGAGAGGCCAAGTGTCAAAGGACATAATCTAAGACGTGACCATGTAATAAATCACTCTGTCATGTCTTGATATTGAAGCACAGCCAAATGCAATCCTGTCCACACTGCTGCTACTTTCTCTCTTACCTACACTAGCTGTCTCCACACATCTTGAAGATTGCTATCACACTTGGTGATAAGGCAGGTACAGTTGAGATCTAGAGACCTTGTTCATGCAAAGTATATTATACACAAAATAATAGCACGCTATTTTTGTGAGGTAAAATTCAGATTTCTTGTTAAACTACATAAGTAATCACAGAAAGGCACAATTCTCAGTGACTGGTGGTGCACGGTTTATTCCACAACAATTAAAAAATCATGTCTTGTTGCAGTAGAGACTACTAATGCTCAGAGAATCCATTTGGAGGGTTTAAATTATTAATTAGTTTAAGAATAGAGATTTCTAAAATATTAAGAGCACCTTCATTCCCTTTAGTAAGAGAAAGAGCATGCACATGATGGCACTAAAACATCAATGGCTGGCAGAGACCCTGTACTTTTGTTTTGTTGAGTTCAGATTTTACCAGCAGACATGATGGTAAATCAGGTTGACACATGGTGAATCAGGTTGGTTCTATTTTCCTATCAGGTTGGCTCTATTTAAACATTTGTACAATCTATGGAGTGCCATCAAATGCTAGAAATATGGTTAGTTATCCAGGTTATATGACAAAATATAACAACTACAGCCAGTAAACGGTGTCCAGAGGGAGTCACAATGCAGTCTCTGATGGCTAGCTTTTTTGTAGATATACCTACTTTGATTTATTCTTTGTTGCACAGTTAATTTTGTGTGCTGTTTATCAACAATAGCAGGTTACTGGTCTTATGTGAATCTTAACAGGAATCACAGATTAATTAATAGAATTTGTTGTATTTGTTCTTTAATTTGTCCGATTTTTCAAATCAAAGAAAGCCTAAAAAATGTTGTTTGTTTGTTTGTTTGATTAGAGGCTTTTGATCTCACACACACAATAACAGGACAGTTGTTGTTTTAACTAGATGTACCGCAGAGCGGTACAAAATATGACCGCCGCCCAGTCCAGCACATTTTTTCCACAAAAAGAAATCACGCTGAAAGGCCTATATGATTCTAACTGTCTCACTAAATTGCATTATCCACACTCAATTCTCACTGGTATCTGCTAGACAACAAGTCCCAAAACATGATTAGTTCATAGATTTCACATGTAAAATTCATTTTATACAACCCCACCTCCATCTTGCCTGTTCATAATTCTGAGAAATTCTTGATTGTGTTATGTTTATGTTATGTGTGTGGGTGTGTATGTGTGTGAGTGTGTGTGTGTGCGTGCTTGTGTGTGTGCCTGCGTATGTGCCTGTGCATGGAAGCGTACATATGTCTACTGTGTGAGTATATG
The DNA here is from genome assembly GCF_046254945.1 of Alosa pseudoharengus. Classification (NCBI taxonomy): domain Eukaryota; kingdom Metazoa; phylum Chordata; class Actinopteri; order Clupeiformes; family Clupeidae; genus Alosa; species Alosa pseudoharengus. The sequence goes on along the minus strand of NW_027468576.1, from coordinate 22,812,404 downwards.
TCATACGTATGATTACTGTGAATGTGTGTGTGTGCGTGTGTATCTGTTTGTGCACATGAAATGGGTTAACATGACCCCTGGAGGCAAATATACGGAAAAAAAATGGTCATCCTAGGCCCTACAGTTCTCAAGATATTCACAGAGAACTGTGTCTGGCCTACCCTCCTTTCGGGGGGTCCAGTCCAGCGGGGGGGCTACAGATCAAAACGAAAAATGACGGTTCCATGCTATCCATGTGGGGGTACATGCCCACCAAGTTTTGTGTACCCCGGTCTTTCAGTGTCCCGGGAATCCTTGTCGGTGTACGTCACTAAATGTACACATAAATTATTTTATTGTAAGGCCCCCCATGAACGAAAGTACACAAAACTTGGCATGCATTCGGAGGGTGTCATAATGATCCTACACTTTCAATTTCGTGCAGTTTTGACCATGTCAGCCAGAGATATTGTGATGAAAACACCTAAATTTTTGATTTTGAATTTTTAACTAGGTGGCGCTATACATGAAATAAGTGGTAATGGGATGGGTTGACATGGCCCCTTGAGATCAACATACAAAAAAAAGGTGGACCTCCTAGGCCCTACGGTTCTCGAGATATTCACAGAAAACTGTCTCCGGCCACCTACAGGCCAGTTGGTGTATAGTAACATAAATTAATTTATTGTGTGGCCCCCCATGAACGGAATTCCACGAAACTTGGCGTGCATTCAGAGGGTGTCATAATGATCCTACACTTCCAATTTCGTGCAGTTTTGACTATGTTAGGTCACAGATACCTGCGATTACAACACCTCATTTTTACTTTTTTGGGTTTAACTAGGTGGCGCTATACATGAAATGAGTGGTTATGGAATGGGTTGACATGGCCACTTGAGATCAACTTACCAAAAAAAAATGGTCCTCCTAAACCTTACGGTTCTCGAGATATTCACAGAAAACTGTGTCTGCCCTACCCTCCTTTCGGGGGGTGCAGTCCAGCGGGGGGGCTACAGATCAAAACGAAAAACGATGGTTCCATGCTATCCATATGGGGTTACATGCCCACCAAGTTTCGTCTACCCCGGTCTTTCAGTGTCCCGGGACTCATTGACAGAAATTTGGGCATGCGAAAAAGAAAAAAAAAAAAAAATCTGACTAAACCTATATGACCGCCGCTTCGCTGCGCGGCGGTCATAATTAGATGTGTGATCTATATTCTGAAAATATAACAACTTTATGTGAATGTGTGTAGAAAATAGATCCATAATCATACCTTTCGTACAGTAACTCTTCTCTCAATTTAAAGACAGCTAATGATGAGTTGAAGCAGCCATGCTATCCGACTTGTCATCTCAAAAAAGCTGGCAGATGTCTGCCATATAGGATTATCATATTTGTGAATGCCTCCTCTTCTTGGGGTGTGTTTATGGCCTGACTCCCTCCTCTGGAGTTCACACAGGAATAGTTACTATTACCACATAGCTCCATGGTCTGTGATGAAGACCATGCTCTCTCTGCACTCACACACAGACACAGACACACACACACACACACACGCACACGCATCTCTGGGCTAAGTATGATGATATGTATACCGGTACATATATTTTTGGCTGATGTCACAGGTCTTATTTTTATGTATGTTTACCGCAAGTGTACATCAATAATGAGTGGGGGGGGAAACATTTTTCCAAGAAGTGACTTCAGAAGAGACATCATCACGCTTATGCACTGTACAGTGATCCATCTCAAATCTGTCCTCAAACAGACTTATCCACATCATGTGCAATTCTATCTAGCACAGCAGCACAAGAAAAAACTAGATGTACCGCAGAGCGGTACAAAATATGACCGCCGCCCAGTCCAGCACATTTTTTCCACAAAAAGAAATCACGCTGAAAGGCCTATATGATTCTAACTGTCTCACTAAATTGCATTATCCACACTCAATTGTCACTGGTATCTGCTAGACAACAAGTACCAAAACATGATTAGTTCATAGATTTCACATGTAAAATTCATTTTATACAACCCCACCTCCATCTTGCCTGTTTATAATTCTGAGAAATTCTTGATTGTTTGTGTTATGTTTATGTTATGTGTGTGTGTGAGTGTGTGTGTGTGTGTGTGTGTGCGTGCGTGCTTGTGTTTGTGCCTGCGTATGTGCCTGTGCATGCAAGCGTACATATGTCTACTGTGTGAGTATGTGTCATACGTATGATTACTGTGAATGTATGTGTGTGTGTGTGTGTATCTGTGCACATGTGTGCACATGAAATGGGTTAACATGACCCCTGGAGGCAAACATACAGAAAAAAATGGTCATCCTAGGCCCTACAGTTCTCAAGATATTCACAGAGAACTGTGTCTGCCCTACCCTCCTTTCGGGGGGTCCAGTCCAGCGGGGGGGCTACAGATCAAAACGAAAAATGACGGTTCCATGCTATCCATGTGGGGGTACATGCCCACCAAGTTTCGTGTACCCCGGTCTTTCAGTGTCCCGGGAATCCTTGTTGGTGTACGTCACTAACTGTACACATAAATTATTTTATTGTAAGGCCCCCCATGAACGAAAGTACACAAAACTTGGCATGCATTCGGAGGGTGTCATAATGATCCTACACTTTTAATTTCGTGCAGTTTTGACCTTGTCAGCCAGAGATATTGTGATGAAAACACCTAATTTTTTGCTTTTTCATTTTTAACTAGGTGGCGCTATACATAAAATAAGTGGTAATGGGATGGGTTGACATGCCCCCTTAAGACCAACATACATAAAAAAGGTGGACCTCCTAGGCCCTACGGTTATCGAGATATTCACAGAAAACTGTCTCCGGCCACCTACAGGCCAGTTGGTGTATAGTAACATAAATTAATTTATTGTGTGGCCCCCCATGAACGGAATTCCACGAAACTTGGCGTGCATACAGAGGGTGTCATAATGATCCTACACTTCCAATTTTGTACAGTTTTGACTTTGTTAGGTCACAGATACCTTCAATTACAACACCTCATTTTTACTTTTTTGTGTTTAACTAGGTGGCGCTATACATGAAATGAGTGGTTATGGAATGGGTTGACATGGCCCCTTGAGATCAACATACAAAAAAAAAATGGTCCTCCTAAACCCTACGGTTTTCGAGATATTCCCAGAAAACTGTGTCTGCCCTACCCTCCTTTCGGGGGGTCCAGTCCAGCGGGGGGGCTACAGATCAAAACGAAAAACGATGGTTCCATGCTATCCATGTGGGGCATGTAGCCCACCAAGTTTCGTGTACCCCGGTCTTTCAGTGTCCCGGGAATCATTGACAGAAATTTGGGCATGCGAAAAAGAAAAAAAAAAAAAAAATCTGACTAAACCTATATGACCGCCGCTTCGCTGCGCGGCGGTCATAATTACATTACCATATCCTGAAGAGAGAGAGAGAGGGAGAGAGAGATTAGAAGAGAGTGTGATTATGTAATCTTTGCTCTTATCGCTAGGGATAATACTTTTGCACCAGTAGATCATTTGTCTGCTTCTAGGAGGAAGGTTTTTTGGGGCCCAGGCTCATTGATCACTTTGCGTACACATGTTCAGAACAGTGGGGAAGACTGAGATGAAATAAGGGGAGCTCTCTCTAAATGAGAGCCTGTTCAAGTGTAGCATGTTTATGTTTTTCTGGAACCAATGAGCGCTATGTACCGCTACTGAAGACCACTCTACTTTGGAGACAATAACTATTTCTTATAACTACATTGTATCTTTCCTAATAGTGCTTGTCAATAGTGCTAACCTGCACACAGCCAATAATATGGGTGTAATGGGTAGAAGAGTTTTTTGGCTGATTTCCTTGGGGGTAAATACGTCCTCTGCTCAGTACCCAGCACTTTAAAAGCACTTCAAATGATGTATGTTTGATGAACACAAATAAATCATTATGGTGCAAAAGTAGTATGAGCACTGAGAATGCATAGTTACCTTCCCAGTATATAATTTCGCCCTTTTGATTAACATCTTCAATCCGAGGCATGAGCCTGCACTAATTAAAACACCCCAAACGGAGCCGTTCATCACTCACTCTCCAAACATAAATCAGCATAATGCAGTGGCATCTCTCATCAGATCTGCCTCTCATTACCATCGACTCCACGTCAACACAAGCAGAAGCCTTGTCAAAGCCAGCGAGAGAACGAGAGAGAGAGAGAAAGAGAAAGAGAGGCGGGGGCAGATGGGGAAGGGGGCAGTGAGATGTTTCTTCATTTCAAATGGCGAATGACTTTTCTTGTTTTTTCTTTTGGAGTTTAGTGACAGCCAGGGAGGACACTGAGTGATTCTTTATACCTATAGCGATTTGCATCAGTGAATACTGACTATATCAATCACAGCTGTGTTGTTTTGGTGATGAACTCTGAAAAATGGCTGGCTCAATTTTGCATGCATAGAATCATTATCAAGAACCCCTGAGGGTACGATGTTTAATTTTTTATGCAAGGCTGAATGCAGAGAGCGCATTATTAAAATATGTATTACAGTTCTGCGCCTAGTGCCCTCACCACCATTATTACATTGATGTGTGGGAGCTTCCTGTCAGCCGGAGCGGATCGGCTAAAAGCTGAGCGGATAATATTCAGATTCCTGGATTCATAGTGTCCACACAAAGGAGCAACCCATACATATTAGGGGTGATTAAGGTGTCAAAATTCTTCCCAAAGCCGCATAGTTGGGCGGAGAAAAAGCGCTGCACATTAAAGTGGAATTAAAGGCATTTGCAGATAATTACTTCTACGGTGGGTTGCACAGATAGGAAGAGAAACGATGGGGTCAGGGTAAAGGCCAATTCTGTCATTTTCTGCAAAAAAGAATAGGCCTGTCAGGAGCCTGGCAATTAATGGTGCAGATATTTGCCTCTTTGATGTGATGCTAAAAAGTGGTGCCAAGTCTGCCAGCAGGATGCATAATATTTCAGTAGCAGGTCAAAACGTATCTCACCTTGACTCTTGAGGCCATACACGACATTGAATTTGTTGGGGTATTTCGTTGTCTTCTGACAGAAAGTAGATTAAAATTAGATAAAAAAGCTGCCACAAGTGACAGATAGAGGGGCGAACAATGACTCTGTGTGCTGGCAAGCAAAGGACATTTAAAAGGAAAATCTGCTTGGCTGTCAAACTTTTTTCTACTGCCTCAGTTTCCAAATGGGAAACAAATCTCAGTGGACATACTTATTTGACTGTAAAAGGTGTTTTTTCAAACACACAGAAAATAAAGGATAGAAACACTGCTCAGGTGATCTATAAGGAATTCATAGTTTGAAGGGCCAGATTCCAGCCATGCATGTATAGTTCTGAGCTGAGAAAAAAAGAGTGCATACTTATACAAACACTTATCCGTTATTGGTCAGTACCAATCCCTAGCTAGTGCTCATTCCGTATTGCGCATTTCAAGGGGAGAATGTTTGTCCAAACAAAATAAATGGGTCTACCTGTGCCCTTTCAGATTGCAGCAGGCGTGGAGGACTTTGCATGCCTTGTCAAAGTTAGTTAGTGAAGCCGCCACCACTTGGTGGCTTACATGAAGCATCCGAGTGTGAGATTACCATTACTGTGAAAAGTTCCTGCCACTAAAACGAAACAGATGGACAACAGTTCAATCCTCAGCTGGTTCTGGATGATAGCAGTGTTTTCACAGGGTCGAACATTCTCTTCAATTCTTGCATGAGGCAAATTCACAAGTATACGTCCATCACGACTACTTTGTGGAAGTAAATGTGTACATTTTTGTGTGCTGTTTTACAGTGGGGATGTAAACTCAACATGCCATGTTGGGATTATAGTCTCCAGAATGCTGATTTTGTAGTTTAAAAATGAAAATCAAGAGTCAACAGTACTCTAGGCGTTTGAATCACTGCAGAAATTAATTTCCACCATGAGGACATGCTTCTATATAATACAGACTTTTTCCATAAAAAGTAAGGGAATTGTATCATGCATTCCATATTATGTTGCACACTTTTGTGAGTAATGAGTCCATCAGATTGTTTTTGATGTACAGTATGTGACTTTTAAAGATAAGGTGAAATGATTCTAGACATTAATAATACACTGTGAAGAACCTCAAAAAAAAAAAACACTAAGACCAACCTGACAAAATTTAATGAATAATCACTATTCTCTTGCATGCACACATATACACACTCATTCTCTCTCTATCTCACCCTCTTTTTTCTTTTTCTGTCTTTCTGTCAAATGTTAGAAATGCATGCCATAGCACAGGGTCAGGCCTCCTACGTTCATCTCAGCCAAACCACAGACCACCTGCCACTCATTCTGGGCTCCCATGGCTACCACCATCCACACAGCTGCCTCTTTCTTCCTTCTCTCTGCTCTGGTCCTCCAGGAATAGTTGAATCTCATATTAGCCATCCCTGTCTGAGGTCTGATGTTTCCCTGTCAGATCCACACACTGGCAACTCTCTGTGGGGTCCTGTGCTTTAGGCTGTGACAGACAGTGTCACGTCTTCAGTTGAAAATAAATAAGAAATAAATGACAAAAGAAGAAAATGTGCCAGTCTAGAGTAGACAGGTAGACCAGGCTGCAGCCGTCAGATTTGCTCTGTAAACCTCTGTAGTGATCACAGCTTTTGTCAGAGGTTTGTCTTCCTCCTTTCTCTCTAGCAAAGTCAGATTAAAAGGGTTAAAAAAGGCAGTAATATCCCTATAGAATCTAGTCACTGGAGAATTAGGAGCAAATAAATGAATGAATGCATTACATATGAGATATGCAAACAGGTATACTGTAATATACTAAACTATACCAAATGGAGACATGGTTGTAATAACTGCATATTGGCATACAATGGTCATTTCCATCTTATTGGATTTGTTCAATATTTCCTCCATATGTGAAGTATAGAATTACTGGACCGTATAACAATAGCATTGTATAATCCTGGAAATATGACTGTGAGGATGATATTGGTCCAGTCACATTCATATTCCCTAGTATGCATTTGGCATTTTGTATAATTCAGTTACATATCTAACCCGACTCCGCCAGATGGATGCTTCGCATTTGCTCTGCATGTCCATCTGGGAACTTTCCGCTGGAGAACTTTTGGGAAGGGGCGAAAATACTGGTTAGCTGATTGGATAAACCATATGTCTATCACCACCTATGTTGGTTATCGACGGGCCAAATTAACCAATCAGAACGAAGTATTCTTCTAATGCCTTCGTTTAACATATAATTAAGTTAGGTAACGTAACCAACATTAACGTTTTTAAACTTACCATTTGTATGTGATATGAGCCTCATCAACGACAATCCCCACCAAGTTTTCACGGCCCTACACTTCTGAAAAAAGTATATTCCTCCATTACGGACTGGAATCGGCCGTGGACGATGTCTGTGTCGTTCATTCCTCCCAGCTGCATGGCTGAGACTCATAGCTTCCCCAGGAATACTTTGTAATTCGGATAAAACTTGCGCAATAGCTCATCTCATCTGTGGATGCCGTCATGTTGTTTGTTGCGTCACAACTAAACCCGCCTCAAAACCAACGCTGATTGGCCGTTCGTTTGGCGAACTGCTCCAAATTTTCTCTATCGGAAAGATGGCAGACTGATCTGTGAGTGGAAAACTGAAGCTTGCGAGATCAGGATGGTCTCACGAGGCTTACATCCAGACTGGCCTGATCTTACTGCTTTCAAATACAGACCATGCCAATTACTTCACAATTACACTTAGAGTAAGCATGCTGATTGTTTGAAAGTGGATGTTGTGGCCAGGGGCGCCTTAATACCACCTGAGGCCCCTGGGCTATATGTTTTTACCCCCCCACCCCCCAAATATTAATTATGATACCCGGCCCCCGATCTGACCCGCCTATTTACATAACGTGCGCTTTTGGTTGATATAGCCTAACATGCTGTGTAGCCTATCATTGAGCCTATGTAAAACCTTTACATAAACAGAAACAGAAAGCCCTCCTTCCTAGGCTATTCACGTCAGCCTACCCATGACATCGCTAGCCTACTGCACGAAAACAACAACGTTGAACTTTTACAACACAACACGGCTAAGTTAAAAGATGGGTTACACATATGGACGTTTCAAGCTTTTCAAAAGTGCATGTGTTTGTCGGGTTCCCCAGGAGGTTTTTGGAAATTCTGTCTACTTAACACAACATTCTAACGCAGATTGGGAGGGACAGAAATAGCCTACTTTAGCCTACAGAACAAGCAGCTGGCTTATGTGACGTGAACATTGGCTACCTTATGCATTATCACTACACTGCCCAACATGGAGACATATCTCACGTTAACAATCAGAAAACATAACATAGGATATTATTTGTGCGAATGGGTTAGCACAAACTTAGCTTTTGGTGAACGGAGATGCAGATCACTAATTAATTTCTTTGCGCAACAGCCCATGTTCTGCGTTCACTCCAGTGAGACAAGTGAAATAGGCCTACATGTTTTTAAAGCCGTTTCATTGCCAGGCTATTTGCTACGATATTTACCTGCTATGCCTGTTTTCATGGACAGTTACAGGAATCCACGTCATTCGTTTATCGTTGCTTCAATCCAACCCACGTTATCTCCAGAGTTTGTAAGTTTGTCAGTCAGTTTCAGCCTCTCCTCTAGCTCCTCTACTACACCCGTTGGGATTTATTAAGTTTTGTTACATTTTGTTACACTTTAGAAGAAGACAAAGGGGGCCTCTGCATCAATGTCATTGTAGAGTAGTGCGATGTGCTCAATTATTTAGGCTAGCTCCAGAGTAGGCTAATGACTGACGCCGCGAATATGGACACGGCCGTTTATTATTATTACAGTGCATGAAAATGCACTGTACTGTTCTTCCTAGGCAACTTATTACAGTGCATGAAAATGCACTGTACTGTTCTTCCTAGGCAACAACTTCTTATTATTATTCCGCTTACCACTTTTTCCGTACGCTATTTCTCTTGAACAGTTTAACTTAGAAACTTCATTCAAACTTTGTAACGTAGGTCTTCAAACAGATCGGGTTGCTATGTCTTTTCAACTTTGAAACTTTTATACTTTTTAAACTATTAAAGAAAAACTTTTTAAAATTCCCCATAGACTTAACATTGCCTATTATGACATCATAATACGGCCATTAAAGGGGTGGTTCAGGATTTTGGACATAAGACCTCATTTCCAAGTAAGCAAGTGTGATATTTATCAGTGGAGATCGTTTTCAACACGTTTCATCCAGTCCTTATAATTGCAGAGTTCGCAGGTGCTAGGCTAGCGCAAGTCAACGGTATGTGCTAGCCTGCCACTAAAGACAGTCTTACCCACTCCAAAGTACACCCTAAGTTAGCTAAGTAACATGGTTAGCATAGTTAACATGCTAGTTAGCATTTTTAGCAAAACTGCTAAAAATAATTAGCTAAGTTAGCTAAGTAACATGGTTAGCATAGTTAGCATGTTAGCATGCTAGTTAACATTTTTAGCAAAACTGCTAAAAATGATTAGCTAGGTTAGCTAAGTAATATGGTTAGCATAGTTAGCATGCTAGCATGTTAACATGTTAATTAGCATAGTTAGCATAACTGCTAAAAATGATTAGCTAAGTTAGTTAAGTGACATGGTTAACATAGTTAGCATGTTAGCATTGCTAACATAGTTAGCATGTTTAACAAAACTGCTAGAAAATGTTAGTTAAGTTAGCTAAGTAGCATGGTTAGCATGTTAGCATTGCTAGCACTGCTATAAAACATTAGCTAAGTAGCATGGTTAGCAGAATTAAAAATCTTGGCATAACTACTAGTAAACATTAGAGCCATTCCAACTTTCAGTTATCGTCAAATATCTACCTATACACAGCCATTAAACTATTTGAATATCAACATTCATTCAACTTCCAGTCTGTCAACAACTTTTAAACTATTTACCTTCAACTTTTAAACGGTCTACTTTTAAACTATCATTAAACTATCTATTAAACTAGCTGTCTATCAACAACTTTTAAACTATCTACTGTCTATCAACAACTTTTAAACTATCTACATTCAGCTTTTAAACAGTCTACTTTTAAACTATCAACTTTTATTAAGCTATGCAACCACCATGTCTATCCTAGAATCACCATAGTAACCATCTCTGTATTATCTGTTTTAACTATACATGATATTTTACATCACAACTTTAGCATTTTCATGCACTGGTAATTCCTTGGAATTGCATTTCTAGTTGGTTATCATTATTATTATTAGGAGGCCCCTCATTGGCCGAGGCCCCTAGGCTGAAGCCCAGGTAAGCCCCTGCATTAAGGTGCCAGTGGTTGTGGCCAGTTGCTCAAACTTAAAGTGGAAATCCGACGAGTTTTCACAAAGATCTCCATTTCTTGATGTCACAGAATACTGACGGTACGAAACAAAATGAAAACTATCGGTTTTCGGTTACAGAATTTTATGGGTGGAGTGATTTGCATGCAGCACCTGAAAAGCTTTACACCACAGTCTGTCTTGTGCCATCACATTTTCAGTTGTGTATGTATTTCTTTAAAGAGATTTGATGTACTGTATTACCAACAGAGTTTGAAGTAAATTTATCTCATGTGGTGAAACGGAGCACATGAGAATAGAATTGATTAATAGACAAATTGTTTTGATCACATTTTAATAACCAGTGGTGAGGTCAGAGCCTTGCACTGGTTGTGTGTTTCCTCTATGTCTCCTTTTTAGTATTTCACTTGCTTTGTTTTGTATTAAGCTACATTGTATGTGTCATCCCTTTGCTCATACTACACCAGTGCTTCATCACTATCAGTACTGTAGCTCCTCAGGGAGATACATCGAGCATCTCTTTATCTTTCCCTCGATCTCCATCACGGCGGTGCCATGGTAGCACTCTTACACAATTCTGCCAAAACACATGGTGGGAAAAATAAAAGACCTTTGACAGACTCTCCTCAATGCTTATCCATGCATGTATAGCTATGGTGGTGTATGGCAAGCCGATTGAGCATTTATTCTGATATCTTGATATCAGGCATAATTGTCATGTACATGTAAGCCATTTTTGTCAACTAGTTAACTAGTGAGCCATGTTTGTGTGAACTAGTTTACTAGTGAGGGCCAAAATATGCACACTAGTTAACTAGTGGGAGCCAAAAGGCTCACTAGTTAACTAGTGAACACATTTTAGCTTCACTAGTTAACTAGTGAGAGCCAGAAATGTCTACTAGTGAACTAGTAAAGGCCAAAATGCATACCAGTCAGCTAGTTGAAGGCTTTTGGGTCTCACTAGTTAACTAGTGACAGCCAAAAATGTGCACATGTTTACTAGTGAAGGCAAAACACCTCACTAGTTAACTAGTTGCAGTAGGTCAATGTCACTAGTTAACTAGTGAACCATAAATGGCTTACTAGCTAGCTAGGTGATGGCAGCAGGCTCACTAGTTAACTAGTTGATGCATCATTTGTCCAAACTAGTTAACTAGTAAGGTCATAAATGTATACTAGTAAACTAGTTAAAGACAAAATTTACACTAGTCAACTAGTGGCGCAGAATTCAAATTAGGAGGCGGAGAATTGTGGAAATTGAGGCTTTCTATTGGCTCCCTATGTCCAAATAGAACATGACAACCAATCACAGTGCAGAATTTCACGAAATCCCACCCACAACATTTGCATGTGGCACACAAGTTAACATGTTGGCCAAAGGAATTCTAGCTAGTAAACTAGTGGCGTCAGTGTACTTACTTACATGTAAACTAGTGAAGGCAGAACTGCTCACTAGTTAACTAGTGAAGACACAAATGCCCACTCTAAAAAGTGTCACTAGTTTACTAGTGTGCACCAAAACACCCACTAGTGAACTAGTCATGGCAATTTCCATTCGAAAAACCTTCAACTAGCTGACTGGTATGCATTTTGGCCTTTACTAGTTAACTAGTGGACATTTCTGGCTCTCACTAGTTAACTAGTGAAGCTAATATGTGTTCACTAGTTAACTAGTGGGCATTTATGCTGTCACTAGTTAACTAGTGTGCACAAACATGGCTCACTAGTTAACTAGTTGACAAAAATGGCTTGCATGTTGGCCTGATATCAAGATATCAGAATAAATGCCCAAGCGGCTGGCCAAATTACATAGAAGTTAACAAGTGGGAATTTGACATTTTTGTACCTTACTAGTTGACTAGTAAAATATAGAAGTCTTTAAACTAGTTAACTAGTGCACATTTCAGTGTCCACTAGTTAACTAGTGAACATGCTGAGCATTACTAGTTAACTAGTAAGATATGAAACATATGAACTAGTTAACTAGAGAGAATTTGGGCCTTACTAGTTAACTAGTGAGCATTTTGGCTGTCACTAGTTAACTAGTTCACACAGAAATGCCTCACTAGTTAACTAGTGGGCAGAAATGGCTTGCATGTACATGACAATTATGCCTGATATCAAGATATCTGAATAAATGCTCTCGGCTTGCCATAGTGGTGGAGAGAGGGGGAGTTCTAGTGTTCCATTCTGGGTATGTTGAAGATGCTGCTGACCTAGATATTGTGCTCTGGAAATGCACCTGAACTGAAATAGATGTCTTGTTTAAAGTGGCTTTTGGTGTGTCAGCAGTTTGGATGAACACACAATTTTGTAAATGTTGTACACCTGTACCATTATAGTACGGTGAGATATGATATGGTACATTTATTTATACCACTGCTTGGTTTAATTTCTTATTGTGGTGCACTCTTTAGAATGTGAATTAACTTTCAGATATTTGCACACCTACTCTATGAAGTAGTTCCAGACAGTTCCAACCTTACTTACAATAGTTTCTGATCAGATCATAAACAGCCACAGCAACAAAGTAAGTAAATAAATAAATAAAACCCTATGACAATAGGAATTTCAACACCTACAAGTTATGTACAAACAAGGAAATGTATTTGTAAGAAATACAGGAACGCACAATTCTCAAGCTGCAGACACACACACACACACACACACACAAAAAGGTTATCTTCATTGTTCCTTTCCATCAAACTGCTTTTTAAAATAGTTGGTTTGTGACAGTTCCTTGATGAATAGATGTTGATACCTAAACCCTCTACAACCATTTATGAAACACCTGCAGAGCTGACTGTAGTAATAGGATTTGGGCGACTGGGTGCAATGTTTTCTAGTGCCACAAACAGCCAGGAAAGCCTGTCATGGGTGGTGTCGCATTGTGGAGCCAGACTCATCTGTAACTGTCCACCCAAGAGGGCCAGTGGAAGGGTGGGTGCAGATGGGGGACTTAAAGGAGCAGAAGCTAGAGGCAGAAGAGCTATTGTTGCCCCCTTTGAGCTATGTGAGAACGCTGTAGGTGGATACATTCTAAAGTGCTGTAGATCTGCAAATAGTGTTAAAGCAATCAGGCCCTGGATCGGGCTCTTATTTTTTGCAATAAAGAGTGGAAAAAAGACATGGCAGGGTAAGAAGAAGAAAACAATGTTGTGTACCATTAGGACACACAATGTATATTACCATACTGATGGTAAGAGATAACATCATGTATTCCTCTTATGGTCTCCACCTCTTTGACCTGATCAGCATCTAAATTGGTAAGGATTAAGAGAAACAAATGAAAAAAGATGACCTGTTGCATCTTCCTCATTAGATGTGCAACTGGCCATCCCATAAGAGAAACCAATCAAGAGGGTGACAAGCACACAAGAGAATACATTCTAGTCAAAAGGGAAACTTTTTATTTCATATACTGAATGATGTATGATTCGTTGTTATAAATATTGTCTGTCAGTCATTACTGAAAAACTAGATGTACCGCAGAGCGGTACAAAATATGACCGCCGCCCAGTCCAGCACATTTTTTTATCACAAAAATAAGTCACGTTTGTCAAATTGTGTTAATTTCCTACTTTGTTACTTTTTTGTGTTTGTAATTGAGTGTGTGCAGAGTGTGTGGTTGTTTTTGTGTATATGTGTGGTTCTGTGTGTGTTTATTGAGTGTGTGTGCCTGCATGTCAGTTAGTTTTTTTGTGTGTGTGTTTTTTGTGTGTGTGTTTGTGTATGTAGGTGTGTTTGTATGTGTGGGTGCATGTGTGTGAGGGTGTGTGTGTATGTATGTGTGTGTATGTGTTTGTGTGGGTGTCGTGTGTGTGCATGTATGTGTGTGCACATGTGTAGCGTGCTATTCAACCACTTTACCAATAACCTAGCCCATCTGTTACAATAATGCATACAGAAATGGTTCCTTCCTTCTAAAAACTGTAGGGGACTAGTGAATCACCATAATGTAATAATGTTAACAAACATCAAATGTAAAGTATATACCACCTACTCTTTGCGATAAGTGCCATGGGATCTTTAACAACCATGGTGAGTCAGGAACTCAATTTAACATTCATGCAAAGGAAAACATCTCCTGCAGTACAGTGTCCCTGTCACTGCAATAGGACATTGGGATTGATATTTGTTTGGTGGCTTTTGGCCACAAGGAAGAGTGGCACCTACTGGACAGCAAACAAACCCCACTTCAAGCAGGAACCTACTCTCCCAAGGAGGTTTCTTATCCAAGTACTAACTTAGCCTGCTTAGCTTCAGTAATTCAGCAAAGTCAGGGTATCTGCTGGTCTGGCCGCTGGCTAAAACAAAAGGTGAAAGGCATATATGATTCTAACTGTCTCACTGAATTGCATTATGCAAACTCAATTATGCACCCTCACTGGTATCCGCTAGACAACAAGTACCAAAACATGATTAGTTCATAGATTTCACATGTAAAATACATTTTATACAACGCCACCCCCATCTTGCCTGTTCATAATTCTGAGAAATTCTTGAATTGTGTGCATGTGTGTGTGTACATGTTTATGTTTATGTGTGTGTGTGTGTGTGTGTGTGCATGCATGTACTTGTGTGTTGTGCCTGTGTATGTGCCTGTGTGTGTGCATGTGCATGCATGCGTACATATGTCTACTGTATGTGTATGTGGCATACGTATGATTACTGTGAATGTATGTGTGTGCGTATGGAATGGGTTAACATGGCCCCTGGAGGCAAACATGCACAAAAAATTGCTCATCCTAGGCCCTATGGTTCTTAAGATATTCACAGAAAACTCTGTTGGTGTACAGTCACTAAATGTACACATGAATAAATTTATTGTATGGCCCCCCATGAAAGAAAGTCCACGAAACTTGGCATGCATTCAGAGGGTGTCATAATGATCCTACACTTTCAATTTCGTGCAGTTTTGACCATGTCAGCCAGAGATATTGTGATTACACAACACCTCATTTTTTGCTTTTTCATTTTTACTAGGTGGCGCTATACATGAAAAGAGTGATTATGGAATGGGTTGACGTGGCCCCTTAAGACCAACATACAAAAAAAAGGTGGTCCTCCTAAACACGGTTCTCGAGATATTCACAGAAAACTGTGTCCGCCCTACCCTCCTTCTTGTGTCCTACAGATCAAAACAATGGTTCCATGCTATCCTTGTGGGGCTACATGCCCACCAAGGTGCGTGCACCCCGGTCTTTCAGTGTCCTGGGAATCCTTGACGGAAATTTGCGCATGCGAAAAAAATAAAAAAAATCTGACTAAACCTATATGACCGCCGCTTCGGGTGGCCAAGACCTTGACACGAAGCAGATAGGAAAAGAAACTTCACACAATATGTCTTTTTAAATTAAGTTGTTAAATTAATTTTGTAATTTGAATTTGCTCTGCACTCCAATTCAAGCTCATTTTCAAATCACCAAAAACCCAGGAGCCAATCAATCACTTATCCGGCATAGGGCGGGCCTTACAGTATATGATAAAAGACAGAGGAGTACGGTTAGCAGTGCTGTTGAATCATAAAAGAAATGAAGGGTATGCAAACCAACTGTCAGTCAGTCTCAATTGATATTTGAGAATCTACTGTAGCGTTAGCCAGGGTAACTGGTTGATGGCCTCTGCTGAGAAACAAATAGTTCTCCACAAAAATAGAACTTACAGGTGTTTCAGGTGTTGCATAGCATCATATTACTTGCTGACTTCCATTGTCCATTGCGAGAAATGAACAGACTACTTCTAGAATATGACAGATATGAATCAGAAGCACAAAAGACATTGCCATTGACAGCTGTCAGTCATTTTTGCAAATGGTCAATAGAAAGAAATATTGGACCTACTGTGAGAACGTTGGGAAACCTGTTCAAGTCAATGGAACCTCCTGCAGCTTTCCAAAGAGCCATATAATAAAGTAATTTAGAAGCTCTAGGACTCAAACAACATTGTTTGTTATAGTAGCAGCTGTCTGAAAGGTTCAAACACACCAAGGCAAATAGGCAACACTATCTGAGTCCTGCATTGGTGATTCCCTGTGATTCACCTCTGAAACGTAGGCACAGAGTTGATCTTAAGAAGACTATTTTTAAATGAGTATAAATGAGTAACATAATTAGTCTTTGATTGATCCTGAAAATATGAGCAGTAGTCTAGGTAAATGGACCAATCAGAGCTACTGCATACTAATGTGTAGTTATATGTATGGGGATATGAGTGGCAGGTTGTGGCATAATCTAGGGCCTACACAGCTTTATCATTCCTACAGAGCAAATTCTACGCAGAGACATAAATCAGCCTTTAGTCTTGGTCTTACACTTTTTGCTCACTCTTCGTTTTCACCAGGCACGTGCAGAGAAGGGGGGCTACAGGGGCTCTAGCACCTGCCCTTTTGCCCCTTTGATGTCCAAGTGCCCTTTTGACAAGACCCGTTTTTTACTTTTTAAAATGTGTAATACTTCCGCTAGTTCCAACGTGAATATTCGCTAAAATGTCTCATTAATAGTTTGTGAAATTAGAAATTTACAAAAATAACAATTTTCCGTGTTAATTAAAATGCCTTGCGGCCACCAATCCGTGACGTCATACATTCAGTGAACTCTCAGAAGGTGCACGCAGGCACTGTGCTGCAGGAGACGTTTGGGAGCACGGTAAGGTCACTTGGCAGTTAGCCTATCTGAACATGCAATAGTATTCAGCTTAGAGATAAAGAATAAAATTTTTAAAGTTGTTTCATGTTTAATGAAATAGGCCATCAAACCCGTTTTAACCATGTCATGGTCCATCCATTTCAATAACCTGGCAGCTTCGAAAATCTAAGGCTGAACGTTCATAACATATTCTGTTTAGGTTACTACTATGTTATAGTAGCTTAGGTTAGTAGACCTAGTTAAAACAGAGTAGGCAAACCTTTTCTAAATCGTCATAAGCCAACGACATAGGCTACTGTAGTTGTTTACTGTAACTAACCCAACTCCACACGTCGTTCTCTGTTTACAGTAGGCTGGCTACATTACGTGTCATTTCACTCAGTGGCCACACGCACAGCACGTGAATCTGCAAGACACCAGCTTGCTAATGGTGGTAGTTCACTGTGATAAACATTAAAATTATAGCCTGACAAGCCAGACTAGGCAATAACATATTTTCTGCTCCTAGGGTGCGTCTAGGCTATCAAATTAGCTTTGAATTTAATCAATAAGATGTAGCCTTATAGCCTATGATCTCTGAACACGTTTTCTGAAAATTTTGTTCCATGTGCCCTTTTTTTTAAATTTGAGCCCCTGCCCCTTCAAAGGACATGTTTCTGCTGTTTCTGCTTCCGTTCTCCTGTCTGTGAGCTTTGGGATCCTCTCTTCAACTGCTCTATCACTCTGTCTGTCTCGCTCCTTCATTTCTATCACTCTCTGTTCATCTCAAGTTTGTGTTTATGTTCCTTCAGTCTAATACATTTCACTTTATAAAAATAGATGGATCATAAAATTGATGGGATCGTTTAAGTCTATTTGGTGCCATTTGCATTCACCATTACAATTTTACTTATCCATCTACATTTTAGTATACTTTCAGTTCGACAGTTTTAGCGTATTCGTACTGTTTATTATAGGGCAATTCCATGCAAAGGTCATCCTTACCATGGAAAAAATGTTGTGCATACGCAAATAGAACTGTTGTTAAAATCTTCATTTAGGTCTATATTTTATTGTTTGTAACTGATCTGATTGAATTTGATGGAGAATGACACTCTTTTTACATCATAAATATGGTGTGCAACCATACAGAAACAACATATTTCACATGGTAATATTATACATATTTCAAAAGTGGATAAATGGACCCAATTTTCAAACAAATTGTGTCATTTGACAAATTCCAGATTGACAAGGGAATGGTAGAGTAATGTCTATGCTCAGCTTGCCTTTAAGAGCACACCTCCTTACATTTGTAAGGGTTTTGTTTTTAAGTCAGCAAGTTTAATGGCCATGTCACATCCATAACGTTTTATAGGAAAAGTTTATGCTACACATAGTGTTGATGCGACAATGTCCATAGTGTCTGTGCAAAGCTGATTTATATCAATGTAAAGTGTGATGACCAAATTGTGCCCCTTTCTTACTTTTAAAACCTTTAATGGTGCGTTATGGATGTGACGTTATGGATGTTACATAATGTGAATTTACAAGACTGGGGACTTTATTATACCTCAAAGCCGATAAAACATCTGTTCTGGTGGCATGTCAGTTTCAACGCATTTCAACTTAGTGTTTATAATTGACATTTCAAAGATGATTAGGTTGATCAAAACCACAGGGAGGCCTTGCCTAACCATTAGCAAAACAAACATAATATTAAAATACCTCCAGTGATTAGCCTAGCCATAGCCTATTTTCAAGTGGCCTAATAACGAAAATCTGAGCGATTATCTTCCTGTAACTGTCATACTGTTGTTGTACAGTAACTGGATTATCGTGTTAGCTGGTGAAGATGGCTGACTTTGCAGCTGGAGTTAACATAGCCACCTCGTTCTGTTGCAGATCTGTTCAGCCTGCCGTTCACGTCTGCTTAACACAGTTTAATTTTAAATGTGACGCGATATGACAGCATTTGAAGTGTCAGGTCCTCTGTAGCTAATACCCACAGAGTAACATGAGTAAATGCAGCAATAAACTAGATGTACCGCATAGCGGTACAAAATATGACCGCCTCTCAGTCCTGCATATTCTCTTCGCAAAAATAAATCACGCTTGTCAATTTGTCTCCATCTCCTACTCCTGCAACTCATGTGCATGCAAATGTGTGCATATGTGAGTTTGCTTTTGTTTATAAGCGTGTGTGTGTGTGTGTGTGTCTGTGTGTGTGTGCATGTGCGTATGCGTGCCTGTGTTTGTGTGTTTATGTGTGTGTGTGTGTATGTGCGTGTGTGTTTGCATGCCCACATGCGTATGCGTGCCTGTGTGTGTGTGTTTATGTATCTGCATTCATGTGGGTGGGTGTTTGTGCATGTGTGTGTGTGTGTGTGTGTGTGTGTGTGTGCTTGCCTGTCTGTATGTGTTTATGTGTGTGTGTGTGCTTGCCTGTCTGTATGTGTGCGACTGTGCATGCGTGCGTGTGTGTGTGTGTGCGCATGTGCGTGTGTGTGCATGTGCGTGTGTGCACGTGCGCGTGCATGTACTTTATGTGTGCAAATCACAAATGAGTGGGTATGGGTTAGGTTCATGCGGGCTCTTGACCCGGGAATCACTGACCAAAATTGATGACAGTAAAAAGAAAAAAAATTATTTCTTTTTTATATTTTAAATGACTTGTTGTCCTGATTCTTCCTGTGGATCTTAGTGGGCACTGAGGAAGCAATAATTTCATCGCTAGTTTTTCATGATTACTATTTCAATTGTTTCATATCAAAATTCACTACTTAATTATATGTTTTATGTAGTTTGTCGAGGACTGGTTCAGACACGTCACATCCATAACGTGAAACCGTCACATCCATAACGCCAGTTTTTCCTACATAATGCATTACGAAAATGACGCATAGTTTCAAAAACACACTTTTTGTGTTTATTCAAGTCTCCTTCATGGTACATATATCATAGTTTCGGCAGTTTCCTTCAAAATTCACAGAGTTTGTAGAAAACCTGTAATCTCTCACAAAAGTGTGTCCATTTCATGTCACATCCATAACGCTGTTAAATGCCTTGTATTCTTAGGATGAAATTGATTATATGAAATTTGAGGATTTCTCAGTATTCAGAGGACAGAGGTTGCATTAAAAGTTATGCAAATTAATTCACTGATACTAATTTTCCCCCCACTCTAAGGCATTTTGTTTACCAATATGAGTCCAATTGTCACATCCATAACGCTGGAACTGCCCTATATTAATAAACTGTTCATTCACCATTCATATAGGCCTAACTCATGGGCTCTAATTTGTATGCCACGCAAAGCGACAAGTAATGTGTTGATACCGTCGTACACAAACTCTCATTTTGCTAATTGTGCATGACCTTACATCAGGGCTCTACAGTGCGCCCATTTCACTCGCACATGCGAGTAAAAATGATGGCGTGCGAGTGCAAAAAAATATTTAGGCGCACTGGTGCGAATGACTTCTAACCATGTCAATGTTTGTCTACAAAATACACCGCAACATCGAGAAACATTACTGGTGCAAACCATAGAATCATGTTGCGAATGCAGCATAAAAACTACACCTCCCATCAACGTTAGCAGTTTCGCGTTGTGACTCGCTAGTAGTCGCTTCTATCAAATCCAAGAGCGCGCAGAAAAAGCGGAAAGTTAGACTAGCCAGCCAAGATGCAAAGATTGAAGAAATTAGTTCTTCTATCCCCCGAATTCATCGGATATAGGAGGAACAGGATGAGATTCTGAGAATGCAGTGAGAGAAGGAAAGGTAACCTAACATGCCTTTTAGCCCAGTTGACGTATTGGCTGCAATATGCAAAATATAGCTGTAGCGAACAGGCACAAAAGTAGCCTCCCGTAATACTCCCTATTTATTCAAAGGCAGAACGCTACTGACAACTCCAGGCTTCCACGCATTCTTGTTTGTTTACACTGAATACAAGCTGAAGTGCAAAACGAAAGTAGGCCTAACGTTTGCCTAACTGCCCCCATCAATGCAGATATTTCAAATAAAAAATAAAAGTATAAAAAAAAATATCCTTGATTAGACTATGTTGGGTTTTGTGGAAGAGCAAATGGACTGTTTTAGTAGTAGTATTCAGTATGCAGTCAGATAGGTCACCATAGGCATATTTGGATTAGCTACAGATTCACAAATAAATAAATTAGCCTACATTTTGCAGGATACTTGATATACAGGCTGAATGCAAATATGGCAATGTATTATATTATTTTACATTAACAAAATGTAGGAAAAAAGAACAGACTGAAATTAAAGTAGTCACTGATCTTTAAAATCCTGTTTCCTGTAGCCTAAATGTTGTCAGTCATTCTTAATCTTTGCAATTGGTGCACTGGCATGTTTAACTGTTAGCTGCAGTGTAATGTTAGATTATGTGTAAGTTAAGTACAGAACTGACTGTGCGCCCAAATTTTTGTCTGTGCTCCTAAATTGGGCGCACAAGAGCTCCTGGAAAAAAATGTTAGTGCCTTACATGCATACATGGGTGGGTCAGCGCACAGATGAGGAAGGTGTCAGTACTTGAACTCACTAGTGGAATTCGCAACATTTCCGTGAAACTTCTTAAAAGAAAACACTGGCTACAAACTGTCATTTAAAGCAAATGTATATCATGTTCCTCTAAATGTTAAAAAGTGCTACTAATTACAAGCAATTACTAAGCAATTTATGCTTGATTGCGCCCTACGACATGTCAATAGATTAGCAAATATTGGTTTCACTGCCTGTTCACACTGCATGGTTTCCACAGCCCTAGTCTATTCTCCCTGTGGTTTCAAATTAGAGCTCCTTGTGTGTCATGCCACTACATCCACAAACTGGCTTATATACTGCTTGCTAATATTAAGGTCATTCAATAGTTTAATAGAGTCAGATTAGTTGTTTCAGCAATATTTATCATTAAAAGGCATTCTAAGGTGCCATTATGTTTGGCCATGTATAAACACTTCAATCTGCTGTTTTCTCTCTCTGGTAAAATTCCGGCTGCCTTTTCAATACTTAAAGATTCTATGTGGAGCTTTGTAAGCTTTGAGTTGTCTTGAGCCACGCAGCACACTTAACTTGATTTGCATTGCATTTAATGCAGCTTCATATGTGGTACAAAGTGATTACAAGTGAGTGGGGCTGACAATAGGTGGTTTGCATGCTAACTTCAGCTGGTCAACACAGAGCATAGGCATTTTTTGACATTATGTCAAAAACGTTGTTTCTTCACATTCTGTTGATCGAATGTTTGATCAGTTGCATTGTTTTTTTTTAATCAGGGCAGTAGTTTTCAGATTACATTATAATTGCAAAAGGGTTCTCCAATGTTTTCACAATTAGCTGTTTAAAATTATATCAGATTAGTAAAAAAAATGTGCCTTTGGAACATTGGATGAATGGTTGCTGATAATAGGCAATGTAGATATTGCATTAAAGATCAGCCATCAGCCTTTTGCAATTATGTACATAATGTAATCTGAAAACTGCTGCTCCGAATAAAAAACAACGCAACTGATCTCTTCTGGTACTCTGTCTATAATGGAGTGGAATGGAAATTTGGAAAAATGGAAATGGAAAGTGACCCCAAACATTTGACCCCTAGTGTATATCTCTTATATTTACATACATTTACACCTTATATATACATATACATACTTTATATACATTTGCACCTTTAACATCATGATTACACCATAAAAAAATGGCAATGAGAAGTGAAGAGTTACACAAATAAGAATATTTACCATATACTGTTCATGACCTTGGTTATGTTAGTTATAACTGCTTGCTTCGTTGTGAGCTTGCTATGAACACGTTTGATTCTGAGGTTTTCCACCAGACACAGAGCTGGCTAGCTGGCCTGTGTGACAGTCAGGTCCATACACATTGCTCCAGCGATGAGTCATGGCCCAGTTCCAGCTATTGTCTTTCCACAGGCCTCAAGCCCACTCTGTCGTGGATGGGATTGGGCATGTTACCAAAGAAGCTAAACAGCATGAACGCTAGACTCATTTCAGGCATTCATTTCTGCTGTGATATGCATTCAGTGGGTATGCTGTATACTGGTAATATGAGGCTGTGTAGAACACATGGGTAATACATTGGGCTTTTTTTCTGAGGACATGTTCTTTTAGTCCCCATGGGAAACTAGGCTTTCAACTCTTTCATCTGAAAACTAAAAATAGCATGATGTATGGACCCACTCTGCAATTCAGTTCATGAAGCTATAGTTTTGTGTCTTTTGTCTGTGTATAATATGCATTAGAACATGTAAAAGCATGGAAAAAGTTATATTTCCTGGAAGGACACAACCCTCAACCCCACAAACCTGTTAAAACTGAATTTTCTGTCACAATCTCAATATCAGTCTCTCACAGGTAAGCACATTTTAGCAGATCACAGAATCCTACATCCTACCCTTTTGTTGCAGATATTTTTTTAAGAGGGGAAAAGTGTGTTTCTGAATTACACTGGAATGTACCAATAAAAATGTACCAAGTCAAAGCCAAGCCATGTATTTGTATAACATGGACCTATACTAAGCCCTGCGCAGATATGGATCGGATATTTAAGTCTGTTTTGAATCGTTTTGTTGGAACACACAAATATGAACACACACACACACACACACAAGCATGCACACACACAACCAGGCTCATTATAATTATGATGAAGCTCCTGTCCCTTGTGTGCTTGATTTAGGCCACCTTTACTCTTTGTAACCCTGACAACACAAATGAAGAAGCATTTTCTTGATTCTCTCTCTCTCCCTCCTTAGGCAGTGCTTGAATTAGGCTGTGGGTGGCAAATATTAATTAATCACACTAACTGTGTGACAACCTCCAGTGCAAGAATTATATGGGGAGGGGAGAGGGGGAGAGGGGTGGCTTTTGTGCCTGCAGTCAGTGTCGTGCCCATCTCCCTCAATCTGTGCCTCTCCCCTAACCTGTCTCTGAGTCATCCTGCTGGAAAAATTGAAGATTGTCTGTGTGTGTTTGTTTCTGTGTGTTTGTTTGTTTGTGTGTGTGTGTGTGTGTGTGTGGGAGGGGGGGGGAGGTGCTTCCAAAAAAGTTGCTCAGAAATGTGTGTGTGAGTGTGAAACTTGTGCATACGAAGAGGAAACAGAGGAGCACAAGTTCATCTCCTGTTGCACTTTCTCTCTCCCTCTCTTGCTCTCTCTGATATTCAGACTCCAAAGATGACTGAAAGCTTGTGGACAATGTGGCTGTGAAACAAGCTAATGGTCCACAGGTTCAAAGGGTGATAGGTTGACAGAAATGTGGTACCACCACAGCAGCAGCAGCAGTACCACAGCCTCTGGATAATTAAAAGGGCCCAATCATCAACAATGAAGGGCCTCGACTCGGGTTTAATGGCAACCATATGAAAGCCAGAGTTAGAGTCGTGCAGGAGGGCCCAGATAAATCTGCAGTAAATGATGGGCTGCATTGTTAACGCTACATGACAGCAGCCAGAGAAGTGCCATTGATCAGAGGTGTGTGTGTGTGTCTATGTTTGTGTGGGTGTGTGTGTGTGTGTGTGTGCGTGCGCGCACAGGGGGTGTGCATTCGTGTGTGTATGTGTGTGAATGTGGGTATGTTTGTGCACAGTACACATATGTTTGTTTGTTTGTGTGTGTGTTTGTGTGTCTGTATTCAGTGGGAGTTGCAGGGATTGGCCAGGGTGGGGATGGGGGGCTAATTATGATGACTGCAGGTTTTTCCGCCTCACCCCAAACCTGTGTTTATTAGGGAATTCATCACCGCCACGGACAGGGCCCCGGGCTACACGGCCACGCTATCCGTCACAGTCTCGCAGCCTTGTGTGCCTACAGTAGCCTAGGTGTGGAGGCTCCATGCCTTTCTCACACACACTGCCACGACTCTCCCCTTGGCACAAGCTGCTGCGCCATTACCGCCGGTGTCAGAAGATACATGCTACTATATGAGCCAGATAATATTAAATACTCTTCCTAAACATTTTGCTCTACGAGGCATGTGGTATTAAATGCCAATTCCAAACACACCATTTTGATGCTAAATGAACCTTAACTTGGCCATTTTTAAAAGAAATCATCTCATATAGAGGCTCCCCTTCTTCAGATTGCTGTGATCAGTGAAGGCAAAACCACAGGGTGAAGCTTCATATAATGTGAGCAGTCATGTATGAACACAGCATTCATTACACATTTATAGCATTATTTGAATCGTTATTGGCAGTTGTTATTTTCACCTGTGACTAGTGATCATAGTTGAATAGTGGCAAGCAAATTCTATCTCTTATGTTGTTTACCGTCTTTCTTTGGCAGGCACCTTCACCTTTTCTGTGTGAGCATGAATACACATAGGCTTTTTTGTGTGAGTATGAATACACATAGGCTGTTTTTTGTGTGAGTATGAATACACATAGGCTTTTTTGTGTGAGTATGAATACACATAGGCTGTTTTCTGTGTGAGTATGAATACACATAGGCGGTTTTTTGTGTGAGTATGAATACACATAGGCTTTTTTGTGTGAGTATGAATACACATAGGCTGTTTTCTGTGTGAGTATGAATACACATAGGCGGTTTTTTGTGTGAGTATGAATACACATAGGCTGTTTTTTGTGTGAGTATGAATACACATAGGCTTTTTTGTGTGCCTCTCATCCTGCTCAAGCATCAACAACTGAGCAAGGTGTTTATTGAGCGCTAAATATGCGCATGGCTTGCTTCAACAGGAAACTGATGTGCTGATGTAATTTCTGCGAAAATTGCATCAATGTTCAATTCCACGTCCCCCTATGTACTTGTGAGTGCACAGTCAGAGAATATTCACAAGTATCCTAAACCTCTAAAGACCTTTGCCATATTTAAATAACCATGGACATGACTGAGGCTGCCCTGCTTACAAGTCTGTTACTAGGAGATGCACACATTCTGTTGATCCAAATGTGTCTTCAGTGGGGGGAAAAACAGCACAGTCAGTCCAATGGAGGATTTTAGTGGCCCGGTTACGGTGCGGTTAGCCTCATCTGCATGACACTCTGACTGTGTGAAGCCATTCTGTGATAGTCACATGCCAGTCGTCACATCTCGCTGGGCACTATGCTGTGACTGGCAAATGCCATCTTAGCTTCTCTTCCCATTATGCACTCACAGACACACACACACACACACACACACTTCCACTCTCCTTTTCTCTCTCTCTTGCTCTCTGTCTCTCTTTCACACACACACACACACACCTCTTTCCCTCTCCCTTTCTCTCTTGCTCTCTCTCTCACACACACACACCTCTTTCCCTCTCCCTTTCTCTCTTGCTCTCTCTCTCTCACACACACACACACACACACACCTCTTTCCCACTCCCTTTCTCTCTTGCTCTCTCACACACACACACACACGCCTCTTTCCCTCTCCCTTTCTCTCTCTCTCTCCCTCACACACACACAGAGAGAGAGAGAGAGAGAGAGAAAGACAGTGGGCTATTGGTAAAGGGGGCATTTCCATGAGATTGCCTTCCGGGAGTGGAGCAGAGCCAGCGTTGTGCTCCGATAATGGCGGCCTGTGTTTGTCGATCTTAAGCAGCCAGCCAGGCTAAAGCGCATCACCTGCCTCCATGTGCCTCCCGCCCAGCGCTTGCGATCAGCAGGAATTCCGAGGGTGTCCTCTCTAGAGGGGCGAGGCTCACCAGTGAGTGAGAAGCTCATTACCCCGGCCTCGGTTTGTTCCGAGGCTCCCGCGTGAATAATGAGGCTATTACGGAGATGTAAGCCATAGGATAAGAGAATGCGTGATGCATGCATGTACACACACACACACAAACATTTGTCTCCAAATAATGATTTACAGAAATACTCACACACAATTATTAACAAATGCCTCAAGATGAAGCATCACTTTGTACATTACTTGTGTGGTTTTACCCTTGCATTAACATAACATATTTGTGAGATTTCGGCACTATACAAGACAGGTTCTTGTACTTTTCTAAATGTTTGTTTAACAAACACACCTCTGTCAAAATTCTATTTTGTCTTTATGCCTATAGGAGTATTTTGTGCAACTTTGAGGAAAATAATGACAAGCTGAAGAATTTGATACAGACGGCTCTTTAGAGGTCCATGTCCACTTGTGTCAT
This sequence comes from Alosa pseudoharengus, assembly GCF_046254945.1. Taxonomy (NCBI): domain Eukaryota; kingdom Metazoa; phylum Chordata; class Actinopteri; order Clupeiformes; family Clupeidae; genus Alosa; species Alosa pseudoharengus. The sequence goes on along the minus strand of NW_027468576.1, from coordinate 22,785,345 downwards.
GATTACAAACAGATGGCTTAGGCAGATGTTTAGCTCTTTTCAAGGGGGTGGTTGTGTAATCACGTTAATGATGCAGTAAGGCACATTTGTTTATGATTGCCATGCAGAGGGTCTCATTGCAATAAAGGCCAAACTTAATCCAGATACTTTGGCTGTGAAAAATCATCACTGGGTGTCTTCGTTCGCTTTTGATTTCCAACGGGTGTAACCAGAAGTGAAATTAAACTTAAAGTGGTACATTAACTCTACCGAATCTATTTGGAAGTAGAGCTATCATATCCTTCTTGTAAATTAAGGTTTCAAACACAGTTGTTGACTCTAGATACAAGTCCATGTTGTTTAATACTGATGCTGCAGGCATTGGTTTGTTCAACAGGCAGTACTCCCAACCATACTTCTCTGTCTGTCATAATATTAAGCCTGCCCGCTATGCCGAATAAGCGCTGCGGTTGTAACTGGTTCCTGGGTTTTCAGTGATTTTGAAATGGCTGTGAATTGAAGAATTGCCAGAAGGTTCTGCAGAGCAAGATAAAATGAAATCGCTATTTCATCTAGGTTCAACCAGGCGTTTTTTTTTATATGCAACTGTGCCTTTTTCCCTTTGATTGTTTTTGCACAAATATCAGTGTCATAACACACAGAAAAGACATTACAAAAACATGAATTTGACTTTCATGCAATGTCCTGAAGTATGAGAGTTTGAAGTCCAACAACAAATTGCAAAACTACAATAAAACAACGCAACTTCTGAATCATATAGAAGTTTAGATTTTTGAGTTTTGACATTTTGCCTACAGGCTAACAACTTCATTTTGTAACTTTATGAACTGGACTAGTGGTCTACTTAGAGATACAGTCTGCACTTCAAATCCCTACGCTCTTTGTGTAAGCCAAATTAATCATGCAGTTTCTTTAGTCCTTGCCTTACCAAAGAAACAGGGGCCGGTTCCCCGATAACGCTCACTCTTAGCGCGCTAAGAAGACTCAAAAGATAAATCTTACCAACGTTGTTTATGTTCCTAAGTGTGTTCCCCGAAGTGTCCCTTAGGAAGCTTCTTAACACGTTGCCTCTTACGTTTGACGTTACAAAGGAGCTGTCCCAAGTGAAGGTGCTGAATTAGTTGGCATCGATTGCTCAGAAATCGATTTTCCACTTCACGCCAAGGTGCATGACGGCGTTAAGAAAGACAACACGTTCTATGCAAATGAAACATTCCTCAAATTATTCCAGTAACTTTTATTTTAACATAGTTTCAATTATCAGAAAAATATAAACTATTAATTAAATTATCAAATTGTCAGTAATAGCCTATGTTCATACGATATGTTGTGACGGGTAGACTAACCGGGTAGGCCTCGCTAATCATCCACCCTTCTATCCCGTTAGGTCACTTGTGCCGCTTATTGACATGGGTTTAACAACTTATGTAATTATGTAATACACTTTTATATTAATGGTAAGGTACCTTACAATTACAATTTATTGGCAAGCAGCTGCAGTTACTTCTGTTTAATACGGTATTGATTGCCATTGGTTAATGTTTTCAATAAAAAGCAATCTACAATGAACAAAGAGAGAGTTAGATAGCCTACAGAATGGTGGGGAAGCAACCGTAAAAAAAGGGCACCAAGCTTCTCGTCAGAGGAACTTGAAGTTTTGCTGGACGAGGTGAGCTTGCACAAGGTGACACTGTTTTTAAGCTTTCGGCCAGCGCCGTATTTGATTCAATAAAAGGACACGTTGGATCGCTGCCATAGTTGGTCGCTTCTGGACACCACCATGCTTACCCATTTATAGATCGTAATCATTTAGAGGCAAATTCTTTGCCAGCTTTTAATTATCAAAAGTGATTGCCAATTTGAACGCTTTAATGACATTACGAAATAGGCTAATTAGGTCTACCAACATATTAATACTGATACCAAATAAAGTAAACTTCATAAATAGGCCTATATCCAATGTGAACATATTTTATTATTAGTCTTAAAATGTCCATAACATAAAATCATCGTTGAGCCACAACATTGTCAACATACTGTACCATAGTTTGACTACTGCGCTGCACTGATTTCTAAAGACTGCTGCACAGTGGCGGCGACTAGCGTCTTGAGCTCAAACGACGCTAAGGAAGAGCTTACGAATGGTCCAGACCAACCTTACGAAAGTGTGACTTACAGAAGATATACTTAGCGTACGAACGTGTCGGGAATCGTGCCATAACGTTAAGAGAGAGGTTAATTAAGGGATAATGTATTGTCCGCCGGTAATTATCAGAAAATAAGTCCCGACAGGAAGAACAGAACCCCGACGCGCAGCGGAGGGGTTTTGCTTCGACCTGAAGGGACTTATTTTCTGATAATTTCCGGCGGACAATACATTATCCCGCTTATTACACGGCTACTTGCCAAAACGAGAAAAGAAACCTAACGCAATGGGTCTTTAAAATTATTTTGCTACCGTTTCGTGTCTTCTGCTGACAAAATAAATAGTTCGCCACACAGATAGAGCTTGACAGTTTCAGGTGTTGCGTGGCAACGTCTTACTAGCTTACTCTCGCCAAAGATTCTATAGTTAACTATCAACCGTCTCTGCTTTCCCTTTCAATGAAATTCCATTGCAATAAGCGAACAGACGTCTTGCGGAGGGATATGAAAGACGTTAATCAACCCATTGCCATTGACAGCGGTGATTATATACTTTGCCGGTGATTTATGTAGATTTAACATAGGCCCGAACGTTGGGAAGGCCCATTCATGTGAATGGAACTTTCTGCCGCACTCTGAAGAGCCGTGTAATAAGGAATAGGTTAAGAACTACTTAGCGATAAGAACGTTTTGGGGAATCGGCCCGTCAGATCTCTGGCATTTTGTCTGAACATTTTTGACTATGCTGTAATGTATGTGTGGAGAATTAATGTGTTTATTATTATAATGCAACAATACATCATATTAATCAGTATTTTGCTGCATGAATAGTCAGTAATCAGGACATTAGCATCAAAGTACAGTCTTTGAGTACGATAATTAATAAGGTTTGCTTACTATTTGTTAGCTGACTAGGCTGTAAAATTATATGTCCAAAGAGAAACAAACTAGGGTTATGTTAGACTACAAAAACAAAATTGTGCCTACAGTACTTGCAAATTTAGTTTGAAATGTTTGACTTTGTGTATTTGTTCTTAATACCATACAGGTTATTTTTGATGATGTTGTGTGAAACATTAGCGACTATGAATGACATACTTAATACCTACCCTTCATCATGACTTTCATACACTGCCTGGTAAAAAAAGGTCACCTCCGGGATTTAACTAAGCAAATAGGTAAGAGCCTCCCTGTGGAGGCAGTGCTATGATCTTAGGTTGCTGCAGTTGGTCAGGTCTAGGTTTAGCAATGTTATGTGCCCAAAGAATGACGCCAGCTGCATGACTACCTTATGCTGAATGACCAGGTTATTCCATCAATGGATTTTTTCTTCCCTGATGGCACGGGCAAAATCCAAGATGACAATGCCAGGATTCATCGGGATCAAATTGTGAAAGAGGTTCAGGGAGCATGAGACATAATTTTCACACATGGATTGACCACCACAGAGTCCAGACCTTAACCCCATTGAGAATCTTTGGGATGTACTGGAGAAGACTGCGCAGTGGTCCGAATCTCCCTTCAATACAAGATCTTGGTGAAAAATTAATGCAATGCTGGACGGAAATACGTGTTGTGACATTGCAGAAGCTTGTGGAAATGATGCCACCGCGAATGCATGCCGTAATCAAAGCTAAAGGTGGTCCATCAAAATATTATGTGTGTGTGACCTTTCCTTTGGCCAGGCAGTGTATTATAGTTTGTCCTCCAGGTGCTGCACCAGGCAACTGTTTTTGAAAGACAGTAGCCAGATAATGTCATGTTGGTCATTGCACTGGTTTTACCAAATGCAGTTGTTAAAGCCTAGTGGCACCTGTTGTCTACATGCTTCCAAATTTGTAACGGCTATAATCGATCATCATTTCCCACATTAGCAGACCAATCCCAGTAGGCCTACAAACAATGCTAAAACCTGGTTGGTGCTTGCATTTTTTTCTCTTGTATTTCCCTCATGAGCAAATGGAAGAATCAGTAATGCATGCTGAAATCAATCAAATAAAAAAGTTTAAAAGATTTTTTTCATCAGTGGACGACATGCAAGTCCTTTGCAATTCCAAGATCTTTGTGCACAGTGCATAATGAAAGTGAGTCTTTTACATGACTGCCAGTCTCCTTTTCAGTATGACTTTGCCATTTACATTAATCTGATTATGTGGCTTTAAGGTAGAACCACTACAAAGACATCCTCTATACTGTATTCCCCAACAGTTCTCAATAAAATTGCAGAGCTGTACTCAAAGCTGCCATATTGTTCAGGCACCACAAAAGTTTTAAGTTCACTCAACTAGTTTCCCAGTTATTGATTATTTTGACAAGATTAGCTCTTAGTATATGAGTAGAACTGACCAAGGAGGTATTAGGAACTGACCCCCTTAACTAATTTCTTTCAAGAGTGGATTGAAATTACGTCTGACGTAATAAAGACGTGCAACTTCATTGGTTAGGTTCATATCAACATGGCAAATAACCTAATAAACTACACAAACCAACATAAACCAATAAAAAAATCGGAAATCCTAATGAATGGTGAATTAACTAGTCTACGATCGATTGTGGCAGTTGTAAATTGATACACTTTGACATCGTAGGCCTAAGACTAATTGTTTGCAAGGACTGCTGCGCACCCGGATGTAGGCAGGCAAGCTGCAAGCAATCAGTGAGATGATCCATCAATCATCATCAGACTGCAAGCCTTATAGCCTCTACTACACAAAGGTAAGAACGCGCCTTAATGAAGGTGTAGGCCTACTTTGTTTATTTATTTGTGTACCGTCTTCCAGCGGGCAGACCTCAGCTAAAGTGTAGGCTATGTAAGAGAGACCTTTTGCGGGCTAGCTGCATTTTAGCGAGTTAACTAAAGTTTGTTGTCTGAGCTGTCAGCCAGCCAGCCAGCCAGCTTGTTGTTGCACTACTTTAGTGGAAACTGGACAGACAAACAGTATGGTTTAGCATTACCAACGATCCTTTTATCAACCGTTTCTGGTGTGGCCTACTTTGGCCGCGCAGGTTAGACACCAAAGCAACGTTTCATAAGTTGGAAATCAAACACATGACACGCACAAACAGGCAGCGCACTTTTAAACATTTTATTAGTAGCCTGCCATAAGCTATATGGTTCGCATTAGCTGCTAGCCTATGTAATGCAAAGTAACACTGCAGGGTAATTCTTCAACTATGATACTTTTCTTGTCCTTGGAAGAAATAAAAATATTTAGGCTACTTTTGTTTTTGGTGGTGGAAATGACATGGTGACGTGGTGGAAATGGCATTGCCCTAAAAACACAGTTTATTTGCTTCATAGTAGGCCTACTATCTAGTAGAACAAAACATCATAATTACATAACATATGGCAGGGACGCATTTTTTTGTTTTAAATCTTAATGCTTTTAAATCTTACATTTGTCTATGTATATCATGTCATCTCCACCACACTTTGTCATTTCCATCACAACACATATTTTAAGTTAAACATGTAAAAATAATACAACATTTCTGGAAAATTAATTAATTGAATATTTTGGCTGATATGTGTAATATTTAATAAAAAACATTTGGAACAGTAGATGTTATTTTTGCTTGAAAACACACGTTTTGTTGTGTTTTGGAAACATGTGATTGGGCAGTCGTGGCCTACTGGTTAGGGCTTCGGACTTGTAACCGGAGGGTTGCCGACCAGTAGGAACGGCTGAAGTGCCCTTGAGCAAGGCACCTAACCCCTCACTGCTCCCCGAGCGTGGCTGTAGCAGGCAGCTCACTGCATTGGGATTAGTGTGTGCTTCACCTTACTGTGTGTTCACTGTGTATTGAGTGTGTTTCACTAATTCATGGATTGGAATAAATGCGAGACCAAATTTCCCTCACGGGATCAAAAGAGTATATACTGGAAATGACAGACTTTTGGAATAAAATGTCAAAAATATATATTATTCAAGTGAAATCTTTACAGCCACTATTAGGGCAAGTTTCTAGAAAGAGTAGATAATTAAACCATGCAAAAAGATTTTTACTGAAAGATGTTACATTTTCTGAAAATTACCAGGTCAAAGAGTACCATAGTTGAAGAATAACCCTGCAGCAATAGAATATGTCTTATATTAACATCAATTCCAGTTTTGTTAACACGGATAGGAAGCCAAGTTGTAGCTCCGAACTTACTGACAATAGCCTAAGCATGATCAATGGCAACATCCGACTCTGATAGGCCTGCCTATACAGAGAGATGAAGAGACTGTCTGACTGACTTTTGTTCAAAAAAGTGCAAGGAACCACCATCACACCATGGTAAGTGATAACTTACTTGTCCTCCATTTACTAGTGTCACAATGTAGCCAACGTGTAGCCTATATTACTATAAGTTATAGGGATATTTTGTAAGCATTTATTTACCAATGAGAATAGCCTAGCCTAATGTTTTCCTTTTGCATCTCTCCAAAGGGATACAAAGGCTAGGGTTGAGTGATGTTTTTGTATCAAAGAAGGGATGACACCTTAAGACTTATTTTATGTGGCATTTTCAAAATGTGTTGGCTATGCAGGTCATGTGACACCTCTTCCGAGACACAGGCTCAGTTACTTTGCCATTGTTATGACCGCCGCGCAGCATTGTTTTTCGTTTTGATCTGTAGCCCCCCCCGCTGGACTGGACCCCCCGAAAGGAGGGTAGGGCAGACACAGTTTTCTGTGAATATCTCGAGAACCGTAGGGTTTAGGAGGACCTTTTTTTTTTGTATGTTGATCTCAAGGGGCCATGTCAACCCATTCCATAACCATTCATTTCATGTATAGCGCCACCTAGTTAAACACAAAAAAGTAAAAATGAGGTGTTGTAATCGCAGGTATCTGTGACCTAACATAGTCAAAACTGCACGAAATTGGAAGTGTAGGATGATTATGACACCCTCTGTATGCACGCCAAGTTTCGTGGAATTCCGTTCATGGGGGGCCACACAATAAATTAATTTATGTTACTATACACCAACTGGCCTGTAGGTGGCCGGAGACAGTTTTCTGTGAATATCTCGAGAACCAGAGGGCCTAGGAGGTCCACCTTTTTTATGTATGTTGGTCTTAAGGGGGCATGTCAACCCATCCCATTACCACTTATTTCATGTATAGCGCCACCTAGTTAAAAATTAAAAAGCAATAAATTAGGTGTTTTCATCACAATATCTCTGGCTGACAAGGTCAAAACTGCACGAAATTAAAAGTGTAGGGTCATTATGACACCCTCCGTATGCATGCCAAGTTTTGTGTACTTTCGTTCAAGGGGGGCCTTACAATAAAATAATGTATGTGTACATTTAGTGACATACACCAACAAGGATTCCCGGGACACTGAAAGACCGGGGTACACAAAACTTGGTGGGCATGTAACCCCACATGGATAGCATGGAACCGTCGTTTTTCGTTTTGATCTGTAGCCCCCCCGCTGGACTGGACCCCCCGAAAGGAGGGTAGGGCAGACACAGTTCTCTGTGAATATCTTGAGAACTGTAGGGACTAGGATGACCATTTTTTTCCGTATGTTTGCCTCCAGGGGTCATGTTAACCCATTTCATGTACACACATGTGCACAAACAGATACACACACACACACATACATTCACAGTAATCATACGTATGACACATACTCACACAGACATATGTACGCTTGCATGCACAGGCACATACGCAGGCACACACACACACACATAACATAAACATGTACATGCACACAATTCAAGAATTTCTTAGGAATTATGAACAGGCAAGATGGAGGTGCGGTTGTATAAAATGAATTTTACATGTGAAATCTATGAACTAATCATGTTTTGGTACTTGTTGTCTAGCAGATATCAGTGAGAATTGAGTGTGGATAATGCAATTTAGTGAGACAATTAGAATCATATAGGCCTTTCAGCGTGATTTATTTTTGTGGAAAAAATGTGCTGGACTGGGCGGCGGTTATATTTTGTACCGCTCTGCTGTACATCTAGTTAGTTAAATCACAGTCAGTTTTCAAGGGGCAGCCCATTACCATGCATACACCACTCATGCATTTGCTCATTCCAGTCTATTAATGCAGTGTTTTTCAACCACTGTGCCGGGGCACACTAGTGTGCCGTGAGAGATCAACACGTGTGCCGCAAAAAATTACCCAAATGTCACTCACTGGTCCAGAAAAACAACTGTTGCATCAAAGAATTTATAACCACATGCTCTCACTGATTGTATGATTGCCCTATTTGTGGTATGCAGGCATTGTACAACGGGGGCCCCATATCCAGTATTCACAGAATCATCACATCCAGTTCATAACAACAATTAAATTAGATATAGTGACCTACAAATGAAACAGAGGGCGCTTGTTTTATTTAGCAGGTCTTGCATAGAAGCCATAATAAGGCCATATCTGTGTATTATTTGAAGTTTTAGGCTATGGTATGTTTATTTTTTTTTCACACAGGATGTTAGTGTGTCGTGGGACATTTTAAGTGTCAAAAGTGTGCCGTGGCACAAAAAAGGTTGAAAAACACTGTATTAATGCACTGAACATTCATCTCTCACGATTTCATAGAAAGAGAGAGCAAGAGGTTGCATATCAGGAGCGTGAAGGAATTAATCTTGTATTTACATGTAGATGTTGCATTTACAGCAGAAGGAAAATTACTCTGCAGGCCCTTCCCATCTTCCTGTGGGAAGATGGATTTTTTAAGACCTGGAATGTAAGTTTTTGATTAAATTGTGTGTCCTCTTTCACTCTTTCTTCTTTTTTTACTTTGTCTTCTCTATATATCTCTATTTCTATTCAGCCCTCTCTGATACTACCTTGCAGCCAAAAGACAACAACCACAACCATCTTTCTAGCCACCAGAATAGCAATTAAATCATACTACAGTAATTCACCAAGAATGTCATATTTGGGAATTTTACCTTAACTTTTCATTCACTGGTATTTCATATTATATTAAATACACATGTAGTGTTTTTCATTGACTACTCTACTCATTAACTAATTACTGTCATGTTCTTCAGGCAGAAGAAATTGACCTGCCAGACTTCTCCGATGCAGCTGTAGCTATTCTCACTGTCTCGGGTGATACAGACTCCCTTGTGAAGTTTGGTCCTGCTATCCATTCTATAGTTCTTGACGGAGATATTGCTGTGTGTGATATAGCAGTTGACAGAGACATAATTTGGCTATTTGGCTTAATTTATGCACTTCATCTCGATTATCCAATTGTCCTACACATTTAATTTCATTCAAAAAAGTATAATGGGTTTGAAAGACCTGAAGCAGTTACCTCCTAGACTGCTGCTTAGCCTTAAAAATAAATTGCTGATGATGGATGAGTAAGCATTCTGTTTTCCAAATCTCATGGTTGGTACTGCCAGCATGTTAATACTCAAGCAAGCAATAGAGCTTTTCGCTTTTATTTATGTTGGCCTATTATTTTGTTATTTGAGTATTATTACCTTTGTTGAAGTGGTAAAAGGTTGTTATTTATTTGATGTTCTGTATTAACTGCATTGCTGGGGATGTTGTTCTGTTAGAATTCTAATGGAATTCTTAAATAAATGGAATCTGCATTGAAATTGTCTTTTGAGTAGTTTTTATTTGAATCATACAAATAAAATATTTTTGATTTTGAGGTAAATAGTAAACCTAAACAGTCAAAAAATGTGTTTCAATAGAGTGAAGTCAACTTAAAAATATAAGAGACTGAAGTGACAATGTTTAGGTTTGAGAAACTGAATGAGTCATGGTGATAACATGAATATATTATTAGGAGTGATAACTTAAAAACATCAACTCCATTTCCAGTGTCAATTTTTTTAGTTTTAACAATGGTTTCAAAATGATCAGGTTCATTGAACTTATCAACGATTTAAGTAGCGATTACTTAAAATGTTTGTTTGTCAAATTATAATGTTTCAGTTCATCAACTTTCTAAAAAAATGAGTGTGAATAACTTCTAGTTTAGAGTAGTAATTACTTAAAATGTTTGTTTGTTGAAATTATTTGTTTTAATGTTGTTCATTTTCTCAAAGATTTGGAGTCTTAAGAGCTTGTCTGACTAATGTAACAATAACTTAAAACATCTATTTCTCACATCATTCTTTTTAATTTTATCCTTGTCCTTAAAGATTTTGAGCATTAAAAAAAGTCTCATTTTAAGTAGAAATTATTAAAATATTTTTTAACATAGCTAAATATTTTGAGGTAATCAGTTTCATCAAATATTTTGAGTTCATTGAACCTTTTGGGGTTTACAGTGTAAACACTGAAAATCATGGCACTGTTATGATGTTTGCCTAAGTTTCTGTTGATAATTGGCCATAATTGTCATTTGAGTCCCAGCATTCAACTGAATAAGGCTCTAAGCCTGTAAATCTATATTTGATTAATTCAGTAATTTCTAGGTTGTGAAAGAATTATATGGGTATTATACAGTATATGAAAAATGAAACATGTGAGTATTATTTAATATGCAAAATTATTATTTTAACCTTACATAAAATCCTTGGGTTACACTTTACTTGACAGGTGTCGCCATAAGAGTGACATGACACTGTCATGAATGTGTAATAAACAAGTCATAAACATTTATGACATAACGCTTCTGTTATTAAGTGACATTTGTTTTTTGTCATAACAAGTTAGGGTTTGGGTTAGGATTAGGATTAGGTTTCATGTGTCATGACAGTGGCATGTGTTCATGACAGTGTCATGTCACTCTTATGTCGATACTGTCATTCAAGTAAAGTGTTATACTTTGCTATATACAATTATTTAACCCAGTTTATCACTAACTATATGAGCTGATCCTGCTACTCTCACAGTAATTTTCATCTATGTTGCATGAGCAACATCCCTAACCCAAACGAATCCACAAGAATAGTCACCCCTCTACGGTTGGAACCACAGTGGGAGTTGGGAGGACATCAAAGTGCTGCAATAAATGTAGCTGCGGTGGTAGAGGTAGCACTGATCCCCAAGTCTCAGACGCTTTTTTCTGAGGTTTTTCGCACATTGCTACAATCTTCACAGCTTAAGTCTCTGAGCTTTAGAGAAGGGGGCCTCTCGGAGGCCAGCAGACCGGGGCCTCATTATCCATCAGACTACACTCAGCCCACTGCTTCTCCTATTAAGGGAGGTAGAGAGAGAGAGAGAGAGAGAGAGAGAGAGAGGTAGAGAGAGAGAAAGAGAGAGAGAGAAAGAGAGAGAGAAACTTATTTTTGCTGAATGATGTCTGAATGCCTTTTGAGTTTTACAGTCTCCATCAGAGGTTCAAAGTTGTGGTAATGTAATTAGCCACCTGTTGTTTTCTTTTTAACACCATCTGGTTCTTAACTACTGTTTCACATCATTGAAGTGGACTAAATAAGCTCTCCTTACCGGCGATGTTACAATGAGATGCACCAATTCTAGCCATAAGTAATAATAAAGCAAGAACATGCATGCATAATATATGAGGATAGGATCATTTTCCTTCTGTTAATTTAATGTTGATCATGATCCGTTCTTGTTTTTAGCTTTGTATGTGTACACTTTGTTTGTGTCCATTAGGCTGAGGTTTTATTGTTTACACTCATCAGTAAGACTGGAGTTTTTCAGAGTTTCAGCTATGTCTCTTACAGTTAACAGTTTGCAATATTTCTTATTAAAAAACAAACATCTTTTGATCTTTGAGGGTAAGGTCTGAGGTTTGAGGGTAGGTTTTATTTCAACAGAAAAGTTTGGACAAAACAGACACATAACAGTAAATGTCATTAAAATCCTTGCTGTTCCCTAATGAACAGAAACAGTCAGTAGTTCTAGTAACTGATTCACTCTGTGATTCTGTTATTAATTAATACCACTGTGGCTCGCATGCTCAATTGGCAGATATGCCAACACACTTATTACAATAAAAAACAATAAATGAGACCTCCACTTAATCAAAATACGGTGACATTGTGGTAATAAAATGATAATTATTTCATATAACATTTATCAAGCCGTTACAACACCAGGTGCTGTGGAAGTAGAACAACAAATAAAAACATCAAGTGAGAGTGAAGCACAATAACATTGGGATTTTTTACGACTTTCACCACACAAGACGGTGGCAACCAGAAGAAGAGCAAGGTGATGCCTGCTTGATAACCCCAGTAAAATGCTCTCGAAGGCTGTTCTGCTGGTGATGTTTTTTGCAAGGTTGATTTGTTTTATATTTTTTGCTACGATTTTGATGGTAAATAGGCTTGGTTGTTGATAGACCGCAGTGTGAAATCTCCTAGCACTCAGAATTTAACATCTCTAGTGTTGAAAAAAAAGAAGAAAATACTGCACAGTCAACAGGACTTTCTACGACTAAGCTCACGCAAATCTGTGAATGTTTTCATAGCATTCTTAAGTAACAATGTTTCTGGAAATTGTCCAAAAATCGTACGATTAACTTATGATGCTTTTGGGAAACTGGGCCCAGAATAGTAAGGTAAACTGAAGCATAAAACTAATTTAAACTGAAAAGCAAAAGTAGAAAACAGAACATAATAGGACGTTATAACAGGAAGGAATAATAGGAAGTTGTTAATAATAAACAAAAAATAGGAAAATTAAAATGGTAAAAGGATAAAAGGCAACCAAGGATAAAACACCAAATCAAAATGAGCACAAAACATCAGCTGATGAAGGGAGAGAATAAAGTAGATTATGTGTTCTAAACATTTAGGCAATTCAGTTTCTCCGGATAGACTACAGAGACAGGAGAAGACATTTTGAATAAATAAATAAATAATACAATTGCAGAAGAAATATCTGAAGCAGTGGGGCCTCAGTTGCTTTTTAAATTCTTATTGAAATATTTACGTGTGGAGAACAACAAATGCCTAGCTGCCCAAACATTGTCCAGACACTCTTTCTAGGGACTAATAGACATTTACTTTTGGGTCATTTCATGCCAAATCACTTCAAGGCTGGGAAATTCCCCTTTGTTTTTCTCACATTTTTATCATACCCCTCATGCCAGATATGAGCCCAGGCCAAATTGCAGAGCTGAACCAAAAAAGTTTACAAAAATAACTCAATTTGAACTAATGTACCCTTATTTCCCTCTTGCACTGCCCAAAGTGAGATGTGGCAATTTCAAACACTGATATTGTCACGGTACACAGAAGAAGGACTAGGAGATAGTGAACACGGTGATGGAGATTTATTGAATAGTAATTTATTGAATATTTATTGAAAAGTACTTGTAGGTCTAGAATTCAAAGCAAAGCAAACACACAGGAGATCAGACTAAGGCAATTAAAGAGAGAGAGCAATGTCCAACAAAGTCCATAATTCCATAACTTATCTAAATCCACAGAATGCTGAAGAGCAGGCGAGAGAGCGAGTCTTTGGCTGGGTCCTTAATGCTACTTTGACGAGGCCAGACAAAGTGTGTGTGTGGAGGGAGGCCTGATATAGTGCAGCTGATCAGCTGATTGATCAGCTGCAGGTGTAAGGCTTCAGTAGGCAGGGAGAGAGAATGAGTGACAGGAGTGTGAGTCTGATGAGTGGGCGTGGCTGGGGAAGTGGCTGGTGCTGCTGAAGAACCTGGCAAAGCTGTGACAGATATGTTCAGCACCGTTGAGGATGTCAGGACTCTGGTTACCTTCCCCTTGTAGAGTCTGAATCTGAGGGCAGACATGACCTTCAACTATTATTAAGACAGTGGTACTGTATGGAGGGGTGGGTTTTCAACACAATTCACTATTGTAAGAAAAACTTCTTCCACTGACTGAATAAATACAAACATACATTGTATTAACAGCACCCTCAAAAGTTTTTTTGTTTGTTTTACCTCAACATGTTTTACCTTTTCCCCAAATCATTTTGATGGCACATAAACCATCCCCCTCTGAAACAAAAAAGAGCTGCTGTTCTACAGGAATTCAGAGATTTTTTTTTACAGATTGCTGTCGGTGCATTCCGTCTATATATATTATATCAGAGTTATGTTTATACTTTGTTATAAAACACTTATTTTTAGTTTGTTTATTATTGCACTTCTCAACTGTAGGGGGCCAAATCTTGTTAATGGTGCATTTAAGTCTATACGTACTTTTAATAAAAAATACAAATTTCAACATGCAAATTCAAATTCCATGAAATCCTTGTATCATCATTTGTGTTTAAAGTTTGATTTGCATACATTCAGATTCTACAGGTTGAAGCAATGCATAGTAAACATTTGTGTGAGGGTTTAATTTAATAGCCAAAACGTTATAAACTTTTGGTATTGGGCTATAAACTTTGCTTCTGCCTATATCTGGAGTATTGCCATATATAATACGAATTTGGAGAAACACAGAGGTGAGGTGGGTCAAGTGGGGACCTCTAGGTAATTTGTGATGGAATAACCCATTCTCAGTGCTTTTCCACAGTCTTGGCTTTCATAAGATCGGGCAGCCACTTGCCTCCTTGTCATCCTCCTTCAGTCTGTGTGTAATGATAGATATATCTGATCTCTCAAAGTGTTGCTGTACAGCTGCCCAGCGAGGGGTTATCATCCTATTGGCTTAATGGGGGTGAAGAAGCAAAGCCGAAAATTTAAAGCAACTTCACGCCGTAATCTCCTCTGTATGCAGTCACGGCCCCACGGTCATCGAGATCACATGGCTAATCTCCTAGCAGTGGAATTAGAGATGGCAAATATGGCAGAAGCTGAATTCATTTGACCTGAGATGGAGATAGAGGTTTGAATTTACAATCAGCACAGAAACTTTACTCACACAACAATACTCTCTGAAAAGGCCTTCATGAATCATGTTATAAATGGAGAAACTAATTATTGCTTTATATTGTCATGTATAATTCAGTATGAGTAGTAGTTGTTTCACAATCAGGGTAAGAGATTGAACCTTCTTGAAATATCGTTATTGTTATCTTTTTTGTTTAATCCACTGTACAAGTACATTGAATAAAAAATGTTCCTTGGCATCTGGTCATTGAAAATTCTAATATAGTTATATAAGTATAGTTCCACTGTTAAAATCATTGTTTTGAACCATATGAACAATATGACCGGAATACCCCTTTAGTAAGGTCCAACAATAGCCAGTTCCATATTTAACATATTCAGAGCTGGGGAACATATTTTTCAGATTCCTAGCCCTACCCTTACCCCTAGCTCTAGGGAACTTACTGTAGGACCCTTTATCATGTTTCCATTATATGCCATATACATCTGGGGAGCATTGAACCCATGGAACATAGAAATGGCCTGGTAATGAGAAGTGTCCATTGTTGCATCAAGCCCTGTTTTCCCTTTCTATTTAAATCTTCCGGACTGTTTTTGAGAAACAATACCACTCAAAAAAGTAGGATCTTGAAGCATGGAAGATAAATTGGCCAAGGCTGAGAGACCCATTTAGAATTCCAAGGGCAAGGAAGAGGAAAGGCAATTTAAGATATCCTGTCATTACCAATGCATGAAGCATAATGGCAAAGTGCTTTCAGTACTCTGTTCAGTTTACTGCCACGTATACCTAATTGGCTGAGAGCATTGTTTTTGCAATTAGAACAATTAAGACAGGTCCGAGTCCATTAGGCAAGATACTAAAAATATTTCTCACAAGTGAAAATGCCATCTGACTGCTTTGAATTGTGACCTTTGGTGGTTGAAGGTTGATTTTCTGATTTCAAGAAGGTGCATAAAGGCAGAGATTGTATGGGAGGTGGAAAGATCACAGAGGCAAGAGACTGCAGGATGTAAATGGCAGATGTGTCTTATCTGACAACGCCATGGTAACATATTGATCAGCTTCTGTGATACAGGTACATGAGCTCGATATAAATCGAGAAAGAGGCCCAATGGCCTGCAACTGTGAAAACTGAGAAACTAGCTTATGTGTTTAAATGTCAGCATGGATTTGTCTACAACATGCTAGACAAAAGCTGCCCTCTGAAGATGTATGTGTTTGTGTGTGTCCACCCAATTATACAACCATATGTTGTATACAGCAATCAATAATGATATGAAATTGCTGAAAGGTTGATCCTATGAAAAGTTTGGCACCGATATGTATGATAATTGATTGCAAAATTTGTATTTACAGTCAATTGGATGAAGCCAAATCTCAATCAGTGTTGATGCACTGGCTGTTAAATTATTTTTTAAAGAGGCATTGTCTTTATTACATGGATGTGCCTTTCGTGTAATCACTATATTACACTGACCTGGTGTGGCAGAGGGTAGGAGCTAAAGGTAAATAAAAGCATTTTGTAAGTTTTGTATAGTTGATGCTCAAATCTGTTCTAATGTTAATTACATTAGGTAGCAGTACAGACTTTGAGTCTAAAATGAGAAAATTTACTTTTTGTCACATCCATAACACCAAATGCCTTGGCATATGATGTGAAGGATAACATTTATTTTTGTGCATTTTTTCTCATGTACATTCTTCAGCCAAAAATAGCAAATGCTCAAATTTCATGTAATCATTCACATCATATCATACCATCACATTTTATTGGTGTTATGGATGTTACAAAAAACGTAATTTTCCATGGAATTGTCCTGAGTCAGCTAATGCCCTAAAATGCATACAAACAGCACAGCTGTTAACAACAGCACAGCTGGCATTGGTAACGCCTTATATTAGGTGATATAGTCTTAAAGGCTTTTCTGACAACAGCTATGACACCTATGTTTATCTGACCTTCACATGACTAGGGATGGCACAATACTACCTTTTCATGCCTGATACCAATCCCGACACCACAACCTTGAGTGTCTTCCAACACGGAAACCTACGTACATACAGTATATACAGTATGACTAACTAGCATGAAAATTAACTTGAAGATAATACTAAAAGTTGGCCATAATTACTGCATACTGTAACTGTTGCTGTACTGGTAAGTATTTTAAGGGCAGCAGCAACACATACAGTGTGTTGCCATTTTGTTTCTAAATATTTTGCCATGACAAAATTAAGTTACAGTATTCTGTGTCTCCTGGATCCATGTGAATAGAGCCAGATTTCAGATCAATACCGACAATCAAAGCATTGAAGTCGCAATATATTTTCTCTCACACAAATGAACAGCTGTGGCTGTGTTTTTCCCACCTCTCTTCCTCCTTTGGCCATATCAGACAGTGTCTATTCATTACTGCCTAACACGGCCGCTGCCACGCTGCGATGAGAGCACATGCATCTGCCCCTCACTGCGGCTGCAAATCTGCCACAGACGTTCCGGTGAGTGAACACTGCCAGAGGATAATGCACCGCTGCCCTGGGTACCCATGTGGGGTGGAGTTGGGGGGTTTGGGGGTTGGTTGCTGTACATCTACCTCTGATCTGAATATTAAAAAAGAAACAGAGGCCAGGCCCCGGCGACTGCATCAGTCAATCACAATCAACTAATTGCGGAGCTGCAGCGCTCAAATCATGGCTCCGCTGGAGGTTAATGAAAATAGCACCTTGCTGTGACATAACATCTGATCTTGTTAAATGCGCATGTCAAGCGAAACACTGACAGTCTGTCAAAGACTAGTGCCCCTCCAAACGAGTACGCTCACAGGCATCTTTGGGTGATCACTCAGGTGCTTTATCTTGCTAGTACATGACAGGCCCTCTTCATTTAACTCGCCAGGCTGGCGTTGAGGTCTGCAAAGTCCCAACAAAGGAGGAGGGAATAGCTACACGCTGCATTGTAATAGCCCGGCAAGCCCCACCCTGCAGGTCCATGAACCAATGTGATGCATGTTATTGCATTAATAGACTTGATTGCTGCTGAATGCGCTGCAGTGTAAGTAGGGCGATATGTGTGTATGAATGTTTTGAGTATGTTTATCTGCCCAGTGTGCAGAGAGTGTGTGTGTGTGTGTGTGTGTGTGTGTGTGTGTGTGTGTGTGTGTGTGTGTGTGTGTGTGTGTGTGTGTGCGTGCGTGCGTGTGCGTTTCAATATGTGTCTGCAAGTGTAAGTGAGATGGATAACTGGTTCGATATGCTAGTGTGTGTGAGGGGGGTCTACACCATGACAACGCTTTGAGATTAGGGCTGGGAGTTGCTCTGGGAGTTGCTCTGGGGTCAGAGTCATGTTTGAAGCAGGTTAATTGCTTAAGAAGGATGTTGGCAAAGGCATCGTCAGGGCCTCATTAATCATTAAGACTTTTAGATAGCTCAGCAAGTGGCCTTGATGATGGAGCCTAACTGAACCAAAACAGTGTCTTTCTCAGACTGCAAGGCTTGTATCTTTCCGCTGGTCAAATAATCCTTATGGACAATTCTATTCAATTCCAATTTGCTTGTGTAGTGCTGTTTACAAAAGGAAATGGAGTAGGTTCTAAAAGATTCATGGTGTGTACATTCTTCTTGGCTTGTAACCCTTGTTGAGAGGAAACTATTTTAAAACTATTAAAACTCTGCATCTTTGCATCAGTCCTGGGGGACAATCAGATGACACATGAAGTACAGTGGCAGGAGCTAAATATTTCACTGACATATGAAGTACCATAACAAAAGCTAATGTATATTTCCCTTGCATGCCAATCATCTACACGTTGACAGAAACATTTTGTCTAACAATAGCACAATAGCAACAACAGATAACACTGTGTTTGGAGGGATCAGGGAACAGTGAAGCGCTGTTTTTTTTGCATTTTTCTTACATTTGATATGTATCGCCATGTATCAGTACAGTATCTTGAGAGACTGCAAGTTCTGATCTGAAACAAAATTAGTAATCTTTTCTGATGTAATGGGCCTTTTCATACAAGCAATGTATCAAACTGCAATAATGTAAAATGTTTAAGTCCTACTGATAAACATATAAAATAACAACTCTCCACCTATAGGGTGACTAATCGACAGGGTGTCCAGGACACTTAAATCAAAGGAGTGTTGATTCACTTTGGAAGGGTACTGTATATTGCGTGATAGTCTGGCTATGGTGTATTCGTTTTAGGATGTCTTATGCACATTAGGGTGGTTCACAAAATTAATTTTCACCAAATTTTGCCAGATCGCGTTTTGTCTTGTTCCAATTGGCATTGTAAGTATCTGTACCAAAATTCTGTATCAATTGCTGCAGATTTAGGGGTGGCACACTTTTTCACAATATTGACATACACACAATACAAGATGTATTGGTATCCGGATAAAACCATTGCAGATGCTGCATTGAAGAGCATTGGACGACTTTTATAGTCCGTCAGACGAACTCGTCGCCCTGGCATTTTTTAATGCTCAGCTCACTACCATTGGTGGTGGTTAGTGAGGTCCCCCCTTCCCTGTGAAGCGCTTTGAGTGCTAAATAAATGTAACATGTTGTTGTTGTTGTTGTGTTGATGCTGAAGAAAAAGAGACAATGCTGAGAAATCTTGAAAGACGCCCTGGGAAGATGCTCAAAGACTTGATGCCAAGTCTTTCTTCCACAAGAGCAGTACTACCATCTCTAGCCTCTTCACTCGCTGCTCAATCCACTTCTTCGAGGTTCTTACTGAAGGCCAAATGGATGGCAGAAGTAACCCTGATGATGTGAGGTCCATTCTCACAGATGAGAACCTGCGTCAAAAAGTTCATTCCTTGAAGGTCATCAACGACAGCGCAGAGAGAGGCATTGCCCTTATTAAATGCTGTCAACAATCTGTGCGAAACGAAGACCAAAAGCAAACAAAATGTTGTGCAAGGACAGAGATAAAGTATCAAAAAAAACAAAGTCATCATACAGCGAATAGTGTTTGAACTGTTCTAATGTTCTTACTCATTAAGTACAGGAAGAGATTATTAATGACCATACTTATCTTTTATTTTCTTCCAGTTTCTGGTTCCTGCGAAAGTTATGCATTCTTAGGTTGAGCAATTGTGAAAAAGTGTGCCACCCTTTACTGGCATCCTATTGGCTCAATTTTGGGTACAGATGTTCAAAATGTCAATAGGAACAAGGCAAATGCTTTAACTTATACCATCATATTGTGAACCACCCTAATGCACATGTTCAAATTATATGTAAATCTAACCTTATTTATTAGTGCATACTGTGATTTGCACTATATAAAATGAACATTGTTATATGTGATACATAGCACCAAGGGAATTCAGTGTAAAGTGATGCCATGCCTCACTTATGATGCTTATAAAACTACTTCCAAAAGAAACTGCTGGTTAAAAATGAAGTGATATTTTGAATTGATTATCATTGTTTTCATACTAACTGCTAATTGAAACTAGATGTACCGCAGAGCGGTACAAAATATGACCGCCGCCCAGTCCAGCACATTTTTTCCACAAAAAGAAATCACGCTGAAAGGCCTATATGATTCTAACTGTCTCACTAAATTGCATTATCCACACTCAATTCTCACTGGTATCTGCTAGACAACAAGTACCAAAACATGATTAGTTCATAGATTTCACATGTAAAATTCATTTTATACAACCCCACCTCCATCTTGCCTGTTCATAATTATGAGAAATTCTTGATTGTTTGTGTTATGTTTATGTTATGTGTGTGGGTGTGTGTGTGTGTGTGAGTGTGTGTGTGTGTGTGTGTGTGTGTGTGTGTGTGTGTGTGTGTGTGTGTGTGTGTGCGTGCCTGCGTATGTGCCTGTGCATGGAAGCGTACATATGTCTACTGTGTGAGTATGTGTCATGATTACTGTGAATGTGTGTGTGTGTGTGTATCTGTTTGTGCACATGTGTGCACATGAACTGGGTTAACATGACCCCTGGAGGCAAATATACGGAAAAAATGGTCATCCTAGGCCCTACAGTTCTCAAGATATTCACAGAGAACTGTGTCTGGCCTACCCTCCTTTCGGGGGGTCCAGTCCAGCAGGGGGGCTACAGATCAAAACGAAAAATGACAGTTCCATGCTATCCATGTGGGGGTACATGCCCACCAAGTTTTGTGTACCCCGGTCTTTCAGTGTCCCGGGAATCCTTGTTGGTGTACGTCACTAAATGTACACATAAATTGTTTTATTGTAAGGCCCCCCATGAACGAAAGTACACAAAACTTGGCATGCATTCGGAGGGTGTCATAATGATCCTACACTTTCAATTTCGTGCAGTTTTGACCATGTCAGCCAGAGATATTGTGATGAAAACACCTACTTTTTTGCTTTTTAATTTTTAACTAGGTGGCGCTATACATGAAATAAGTGGTAATGGGATGGGTTGACATGGCCCCTTGAGATCAACATACAAAAAAAAGGTGGACCTCCTAGGCCCTACGGTTCTCGAGATATTCACAGAAAACTGTCTCCGGCCACCTACAGGCCAGTTGGTGTATAGTAACATAAATTAATTTATTGTGTGGCCCCCCATGAACGGAATTCCACGAAACTTGGCGTGCATTCAGAGGGTGTCATAATGATCCTACACTTCCAATTTCGTGCAGTTTTGACTATGTTAGGTCACAGATACCTGCGATTACAACACCTCATTTTTACTTTTTTGTGTTTAACTAGGTGGCGCTATACATGAAATGAGTGGTTATGGAATGGGTTGACATGGCCCCTTGAGATCAACATACAAAAAAAAATGGTCCTCCTAAACCTTACGGTTCTCGAGATATTCACAGAAAACTGTGTCTGCCCTACCCTCCTTTCGGGGGGTGCAGTCCAGCGGGGGGGCTACAGATCAAAACGAAAAACGATGGTTCCATGCTATCCATATGGGGTTACATGCCCACCAAGTTTCGTCTACCCCGGTCTTTCAGTGTCCCGGGAATCATTGACAGAAATTTGGACATGCGAAAAAGAAAAAAAAAAAATATATATATATATATATATAACCGCCGCTTCGCTGCGCGGCGGTCATAATAATCACTTAAAAATCATCGAAAAGTCAGAAACATTAAAATCACTTAATTTACACATGATGCTCCAAATCTGCTATGAGAATGAAAATAATCAGAATAATAGACTCTCCTAAATCATTGACATACCCTATCATATTATATACATTAACTAACCTAATGCCTTATACACTGGTTATTTCCCGCTTATAGCACATAATGACTGTATGGAAATGTATTTTTTTTTTTAAACTGGTTACATCTTTTCAGCATTTTGAAATATTCTAATGGGCATAATGAAGACAAAATACCAATAGCAAAGCATCAATTACTGAAGTTTCATTTCCTGCTGAGCATAAAGACCTGCAGTTGGGCCAAAGTCATTATCACTGGATACCTCTTTGTGTGTTGAGGGCTCGCACACTTTTTGACATGGGGGTCAGGAAGGCTGGTCGGTGAATGGATGTACGCATTACAAATTGTATATTAATGCAGGAGCCACGATGCAGAATGGTGGTTCAGCCATGGCAGAGGCTGCCCACTCTACCAGTGACAGCACTTTGGAAGTCATTAAGCGGCCGCTGTAATTATGCCATTATGCTGCTCATTATGGAGAGACTGTAGTCTAATCTCCCAGGGGTGCCCAATCACCACCAAACGCCATTAGACAGCTCTTCCTGACAATTCATCACCAGTAGCTCACTAAATGATAGGCTCGCCTCGTGTTCCCCAGCAGAATTCCTCCGGCACAGTAATTCCGAAAGGGCCAGCGAGAACAATGGGCCTAGGTTAATCTCCATGCTAGCTTACAGGAAGATCAAGTCATGGGCAAACGCTATTCCATTTGGTTTCCCTTTCTGTGGGTGGTATGAGTGATGAGAGATGGGGATCCGTGTATGGTCCAAGCGGAGTCAAATTGCTGTCGTCTCGTTGACTCGTTGTGGCTATGTGGCTTTGAAACTATGTTCAGAAAACACAGCCGCCAAATGTGGCATCTTCTCATGTGCTCATGTGTATATTCTCTTTCGTTTGTTATCACAGGCATTTTGTCAGATAAAGGACTCGCCAAACATTTGCCCACCTGGAATCAGAAAATTGACAGGCACCTCATGAGTTGTAATGATCACCTAGTGTCTCCGGGAAGGCAGTCTCTTTTTTTGTTCTTTTTCACACTTTCTCTTCTATCTCTTCTCTCCCTCTCTCTCCTCTCACCTCCATCAGGCACTTCAACTCTTTTCTCCTCACATCCCCTGTCCCCAGGTTCTTCCCTGTTGTGACGGCAGATGTGTTGCTGTCACACCGCAGTGTTACAGTACGTCTGTAGCAGTGGTGTAGTCTAGTTAGCTGTAGTGGATATACTGTGATGTAGTAGTAAGCTGTAGTGGGTATACTGTGATCAACCCCAAATGTTAATATGTATCCTTGCCTATTTTAAGCGGGTATACTGAGAAGGTGATGTTTTTTAAGTGGGTACTGAGATGGTGATGCTTTTTAAGTGGGTATACTGCGATGGTGATGCTTCTTAAGTGGGTATACTGCGTAGTCCTGCATATCACAGACTACACCACTGGTCTGTACTAGCAGTGTTGCGAGTGTTAGCTGAACTTCTCCAAATCAAAAAGGAAGGGACACTGCAAGTCAGCATGGACATACCTGATGTAGTGGGGCCGGAAAGACAAGCTCGCCATGCACTACATCATCAGTGCACTTTCAGTAAAAGCCTGCTGGCAGGGAGTAAGGAGACAATGGGTGACTCAGAGGACCTCACTAGTATTATTTGAAGAGTCTCAAGTTGTTTTAAGTGAGACATCACAGAGTCTGCATTTCTTTGCCTTTCACAGTTATTTGCCGTCAGAATCATAGCCAGTACAGAGACCTTTTCATTCACCTCCAGTCTGTCCTCTAGAATGCCCTGCTGAATTGATGCTGCCATGTAAGAGATGAAAGGACTAAAATGCAGTTGTGTCTGGAATCCAGTGTCTACAGACACACACACCCTTTTTAAGTCTGTAGAGATGGTTGCAGAACTGTCTAGCAGAGTGGGGGAATTGAACACTCCAGATCTTACATAAGGGATTTTAACTTGTCATGATGTACAAAGGTTGTGTGTTTATTTGCACTGCTCGGTGCAGTCTATTTACTTGTACTGACCTCATTTGTTGTGCTTGATTTTTTTGTGCTTGTCATTTATCTAAAGATATGCAGTTACATATCGTATTTATTGATTTATTGAAAACATATTACAACTGAAACAAAAACTGGCTTGCCATTCAAGTAAATGTACATATGGAACTGAGGTGGTGTGGTTGATGGTAGAAATATTAGCCCCTATGCTGAGTCAAATGTTTAGGTATCTACTTTTTATCTTATTTATGCATTCATATTTGTTTAGTGTTTCCATAAAACATTTGGTTCCATAGTCTTTTTAACATGTCACA
The DNA here is from genome assembly GCF_046254945.1 of Alosa pseudoharengus. Lineage (NCBI taxonomy): Eukaryota > Metazoa > Chordata > Actinopteri > Clupeiformes > Clupeidae > Alosa > Alosa pseudoharengus. The sequence goes on along the minus strand of NW_027468576.1, from coordinate 22,761,006 downwards.
TTTTTTACACTGACAGCAACATCCCATAGGGGAGATTTAACAGTCACAACGATGTACAACACAAATCAAGAAGAAACACAAAAATCACAGTTTCACAGTGCAGCCCAGAAGAAACTGCACAGCCCCACCCGCCCCAAGAATGAACTCTTCCTTTTTCAAGCTGTTCACCAACAATGGATTAGGGGTGTAAGAAAGCATGCAAATAATGCCCCAAGATTTCCAGTTGCCAGTCTCTCTAATTAGTTAAATGGCACAAATGCCTTCTGTTGAAATGTGCTAACAAGCAGATTATAAAACAGAGGAGGACCAAACAAATTAGAGAAAAAAACCCCGCGCAACCTTGCGATGTGCTCGCTCCTCCAATTACCGACTGTGTCAGGAAGGAGTGCGTTCATTCGGTAGCAGCAATTTAGTGTGCCCTGGATAGGAGGCGTCTTATCTCCATACTGCTGCGGCTGGATAACATCTGCAAATATCTCCCTGCAGACTTTGAGGGATGCGTGCGCGTGTGCTGAAGACAAACTCATACGTTTATGATGGTGTATGGGTTTGTGTGTTGTGTGTGTGTGTGTGTGTGTGTGTACATGTATGTGTGTGGGTGTGTGTGTTTGCGCGTGTGTGTGCGTATGCGTGGATATGTGTTTGTGTATGCTTTGGTAAAGTAGTGTATGTTTTGCTGTTTCTTTGTTTGGCCTAAGTGATTAAGATTTGGTGCATGGCAAAGTAGGTTTTTATACATTTTATTCAGACTTTTAGTTTTGAAATATATATCTTTTTGTTTAACCCTGAGGCCTTTGCTGTTTGTATCTGACAGATGGCTTATATATGGAGAGGCAGATGCATATATGTTGATCCATATGTTGATCCAAATGTTTTTTTTGTTTGTTTTTAATATATTAATTGCGATCAGAAATAGGCCTATAGGAGATGCGATAACAATAATAAGAAGCATAATATATTTATGCTTAATACTTACAGTAATCAGTGGTAGAAATTAATAAATTTGTTTCATTGACAAAGACACTACTGAGAGTTACCACAGTAGTTAAAAAAGGATTACTACAGAAATGACTGAGTGCATACAGATGTGGGATTATAAGTGTTGATTTATGTTCCAATGTTTTGTGAAAAAATCCCTCAAAGTATCAATTACAAATAGTAAAACTGCAGACAGTTACAGACAAAGTTGTGCCAAGAAACCTCTATAGCAAACAATCCAAGCACTCATTTCAGCATTTTTCAGCATTTTATTATAGGTGGTCTCTCAAAGATTTCCCATGGTTACGGTCAGGGTATACACTGAGATGATACTCTGATCTAATTTACACCGCAAGCAAGACATAAGCACGCGTAAATTAATTCATTTACAAAGTCTCCATCTCTAATGTGACATAACAATGTGTTTATCCATGTGTGTATAGGTGTTTGCTCCAAAAACTCTTTAAAATAGAAGTGAAGCATTTCCTCTAATATGACAGTAAATGCTTTCCTCTAATAGAGAGTAAAATAATTCTATCACTAACAATAGACGTGTGTCAGATGGGTGACTGAAAAACACTTCAAAAACAGCTGTAGTATAAATACCTCATAAGAAACCTATCCGTCGAGTTTTCACATAGATCTCCGTTTCTCGAGGTCACCGAGTACTGACGGAATACGAAACAAAACAAAAACAATCGGTTTTACCTAGCTCGAGTTGCTACAACCAGCAGCTAATCCTGCCAGGCAGCTACAGCACTATACTCCGTGGGCATGTACATGGGGGCCCCAGAGTTTAGCGATATTACTGCCTGGCTGCATTAGTTGCTGGCTGTAGCAACTCAAGCTAGGTAAAATCGATTGTTTCCCTTTTTTTTGTACCAACAGAACTCGGTGACCTTGAGAAACGGAGATCTGTGAAAACTCGCCAGATTTTTTCTTTAACTTTTCATTAAAAGAGGGATCAGTTGATGGCAGACGTCATTTTCACTGTCCTTTAAAAAATGTCCAGAGGTAACATTTCCATATTTTGAAAAACTTTTCTCCACATTGTAAGCATACCATTGACCTAAAACAACACTTTTTAATGATGCTTATTGCTTAATGCCCTAGACACACCTCAAGCTGTCATTGCTGAGTCGGCTGATGAGTAGAGGGAGTTATTAGGCCTAAATACGATGCTGAAATAACACTCTAAACCAAAAGGGGGCTGAAGATGATAGACAGTTTCAGTATTATTAAGAAATGTTTTATTGTGTTTTCCAAAGACAAATGTCAGAGAGAACATTGCAATGTCAAGGTCTAGATTTTATAGATCCAGCCGAAGGCGTCGGAAATGTATTCTAATTGCTGGGCTCATACTAAGGAAGTTGTGCTATCTTTTTCCTCACTCTCGAAGAACCTTCAGGAAATTCATAAACCTCATCTCTGGCTGGAAAACATCAGAAATTAAAGGGATCCTCTCATCTCTTTGGCTCTTTTCATGCCCTAGTTGCCTCTGCAGCCTCTAGTTGCCTCCTCTTCCACCCCCTTCATCTCTTCTCCCCTGTCAAGAGGAGCCTTTTGCTTCTTTGTTCTTCCCTGGTTAAAAAAGCCCCCACCCAAGAGAGCCTTCAGCCAGAGCATTGCTGCAAGCAATAACTCCTCAAACTTTTTCAATAACATCAACCTCTCTCCCATCCTGAGAGATATGCCAACATATATTGCTTAGAGATCTGAAGCTCTGCTTTTCTGAGTAAACAAGTGTGATGTGTGTGTGTGTGTTTCTCCTATTTCTTTTCATACACTCGAGGGTAGTTTGTATCAAGCTAAATGCACCGATCAAATGAGTGCGGAATGAGTGGCATATAGACATCGGGAGGGAACAGGCCAGGTGTCCTTTTACTTGTATAGCAAGTAAGTTTAAATGTCTGACCAGAACACCAGTGGTTTGCAATATTAAACCACGAGTGTCGAGCGACGAGTAAGAATGAACAGGTATGATAAGGGATCAGATTCCAAAAATAATTCTGTGGAAATGCATGGATTACAGTTTCCTCCAGTAGCAGCAACTGGAATCCATGCATTTCCACGGAATTATTTTTGGAATCTGATCCCTTATCATACCTGTTCATTCTTACTCGTCGCTCGACTTATCGTGACTAAATTCAAGATGGCTGCAAACGCTAAACTTCGAGAAGATACTGTCTGTATAAATCGTCTTGTAAGTAAACTACCAGTGCTTTTTCAAAGTTCTCAATGTCTCGTTTTAAATGTCAGGGCCCTTGGAAGTCTACCAATTAAGTGTGGAGATACATTGAGCCTCGTAAATGGTGTAAAACAGTGATTTATTTGCATGGCTATGCCGATGCCGAGGCACCACCATTGACCGCCTTGTTGGTAGCATCGGCTAACTAGCGCCAGATTTCGGAGTGCAGGGGACAAGCCGAGATGGGCTATGAGACATACGTTCACACTCGGTATCATGTTTCAAAACACTTTAGGTCAAAATCACACCGGAATTCTCCTTTAAAGACACTCGACTATTGGGTCAAGTACTTGTTGTTACTGTCAATGAATATATGTAAAATGTATTAAATACCAAAAGCAAAAAGGCAAAGTCAATAGTAAAAATATTACATGCATAAAAAATGAAATCTTAAAATAAGTAAATGTATCACAAACTGTGTAATCAATAAATAGGCAGTAGGCACATATAAATATCAAAGATTTTAAGTATAAGTATATATACTTTTTTGATCCCGTGAGGGAAATTTGGTCTCTGCATTTAACCCAATCGGTGAATTAGTGAAACACAAACAGCACACAGTGAACACACAGTGAGGTGATGTTATGTCAGTACATTTATTATAATACATAAGTCATATAATATCCTGCAATCATGAGTTTTGCATTGCCAGATTCCAGACAATCCCACCTACACAAATATGAAAGGATATTAGAATTTCTTTGGTGACACGATGAAAATCATGAGATGCAAATAGTTTTTCCTTGACGCCAGATATAATACATATGCAAGTAGGCTATTATTATGTCATACTGTTCCAGATGTTGGTTGGTTAATATTTTGACCTATAGTTTTTATCAATAAGTGGCTTTAATCAAAATGAGAGAATAACTGCTCTGAATGCCTTTCAATAGACAGCTACCCTCATGTCCCTTTATAACTTATAGGCTAGTTTTACTAGTGTGGAAAAATACAGGTGTACAGATATATAATATATCTATTTTCTTGCTGATATGCTGATAATTGCCCTTTTTCTCCATAGTAGATGATACATTATCTTATATTCTAGTAGTTGTTCTTGCTGGGTTGTTTTCCCTCTACAGTTATAAACAAAACTAGATGTACCGCAGAGCGGTACAAAATATGACCGCCGCACAGTCCAGCACATTTTTTCCACAAAAATAAGTCACACTTGTCAAATTGTGTTAATTTCCTACTTTGTTCCTTTTTTGTGTGTTTGTAATTGAGAGTGTGCAGAGTGTGTGGTTGTTTTTGTGTATATGTGTTTTGTGTGTGTTTTTTGTGTGTGTGTGTGTGTGTGTGTGTGTGTGTTTATGCGTTTGTGTGCATGTTTGTGCGTGTCATGTGTGTGCATGTATGTGTGTGTGCATGTGTAGTGTGTGTGTTTACGTGTCTTTGTGTGTGTGTGTGTTTTTATGTGTGTGTACATAAATAAAGCAAATCAGGGAACTACTCTTTGCAATAAGTGTCATGGGATCTTTAACAACCATGGTGAGTCAGGACCTCAATTTAACATTCATGCAAAGGAAAACATCTGCAGTAGGCTACAGTGTCCCTTTCACTTCAATAGGACATTGGGATTGATATTTGTTTGGTGGCTTTTGGCCACAGGGAAGAGTGCCACCTACTGGCCAGCCACCAACACCACTTCCAGCAGGAACCTACTCTTCCAAGGAGGTATCCAAGTACTAACCAAAACATGATTACATTTTATACAACCCCACCCCCATCTTCCCTGTTCATAATTCTGAGAAATTCTTGAATTGTGTGCATGTGTGCGTGTACGTGTTTATGTGTGTGTGTGTGTGTGTGTGTGTGTGTGTTTGTGTGTGTGTGTGCGTGCGTGCATGTGCTTGTGGGTGTGCCTGTGTGTGTGCATGTGCATGCATACATATGTGACCAGGCATGGCAAAACCAGGCTCAAGTCGCAGAGACGCAAGTCACGAAAAACGACTTTGAAGGTTTTTTTTCAAAATTTGTTATTTTCGATTTTTTTGCAGAATGTGCAAGTTAAAGTCAGATAACAGCATTGGTTGCTTTAAAAGTGTATATTTTGTCTTTGAAAATTTTTAAGTTTCAGGAAGTAAACCAGCGTTTGAATTGGGCGTGACTATTAGTGCTCTTTTGTTTTGTCGGCCAATCAGCTGTATGCTAGAAGTAACCTCATGGCTACTTACTGAACCAGCATGCTGTTTGTTTACAATTGGAATGGAGATAGACAAAGCCAGAGACTTTCTAATGAGGAGACACAGCACTCAAAGACTGTGCCCGATGAGTGCCCATAAAACGTTGGTATATGGCCGCCGAGTGGAGGGACTTGGCCTAAAAGGACTTTGACAAAGCACAGCGGATTGCAGATGACCTGAATCTGATGATGAAGGCGACTTCATTACATTGGAGAACATCCCTAATCTAGAGCTGACCTTAGCCGAAGATAATTACAACGAGGAAGAATCTCTCGGTCTGGCAGCAGAGGACCTAGATCGTAAGATATCAGATGCTATTTCCACAGTTACATTTGACGGGGATAAAGTTTGTGCGTTAGAAACTTTATCCATTGCTACTAGCTAACGTAGGCCTACTGTCGTTAGCTATTGGCACCATAGGCTACTAGCCAAAACCCATTACAGATAGTTTCGGTGGGCAATTAATTTGAATAATGCGAGAATGTCTTGTTTTGACTGATGGCAGGGTGCTTGCATTGTGTGTGCATTCAAATTAACAGGGTTTGCAAACGTGATCTCATGTTTGTTTAGTTCGCGTTTTAGACTATTGTATCCATTGCTAAACCTGCTAGCAAATCCATTGCCAACCTGGTGCCTTGCACTGGGTGTTCATTCAAAATAACATGGTTTGCAAACGTGATCTCATGTTTGTTTTAGACTGCTTTATCCATTGCTACTAGCTGGTTCTGTAACCCATTACAGATAGTTTCGATGGGTTATTAGCACTGCAGGCTGACAGATCTGTGACCGTGACAGAGGGAGGGTTGATCTTAATGTCATGTAAATGAGGACCATTGTGTTCCCCTCCCATGGATTGAGGGAGAAAGTAGTCAAATTGACGCTTTGAGATGTGTATACTTTAAAATGGCTACAACTTATTCAAATATTATCAGATCTCCATGAGTGAGACATCATTGGATAGCTTTGAAACTACACTTTCAGAATCTGTGAATATGTCTACTGTGTGCGTATGTGTCATACGTATGATTACTGTGAATGTATGTGTGTGTGTGAATATCTGTTTATGCACAAATGTGCATATGGAATCGGTTAACATGACCCCTGGAGGCAAACATACGCAAAAAAAAATGGTCATCCTAGGCCCTACGGTTCTCAAGATATTCCCAGAAAACTCTGTTGGTGTATGGTCACTAAATGTACACATAAATTCATTTATTGTATGGCATGCATTCAGAGGGTGTCATAATGATCCTACACTTTCAATTTCGTGCAGTTTTGGCCATGTCAGCCTAATTTTTTGCTTTTTCATTTTTAACTAGGTGGCGCTATACATGAATTGAGTGGTAATGGGATGGATTGACATGGCCCCTTAAGACCAACATACAAAAAAAGGTGGTCCTCCTAGGCCATACGGTTCTCGAGATATTCACAGAAAACTGTGTCCGGCCACCTACAGGCCAGTTGGTGTACAGTAACATAAATTAATTTATTGAATGGCCCCCCATGAACGGAATTCCACGAAACGTGGCGTGCATTCAGAGGGTGTCATACTGATCCTACACTTCCAATTTCATGCAGTTTTGACCATGTTAGGTCACAGATACCTGCGATTACAACACCTCATTTTTACTTTTTCATTTTTAACTAGGTGGCGCTATACATGAAATGAGTGGTTATGGAAGGGATTGACATGGCCCCTTAAGAAAAAAAAGGTGGTCCTCCTAAACCCTACGGTTTTCAAGATATTCACAGAAACTGTGTCCGCCCTACCCACCTTTCGAGGGGTCCAGTCCAGCGGTGCGGCGGTCCTAATAATCATGATTACTACTGATGTTATAGGATGACTGTTATAGGATAACTGATGTTAAGTTATTAAACATTTTCCTTTTGATCTTTTTTTCTCTGTATAAAATCAGCAGTAACCAGTGGTTAATGTGATCATCTACAGTCTGATTAGTGTCAGATAAACGTAACTTTGCTGTTACCCAAGATACAAACTGAGCTCCCTCCAGGACTTAAGCCATTGTTGTCTGGGCAACACATGTACACTAGAGAGGATGCGACGTGAGGATGTCCTTGGCTCGCCTCCATAAGACCACACTTTCGCGGCAAGGGCCTCGCGTGCTCGGGGATTGTGCAGCCAACTGTCTGCACGCAACAACATCGTCTTCCTCTCCAAGTCTGGACGTCCGCAACCCACAAAACCAAATCTCCTCTGCCTTGATTAGCTGTGCCAGTGGAGTTGGTAGTGTGCACACAACTGTGTCGAAACCCATTACCACAGAGCAACACAGCTTTCTCCCCCAGAAGGCAAGGCTTCTTCAGTTTATTTATTTATTTTGTCTTTTTTTCCCTCTCCACCTCTCCTCAACCCATGCTGTCGGAAGCAAGCTGTCCTCATCTTGTCTGCTTTGCTCATCCACCCGTTTGTGAAAGCGCAGAAGAAATGCGGCCATTCCAAAGATGAAATCCTGTTTATCCCCGCTTTTTGTTGTGAGTCAGGGGAGCTTTCGAGCTGTTGCTGGTGTGTCGTATGGACACGGGGAAGGCAGTTGACCACATTTGCATTCATTAGAGTCAGAGGGATATGCACAAATTTGGTCTACTCACTTTGATGTCCGACATTTTTTGCAACAGCAGCAGCAGTCATTTGTCCCAGATTCTCCTCTGTGTGAAAATTAAATGAAGTGAAATTCTAACACATGCATGCAGGCACACACACACACACATGCACTCATACAGACACACACACACACACACACACAGACACACACACACACACACACACACACACACTTTGAACAAACAGCAATGGTATGCCATTTCTGTGTATTTTTGCTTGCCCTGAAGGGGTCAGTGTGAAAGAGAGATAACTATTTTGATAGTGTTTGTGACCAGGGTGGTTTCTCTGTAACACGCCACGTTTTGCCCTCAAGGGGAAAGGGAATGGGCCCTGATAAAGGATGGTTGGCCCATCACAGAAATCCAAGCTTCGTCGAGTCATCAAATGTTTATCAGCGGGACCCGCAGGAAATAATGTCACTGGCAATCAACGATAGTCAAAATGTTTTTAAATCCGTCATTTGTTCGCTTGCATCCTGGGGCACTGTCAGTGTTTCGGTTGCCGTGCTGCCATTGAGCTTTCAGAATGGCTACAATTAATCCCGACATCCAGGTACAAGAAAACAGCACGTTCTTAGAGCAGAAGAAAAAACTAAACCAATGGCTCCTTGCCTGTTTGTGATGGATTTGGGAAAAGCTATTTTCTTAAACTTTCACACCGCGATGTTCGACTTTAACAAACAACAGCAATAAGAACACACTGACGTGTCATCTGTGAATGTGCAATGGCATGTTTTAAATTCACACACAGCATGTGTCTAAAAAACACATTTTCTTTATTGCATGACTACCTTTCATATGCAAATATGCTTCCCACAGAGACTGCTGTGTACTCTTGGGAGAGTGGCCAAACAATAATTTGAAGTGTGATTAAATAAGCCATTCAATGACTCATCAGAAGCAAAACCTTTTATTCCCCGTTTACAGTTATCACAGCAAATTCCTGCTGTGTGATTTTAGACAGCTGATGGTTTCACTCAAGAAAATGCCTAAGACCTATGTGTAAAAACAACAGTAACATAGTTATCCCAAGAGGGGGAAATTAATCATATGAATGTACTTGTGTCTCATTCATCCAAATGTTTTTTCCTCACGTCAGGTGCAAGGTACAACGCAAGGTCAAAGCTGCTGCCACACACCATGCCATACATTGATTTACCAGCTGTCTACTGTCAGCCGAGTGACAATGTGTGTTGGCATTTTACTGGTTCAAGAAGAAGGTGCACCCAAAAGATGTAAATGTCCTCCGACAGTGCAAAGTGATTATGATGTTCAGCAAAGTAAACATGAAGTTTATCAGCATTATTAATAGAGTTTGGTAACTGAAATGGTCACACACACACACACACACACACACAAAGACATGCAGGATTTTGTTTGATTCACAGACCAATTCACCCAGACCACACAGAAGACATTGACAGCTCTACAATAAGACATGACTTCATATTGTTCTATGGCCAAGCTTTTCAGAACCCTTCAGTAGGCTGCAACTGTCTCCAGGGCCTAAATTTACAGATTCCACTTCTGTGTCATAGCAAAGCTTTCTTTTTCTTATGGCAAGAGGACTGTCTGTTGTTTACAGACCGCATGAGCAGCAGCAACCACAGTCTTGTCGGTCAGAAAGGAGCTATTAATAGAAGTGTTTGAAGTGTCACATGGTGTAAACCAGAGTCTGTCAAAACAATGGTATTGGTACATACTGTCAAACCAAGCTATAGGCCACTCATGGTTCATTTTATTCTGACAGTACTTTTTATAGTGCTTATTTTGATAGTACTTGTTTAGCAGTGTTGGCTCTGAATTGGTTTGTATTATGAGGACTGTTTTCAAACCAGTCCACAGCATTTAATAGCCTTTAGCAACAGTTTGATAATTTCATAATGTGGACCTTTGTTTCATTTTTTGAGTGTTGATACTGAATACTTGCTGGACTTTATTATGTGTGTTGCTTAGAAAGTATAGATGTAATATTACTTTAATGCCCTTTAGAGTACTTCCATGAATGAAAAAAGTAACTCACTTCTCTTTGACTTTGGGAATACTGCAGATATTGTGCCTGTGCATGCATGCGACCAGCTGAATTAACACAGGACCCTAAGTGCCTCTCACACTGGCCGAGGCTCAAATGCCTTTCCTTCAAAAAAGTGCTAACGCCTGTATTACCATTTCTCCTGTAGGCCTATCACTTCTACATTTGCTATTATAGCACTGTGGCCACTCATGAATGTTAAGGATTTGTTAGGGGCTTTGCACTGAGAATTTAATTACATTATGCCTGACTGTCAGCTGATTTTAGTATTTCACACCTTTTTGTAATTGCCATGCTTGGAGATTATCGTCTCAGTCCGTAAATAACCTACAAAAATTGAATTACGGAGGCATTTTATTGAAAGTCATTATTTCATATTACCACTGGAGTCACCAAACCACAAGCAGTAGTAACAGTGATGGTCATACACATGGTGTCCAGTTTGTGTGACTAACCAGATTCTCATGTTTTTTTAATACATTCAGACATTCTCAGGGATGTAGTGGTAAAATATGAGGTGGGTAAATTATGAATTATGTGAAGTGGACTGCGCCATACGGTATCAGATTTTTTTAAAAAGGCATTCAGAACATGTTTGATGATGGTGGAGGTTATTGTCCAATGTTTTTTAACAATATCAGTGGTATTAAATGGTAGAGTGTACAGACCCAAATGGATGGTGAACAGCCATGACATAACCATAACGTCTGCTACGCAAACAATACATCACTTTCTGTTGCAATTCGCCTGAATGTGGGCCTATACTACACACGAATACAACTCGCTAATGTTAGAGTTTGTTAAACTTCTCCGTTGTTTCAGTTTCATTTGCCCTGTCCTTGATCTCTGTTAATTAATCAATCATTTAAGGGGCTGGGACATGGAAAAGCAGAAATCGAGTTTTGCCATCTTAATATACAGTATGGAGACTGACGGGCTTGTAAAGGGCACTTATTTGGATGTGCAGTGGCCTAACCCATGTATAAACAGTGAAATATATATAGTGAATTAACATTTTGCACGGTAGAAACATGATATAAATGGGAACACTCACTGTTAAAAATATAAATATAGCAGAATCATCCATATGCATGATATTTCCATCATGATGAGATACACTTCAGAATGACTGCAAAGAGCTGTTATCAGACTCAGTAGGACGTAAGTGTGGAGTTCAGAGTTAAAGGCACACTTCCTTGGATGTGCATATATACAGTACAATCGCAAATGAATGCTGTGGTATCCAGAGCAAGAACACACAATGATGTAGGGAAGAAATGATAACTTGTACACATTATAACCTCAGAGAATTGGGATCTATTATAGACATATTCATGTTTCTCACAGGGGGTTGTGCGTATAGCCTTTCAGCTTGTTTGACTTGTTAATTGTATTTATTTAATGGGTAAGGCTATTTGCACCCCTGGTACAATTAGCAGTGTATGCTATTCGTACCCTGGTGAAATAAGAAGTGAATTCTATTCGTACCCCGGTGCACACAGCAATGTGTCCTATTAGTACCCCGTCTGGTACAAATATCAATGTATGCTATTCGTACCCCGGTGCACACAGCAATGTGTTCTATTAGTACCTCGTCTGGTACAAATATCAGTGTATGCTATTTGCACCCCTGTGCATTTAATCTGGCATATTGATCACACAATGTAATATTTTTTCTTTTTTTTTTTAAAAACAAGCAACATGTTTTTTGTTGTTGTTACATAACAGAGTGTGAATAGCTCAGCTGTGTAATATACACTCTGAATAAGGTATGCTGTTTGCATCAATGTACAGTTAGAAGTGGATGCTATTCGTACCCAGGTGTTTATAGTACTGCATGCTATTTACACCCTGGTGCATGAACTCTAGCTAATTGTTGCAATCAAAACCGTTTGAGAACCGATTTCTTGTTCAAATTGCGCGCCTTCTCCCCAGAGACGTTGGTACACATGCACACTCACTCCGCCAAAACGCATCACACAGGAATCGAACCCTGGTCTCTCGCGTGCCAGTCCTCGCCTGTGACCACTGCATTATCTGCTTCAACAAGAAGTTGGGGTTGAGTTTATAGGCTTGAACGTCATAGTCACGAAATTTCTGTTAGCTAACAAACTGACGGTTGTATGTGTTCACTGAACAAAGATTATGAAAATAAAACACAACTTTTCCATCTCAACTTTAATTTGAACAGATATTAGTCCTGAAACCGTTCAGAATTCTTCACTTTCTGCTGACGAAAAAACGAATGTCGGCCATGTTTTTTGGGCACGCGAGCAACATGTTTTTGTTGTTATGTAACAGGGTGTGAATGGCCCAGTTGTGTGGCCAAGGCTATTCGTACCAGGGGTACGAATAGACACTCCGTTATATGACAACATCTTCCAGTAAAGATTGAAGGCATTGAAAACCCCTCTTGGTCCAGAAAGAAATCTTCCGTTTAAATAAAAAACTTAACTTCTGGGGGAAAAATGATAATCAAGGATTCTTGGTTGTGGAAATAGTTCTACTATACCGGTTTTGCAACTGTATACAAAAATACATACTGTATTGCATTCACACTTGAGCATGCAGTGCATGTTTAATTTTACTGTTTGCATGCTGTGCTCATATGTGTGCCTAGTGTATTCAGCCTAGTTAAGTAAGCCTTCACCATGACCACTTCTATCACAGACACCAAAACTCTGCTAAGCGAATCGATGCCCAGTAGCCTAATTTGCATCTACGCACAAGATTTTTTTTTTTTTTTTCAATTTTAATATATGTATGCAATGTGAATACAATATTAATGATGTATTTGTATTTTGCACATTGTGCTGTGTGAAAATATGTTTATAGGAATTTTGTATTTGCAATTCTTATTTGCATTGCTCTCTGATGCTGTTCTTTTTTTCAATGACAATTGGATCTTAACTGCTATCGTGTTTGAATATGATCAATTGTTTATTCATACATTGTTGAAGAGGGCCTATATGAATAATTTCACATCACTGCATACAGTTTGTATAATAATGCAAATATGCCAATAAAGTTCTTGCATTCTGTAGAAAACATCCAAAGAGCTAACAGGAAACAACAGATTCCAAAGCTGCTCTGTTACTGAGAGCAAATCATGATGTTCTTTTAACCTGCTATTAGCGAGAAGGCAACAGAAGCCAAAAGCATATGTGATTGATTAGTGCTCTGAGCGTGAAATCATTATTATATGTTTGGGGTCACTTCACTCAAAACCTACATCTTTAATGCATAACAGCTGCATTCATAATTTATCACAAATGCTGCCTGTTATTAATTTCAGCACTTACAAAGAGAATACATGCTGTAAGCTTCCATGGCTCAGGGACATGTGAGAGGCACAGTTCATTATATGAAATGGGTGTACGTACGTGATGATTCGCTATATATCACACTGAGGTCGTCAGACCACAGAGTCCCATTGGTCTGAAAGCATTCTGCTCATGTGTTTTTCATGCGTCGTATTCGTATATGAGTACTTTTCTTGTCTCTGCACTTGGCAGTCCACCTGTGTACCACCCACATGTTATATTGAAGTTATATTGTAATTATATGCTATATAATAAAATGTTACTGCTTACTGCAATGTGTATAATATTGACGTGATCATATTTTGCCTTTAGCAGGGTCCAGATCTAACTGCAACAATGTTCACTATTCCTCACCCCACCCTGCATTAGCTATTCTGACATGATCCTCAAGTCTCTGACGTTAATACTGTTAAATCCAGTGTGTCATCTTGATGAAAAGGAGCAGCGGTCATTTAGGCACAGCGGTTGGTTTTGGCAAGACAATTACTGGCCATTGGCCAGTTGTACCGGCAGATTGCCCATGGTGTTTCTCAGTTGTTATTCCCACACTTCTGTCACAGTACCGTATTATGCCATGTGAGACTAATTAATTCAAACCGTTTTGTATTAGTATTTAGCTAATTGCCATTGTCACGGTCATTGGATTACAAGCGGGCGGTACAGAATTTAGAAGGCAAACTCCAATAAAGAACAGAAATTGTGTCGGAAGTTAGAGCATTCAAGCAGCTCTATCTTAAGTTAGCATTGGCTGATTAATGTTAGGATTTAAATAGGTATCTCAATGCTCTGTCTCTCATCAGAAGCAAACAATCCCCACAGACACTCCCAACGTGAGCATCCAAGCCAAACCAAATCTAAACATTTTGTTTTGATTATACTAATGCCTTTTATTATTGTATTAATTATCAGCCTTTTTCTTCTCCATGGCATCTATACTGGATTATCGTTGGCCCTCTCTGGAAGAACAGTATAGATATTATAAAACAGCACTGCTGTTATTCAAGTGACTTTGTAAAGAAATCCATAGTGTTTCATGTTTCTCTACATGCACAGTATTATAAGACATTGACACCAAAACTAACCTGCATAGATGGAGACTATAGCTACAGTTCCACTGTACAGAATGGTACTCATGTGTGTGTGTACCTGTATGTGTGTGTGTGTGTGTGTGTGTGTGTGTGTGTGTGCATATGTGTGTGCATGTGTGTGTCTGAGATGCGCCTTCAAAAATAACTTCTTCCCTCAACAGCAGCTGTCCATGCCCGGCCTCCTTGTGGCCAGCGCCTGACTGGCTCTCCGTGCCATTATGATAATCCATTCTCCTGTGATGAGTGTCCCTGCCGGGGGGACGATGAGTTTCATTACCTCTGTGAATTAGCCCTTCTGCATCCTAGGTATTGGTTGACATTTGAAGTTTATTATTCTGGTGCAAGTAATAACTGAAGTCACCGAGCTAATCATTTATAATGTTCTGCTGGATTTGGCTGCCGAGCTTGTGTCAAAGTAGGGAAATGGAGGCCCGGAGGGTCGACAAAATACATTTTTTTTATTCTTTCTTTCTTTCTTTCTCAGGTTTTTCAACACAAGCGAGATAAGTCTGTGGAGAGACTCATTATTTTCCTGTCTGTCAGGTAAACATCCAGTAAAACCTCCCTGTTTGTCTATGCGGCTGCTGAATAACTGATGATTTAGGTGACCAGAGCCATTAATTCATTTCAGGCATTTGTTGAATGAAAGCCTAAAAATACCATACAGTGATTTTATAATTGTATAGAGTCATTTGCATAATTTTCAAAAAAATACATGTAATTAAATGAAGTAAGCTAAATGTATAATGTTGTGCATTTGTTGTTGTTTATTCTAAGATGAAGTTTGGTAAGTGTCTAACAGAAAGTACATAAGTGGCATACATCGTCAGTGGAATAAATGAGCAATCTCACCGACCATGTCGAATAACCATAATATGCAGTAAGGACCACTTTTTCAAATATGAACGTTTATTCACGGTCTGAAAATGTGCACTTAATCTTGGAAGGGTACTATTTCAGGCAAACTCCCTTCCTGACCATGCTGGACCTAGCAGAGAGAGCCACATGCCTCCCTTGAGGCAGTAGAAAAGAGCCACCAGTAGCCATTATAATAATAGTAATAACATATGTGTGTAAGTAATTATAGTCCATGCATGAATGGGCATGTAAAATACACCCATACCTTTACACTAACCAAAGGTGGAATAATAATCCATAAGTGAAAATATATTTAAGATGCTTAAATGAAGTATGCCTTTCAAAAAATAATATGACCGTAGATGCCACTGATACAAACTTGATTATACTGTATGCTGAGGAAAGCTTAAAAAGGCTGATAATGAAATAGACAAGTGGGGAAGCTAGGGCCAAAGCTGGATGTTTACTAAAGAATGGATAAGTAGAGGGATGATCCCCTGTGTACAGAGCGTCCTACTTTACTGGGCACCCACTTTGAATAATATTAAGTCCAAGGAAGGTATATATGCCTATATACCCATAAAATATTTAGCAGTCTACTCAAACCCCATCTGGTATTAAGTTACTTCCAGGTTTGGCTTTTACATTGAATATAACACATTGTTCTGAATGTCCCTCCCTACATGATCATGCAGTTGAACAGCAGCAGACGAATGAATAATAGGAGGTGCCTCCTATCATTCATTCGTGACTCCTAAAAGTCTCTCCTCTTATATCTGGTTGTTTTGTCATGTGTCCCAAGTTGACACTGATCAGTGAAACTATACTCTGTGCACTAATCATAATAACATATGAGCAATACTCTAGGTATCATGATTAGTGGTGCGACCCATTTTCAGTATGCACTTTGCTGGGCTAACACAAGAGGACAACGTGAGTCACTGCAGCTCTCCCCCACCAAGATGCTTGTGTGTTGTTGTCACAAGCCTTCTGCATCCCTGCATCCCGTACACCTGACTGACATTTGCTCTCTAAAACTCAGCTTTTTTTTCTCCCTCTGCCTCCTACTCTTTTCTTCCTCCTCCTCCCCCTGTTTTTTTACCTCTGGTGTGGTGGGAGGTGCTCTTTTTTCACCCATCTTTTTCTCTCTCTCTCTCCTCTCTCTCTCTCTCTCCTCCTTCCTCTCTGTTCCCCCCTGTCGTTTCATGTACAGCCTTGTGCTCTCCCTGGCCCCAGTGAACCAACATTCAGTCTGACCTTCCACACTCCATCTAGCCTTCAAAGTGGGATCGGGCTTGTCAGTTAGATCCCTCCGAGGGATTGGGGAGTTAAGAGCAGCCTCTTGCTTTTGACATCAGGGTTGTATAACCTGTCTCAAATTAAAAAGGATGTCCAAGCACGGCTGTGGAGAAGAGAGGAGTTTTCTTTACATGTGGTGCCAGCTTCCATCAGGCCACTAATGCAGAGAGGAACCTCTTGTGAGCAGAAACCAGAGCTGGCTGTTCATCAATAACATGGTGGTGGTTATGAGGCAGAACGGATGGAGGTGATTGGCTCTTGCAGTTCAACCTTGTGTAAGTGTGTGTGTGTGTGTGTGTGTGTGTGTGTGTGTGTGTGTGTGTGTGTGTGTGTGTGTGTGCGCGCGCGCGTGTGTGTATGTGTTTGTGTGAGAGAGAGAGGGTGTGCAACCACTTGCTTTTCTCTCAATAGAGAAAATATCACCACTGACCTCCCAGTTCATGGTCTCTGACTTCAGATTGAGTTCACGGATGACAAAGAAAAATCACATTTCTGCTGACTGGCTGGCTGGCACACAACAACCCCCACAGAGTACACACATTTGACCAACTCCCTCCCACTCTTGTTGCATACAAATACATGTGCAGTCTGAAACCATTTAACAGTCTGCATTGACATGTTTACATTACTGAAAAAAATAGATACCAAAATATTTACTGGCTACTCTTCTATCAAAATTGATGTGAACTGGTGCTGATCAATTAAATAAATATGCAAAGAAACAGAATTCATTTTGAAATAAGTATTGAATAGAGTACAGTTGAAATACTTAATAATATGTAAGCTAGTGATACCAGTGGTATGAGAGATCCTGAACTTGAACTGATTACAAGTAAGGTAGACCTCCCAACCTAAAGCTTTTAATCAACTGCTGTTTGAAAAAAAAAATCTAATCTTAAAAAGGAATTGTGCCAATTTCCCTCTTTTAAATCATGTTTTCATAAGTGACTATGGTGCCTTCTTTAAATACAATTTCCATGCTATATATGGTCATGTGAAAACAGATACTGTAAACACACCTAGATGCATTCAACGAGCTGCCTATGGCTATGCACTATGCAGTTCTGTGGACCTCACTGCAACAAAAAAAAAACTTTTACAAGAAGACTTTGCCAATTAAGATAAAACGTACAAGCCTTTCATCAGTGACAACTGTGCTGTGCTGTTTTATTTACCTTAAAAATAACATTTCCAAAATCCTTTTGATGGCACATAAACACATCACATACAATTAAAAGATAATTTATAATTCAAGACCAAGTGGTGATCTACTGTAGGTACCACACAAATGCCAAAATAGACCACTACAAATGCAATATAAATGATAGCCTTGTTAACATCTTGTTGAATCTGGTTGTGTGTGTGAATATAGTTCTGGGCATTTGGCAATGCCACGATGCCACGAGTTTTGGGATTTTTGAAAAACCCACCTTTGATGGCACATTCTTCAGAGGAAAAAAGCTGCCCTCAGCCTTCTTTGAGTGGATACAACTCAAGTGTAAGAGATGGGAGACATACGGAAATAGATGAATAGAACAATGGACTCAATGACACAAAATCCTTCCAAGGGAGTAAAGTTGGTCTCTTCAGCTCTGTTGAAAACTTCAGAGTCATTAGCTGAAGTTCTCAGACCCAGGCCCTCTGCGTCAGCTATAGCGATCCGTCCCACAAAGATGGCACAGCTGTGTGCCCACTGGCATCTTCGGGTCTCCGGATTTCAGGCCGATATGAAAGCAGTGCTCTCTGAGTTCTAGCACTTGGAAAAAGTTTCCAGAAACCCAGTCCACCCACGGCTTTACTAACTGAATTAATGTAGAATTTTAAAATAGATTAATTGACTGTTTTTAGTGAGTACCCTCTCAGTGAAATGTATTCACTGCTGCTCATGGTGGCAGGGAAAGTAAGTATGCCATTCAATCTAACGATCATAACCCTCTAGCTAAGTCGAGGTTGCATCCACAGTATTTTAAGTAAGTATAAGTATATATACTCTTTTGAGAAATTTGGTCTCTGTATTGAGCCCAATCCGTGAATTAGTGAAACACACTCAGCACACAGTGAACCCACAGTGAGGTGAAGCACACACTAATCCCGGCGCAGTGAGCTGCCTGCAACAGCAGCGGTGCTCGGGGAGCAATGAAGGGTTAAGTGCCTTGCTCAAGGGCACTTCAGCCGTGCCTATAGTCGGGGTTCGAACCGGCGAACCCTCCGATTACAAGTCCGAAACGCTAACCAGTAGGCCACAGCTGCCCCAATAATACTTTCCTTTCTGTTGTTCTCTTAATTATTCAGTATCAGATCAGTAATAAGTGGGTAGTTTCATGTTAATAAGTGGGCAGAATCATGATAAACAACACAACAAAACTCATACCAACCCAGAAATAACTTCACCATTTGCTGTGATAGTGGCCTATGTCTGCAACAATATGGTAATATCTGAGAGAGCAGATGGAGTTTGTGGTAAAAGTGAGATATTTAATTGTGAGATGTATGATGTTTTAAATGTAGTAATGGTATGGTAAAATAGAACATTTTGTATTCAATAATTACCCAGAAACAAATTACTTACTATCATGGACATTACATGGAATCAGGGCTGTAAAATACTGAACTGACACATCAAATGCTGGATCTTAAATTGGATCTGTTTATTCTAATGGAAACATGGTCAAAGCTTTACACACATATGGCAATGCCATATACAGTGAATTTACAGAGATTAGACACCAGGATTGTGCTAATTAGCAACTTTCCGTTAATCCATACAAGCTCAAAACCTGATACAAGATACAAGAAGACTAATATATACATTTAAAGATTTCAGTTACCTACCCACAATACACTTTGTTCTGCTCATAAATGTACACCTCTCAACATGTGCAGACTTTAAGGTCGGTTTAAGTCAAAGAGAGAGAAAGAGTTGAGGTAGAGAGGTTGTGAATATAGAACTGTGCTAACATGACCTACATCAGGATCCAAATAAGGCAAAGGGTATGCATTCATCGTTATTGATTCACCAGTGAGAGGAGACTGTGTGACCTACATTTGGCATTGCTGTTGTGCTGTGGTTGCTACTGCAGCTGACTGTACATTCTCGCCCCTGGCCTCAAAAGTGAGGGAGAGTAGGCAGGAGACAATCAGCCATGGGCTGTAGTTTTTGTGAATGCTCCTCTGTTATGGATGTGCATTTGTAATGTATCACATAAAACAGAAACTTTCTACCAATTCGCTTTGTTGCTTTAAGTCTGCTGAATTCCTTATCAACTTAATTAGGCCGTCTTTGCCTCGTTTTAACTCAACTGTTTCCAGACAACAAGTATAGCAGAAGCATCAAAGGCTTATGAAACTATTCAATAAATAATTACTGTTGGAAACATTTTCTTGAGCTCATAAACAATTGAAGAGTGATGGACGATGACGCGGTCCACCGCCAAACCTGTCTTCATTAGGAGCCAAATGAGTTGCTTTAAGGACAGATGGCTTTTGTGGAGAATGGGCCTTATCACGGATGCTCCCTAACAGCTTGTAAAAGACATAGAGGTGAGGTGAAAAAGAAAATAGGCAGCGATACAAGCACGATCTCTCTGCGATGATAGATTACACCACGAGTGTTGGCTCAGTATTCACGCTATCCAAGCAAGACAATGGGAAGGCTCTCAGGCATGTAAACACTAAGCCACAAGCTGAAGAGTCACCCCTGACTTAGCTCACACAGCAGGCCTAAGCTGAGTCCTTGCAGTTCATGCCTTTCCATTTCTTTGTGCTTGTTCCTTTGTTCTTTTCTTGGTGTGTTTGAATCATTCGTTTAGAATTTTTTCTCCTTTTTTTTTTCCTTAGGTCATTTCTTTGTTTATTGCACTTTATTGTGAAGCACTTTGGTGTGGCTCAGTCGTCTGTAAATGCTCTATAGAAATAAAAATTGACTTGACTTGACTTAAAATGGTATTGCACAAAAATTTAAATCACTGACTGAATTCAGCAAAACATGTGTGCAGGGGGTGGGGTTGGATGGCGGTGGGGGTCACTATCTGAAATATGAGGTGTGTCCTGTGACGCCCCCAAAAACTGCTTTGAGATGCTGCCTGCCATGCCATTGAGTTTGGGTGGAACGGAGGAGTGTTAATTCACCACTCATGCAACCTGTTATCTGTACAAAGCATAGTACTTCACTAAATCTTGTTTGTATGCACACAAGATATACTGATAACAGCAAAATAATGCACTAAATGTAGTAATTCAATCTACCTGCCTAAAATGAGCTGGATCAGTCTCATCAGTGACCTCCTGTTGACACTACCGCAAATCAGGCAAGCGCATAATGAAATTGGAGTAGCAAAGTAAATATGAACAGGAAGCCCTCTGATTTTGGAAATATAAGAAAGAAGGATAATGATAAATGACAAAAAAAGATATGGGACATGGGGTGCTGGATTTCAGTTTGACAAGGGCACCAAATCCTCCAGGACTGCCATCGCCAGCTAATGTCTGTTTCAACTCACCCATAACAAGTGGGAACATGAAAAGATGACGGCAACGTAATATAGTGTAAGAGGAGAGAACACTCTTTTTCAGCAGCAGAGGCCTCCGTTTTGGGGCAAAGCTATCCCACCTGTCAGACTTCACACCGTTGCCTTGGTAAAGCACAGACAGCAGAGCTCCTACTACAGTCGAGCTGATGATCTGCTGGTGAATAATTTAATGATCCAGTCAGTGTTACTCAACTGGTCAAGTAAAAGGGCGGACATTGGTAGAGTCAAGGGCTTGGCTCTTTCTTGATATACGTAAAAAATTTCATAGTTTGTGGTGAATCTGGAAGAAAATAGAAGGGAGTTGAGCTCAACTCACCATGTCACTCGGTGAACTCTTTGTAAGCATTCCGTACAGTCGGTGCAGTGACTTTTCAGTGCTGTTGTCACTGTTTCGTATGTGTGTGGTGGTGCTCCTGATCCGTCTGTGATAGAACATCCTCTCAGCTCAAAAGCGTGTCCTTATCAGATTGCCAGGAACATCATAGAACTCTTGGAGATACACAATTTTAGCTTGTGCTGCAAGTTGAAAATGACCCTTTTTTTCTAGTCCGATGAGTAAAAGCAATAACAGAGCAGTACTCCAGGATTATGGCTCTTTCTGTCTACAGTACTGTATGCTGTGTGTGTGTGTGTGTGTGTGAGTGAAGGAGGGTTGGATTTAGGACAGGTGGCTCATCGCAGCTACAGTACTGGAGAGTCAGGCAGATTTTCTTATCAAAGAGACTCTACTTAAAATGTGAGCATAACATCTCTCCCCCTCTGCCACATGCCAGCACCGACAACTAACATTGTTGTAGTAGCGTGTGTTTGTGTATGTGTGTGTGTGTGTGTATGTGTGTGTGTGTGTGTGTGTGTTGGGTGGGGGGAGGGGTGCTGGAAATGATGTGGATTAACACATTTTATTCAGGTCTTTTCTTACCTGTTCAGCATATTTGACAACGACTGACAACTGAATATGTCACCAAGGCATTCATTTATGTCATTTCACTGAAATGTTGATTTGACCTGGCCTTTCTTGTGTAATCGCCAGAATTCATTTGAGGGAGAGCCAGGCAGCATTAAACGATCACAGCTGACAGAGAGGATCAGATAAATCCATGTGTTCAATAAACCAAAGCGCCTTCCCAGAATGCAATCATTCTTAACAGCCGCACTGCTGCTGATCCTAATCCTGCATATTTGCCGAACGGGCCCATGGCCTCTCTCTGCGGTATCGCTCGCTCAGCAAAGGGAGCGCATTTTGTCGCCGGACTCGGTCTGTCTGCCCGGCTGTTTGCTCTGTCTTGACAGAAGGCGAGGAATAATCACTGCCACCTCCTCTGTTTTGATGGACGACCACCTGTACAAGCGTAATTACACCCACGCCCACCACTGACGTAGTAATTACACATCAGGACAAGTAGGTCCACCCCGTAAAGTGTAAACAATATCATGGTCATCTCCAAATACAACATCTCTGATAAAGAATTGTCAACATGTGCACGGTGACTCACTTTTTTTGGCATTTGGATTTTTTTTCATGCATATTTTTTTCATCATAACTATATTATTGCATAAGTCATTTTTGTAAGCACAATATTTGTTAGTAATATTGCTAGCACAAATTGATTCTCTGATAATACAAGGACTCAAGTTTTCTTATTTATTTGCCGTCTAGATCCACACTGTAGTTTATAAAGGGAACCACAGAGAGAAGAAGAGGAGCTGGAGAGATGCAGCAATTAAATTAATCAAAAGTGATTGCACTACCAAAGCTAACAGTACAACAATCACATTTGATTAAATTAATTGCCACATCACTCCAACCTCTCTCTCCTTCATCCAGAGGAGAAGACAGTATTATGCAGCATTATCAGCTTTGCAATCTATGGGAGAGATGAAAAAACACACACACACACACACACTCACTAACACACACGCACACAGCCCTGTCATTTCAGGTTATTTCTGGCCTTTGGTAGTCCATCTTTCTGTCTGTTCTCTAATTTTATGTCTCCCTGAGGGGGGAACCATGACTGGCTCTGATGATGTGCGTGTCAGAAGGCTCTGCATATGGAATATACCCCAGCCCATAATGAGTCCCGAGTTCATTTGCAGGGGTCCTACTGTGTCATATATCTGACAAAGCCGTCTCTCCCGTCCTCCTAGCCCCTTTACCCGCACAGGCTTTGAGCGGCGCAGTCGGAACGCGTGCCATGGGTTTCTGTAGTCAGCGGTAGGAAAGTCTTCGGGGGTGGGGGAAATATAAAACTCACTGAGCAGCTCATTTGATGTTTCCTGAAATTAAATTTATCTGCACGGGATAGCAGTAAACACCAAACACCTAAAAAAAATCTATTTGAGTGTGGATTAGTGGTTTGATTGAATCTGGGAGTGCCTCGCTCTCACTGTGACATAAATCAGAGTCCACATCCCTCATGACTCCCTATGTGGAAGTGGGATTGGCTTCTAGTACTAAGCCCCCTCCCATACAGTCACAAACCCCACCACTTAAAAAATAAAAATGTAAATAAAGAAATAAATACCCACTAAGCCTGAGTCAGCCGCGAGTGTCCTCATATTTCATCAATTTTAGATTTATAAAGTTGAAATCGACGTCCCTCTCGGCACCTTGCTCGGTCTCCGTGCGGGACTTCAGGGGCTGTGTGGAGTTTCATCATCTTGACAGAGTCTGACACCTCAAGTGTCTGCAGCAGGCCACCAGTCTCCGTGGCACCTCCCTGGGTGAGCAATTATGTGTGAATACCCAGCTCTGTGTCTATCTGCACGGCTCACGCTTCCTTTCTCTCTCTCTCCGCTGACCACCCGCAGGGGAGTACCGCGGGCACTCGCTACAACCTCACTCTTCTTTAATTAGCTGCATTCTAACCCTACCCCCACCTCCATCCACCCACCCACTCCACGCCAGGATTTAATCACAATGCCATCTCTGTTCACGTTTTATTTCATTCTTTATCTCTTTTTTTCACTCCCCCCTACACTTGATTTGCTCCTGTCTGGGGGTTCCTAAATTGTACATGAAGGTGACTTTAATTTTTATCAGCGCAGGGTTTTGTAATTGGAGTGGGAAGGCTGACTTGGTGCTCTGAAGATAACATCAATCAATGTGCCGGAAGGTTCTTATCGTTCTCCTTTGGACGGTGCCAACTTTTTTTTCTTTAAGCGAGGAGCTGGGGTGATTATATCTGCTGCACACATGCGGTGGAGATGGAGAGGACATGGAATTCCTGCACTCGGTGTTCACACAGCAGGACCACCAGAGAGAGCCAGGCTTTTGAATTGTAGTGAATTCCATCTTTCGCCATCACACACCTGGGCAGATTATCTCTTTCCTTTCCTTTCCCATTCTTGCTTACACCTTGCCATGCCAGGTAATCTGGTCTATGAGGCTGTGATGTTGTTGCGTAGGCATGCATGATTTCCACTGCATCACATTAATCTCTTTATCAATTATTCAATAGATGGCGACGAAAGAGCTGTAGCACACACACACACACACACACACACACACACACACACACACACACAGTGAATCATACAGCAATTCACACTGTACTTCTGATAGCAAGAATGTAAAAATGCAAGGGAGTAGGGTTGTTCAAGTACACTCTAAAATGACAATCAGCCTGCAAAATTACAAGTTTAATATAGTGAAAAACTATTTTATTAACTGGCTCTCACATGCCCAGGAGAACAGAACAGTGGTAAGACTCAAAATTTTGGAGACACTATATTGATGACATATGGACATAATGAGACATAAAAAGATAACTGAGTATGCATGAACATATAATTCCCACATTGTCTTTAAGAGGATAGTGCTTATGAAGTAAACTACACTGAATCTGAAAAATATCATATTTATCTAAAGTCAAGCTGCGTTTGAAGTGATGACTGTCTTCATTTGATTCATTGCTTCAGGGCATGTATATTATATATTATGCCTGCAGACACAAGAGTAGCATATAATGTTTAAGATTCAAAGCATGCCATAGTCATCCAGGCTTCAAAAACACACTCATAATTAAGCAGTGAAAGGAGACTTTGGCTGTGCTTGTATACTTTTGATGGTGTGTTCTTGCACTAATTTCAGATGTTTTTTAATACAGATCATGTCTATCCACAGTGGATGGGTACCACAGAAAAAGTCCATCCAAATCTATTCCCTTTGATGACTTACTGTACAACTGAATTGTTGAACGAAAAAAAGAAGTGTTCAAAAAGACAGAGTCCACACCACAAAATCATAATGAGTCTTTTTGAAAAGCCTCCTTTTCCTTTCAAGGTCACTGGATACAATGTTTCCTTAGTCTTTGGTCAAGAATATGTTTCCATCTCTCTATATCTCTGTGCTGTGTGTAGAGGTCAAAACACAATGAGTGTGCCGGCAGCCTTTTATATGCGGAGAGAACAGCCCAGGATGGCTCTAAAAGCATTTTTGGTTAGCACTGTGTGACCAAAAACCAAATATAACCATCCATCAATGTGCATCTTCTGCAAAAAAACATGGAAATGCTAGCTAACACACAACCCTATAACTAAGTGCACTTGGGCTTGTCGCACAAAAGCTAAAACCTCAATCTATTTGCAGCGCTTTCCAAAGCCAGGCACTCAATTGATTGGTCAGAGCAAAGCTGATTGACCTGTCTGGAGCATGTTTGGTTTATGTTCCTTTGGCCTCTCTCTCTCTTTCACTCTCTCTCTCTCTCTCTCTCTCTCTCTCTCGCTCTCTCTCTCTCACGAGGTGGTTGAAATAATGTCCTGAAATATGTTGAGACGACATGTAGTGACATCAAACCAGAATAGAAAGCATCTGGTCATCTGAGACAATCCTCTCTATATAAAAGCGTACGCACTAGTAAAAAAAAGTGTAAAGTCAATATCTATAGCATTAGAATTTCTTTTTATTCTTGTATTGTTATTTTTGCTACATCGGAGCAATGTAATCCCTCCAATATGTTGTAATCCAACTCAGGTTTTGCCATGAGTTGTATATGTCTGCCTTTATGAAGGGAACTGAGAAGAAGTCCGCCGGGGTATGGACAAACTTCTCTGAGGAGCTACGCCTCAACTGAGTCTTTTAAAAATAGATGCAGAGAGAGAGGCAGAGAGAGAGAGAGAGGGATCACAGAGGCACAACTGAGCAGAGCTCCCCCACACACACTTTCTTTTAAAGCATTTGATGCAAGAGAGAGAGTCAAGAACCTTTGAAAAAATTATGACTGGCCTCTCCTCTTTCTCAGGTCTGCGAAGACAGCTGTTGTGATGCAAATGTATTATAATGGAAATAAATAGCCCGTCTCTCTGGGTCAGGTCATCCTGCAACTGTAATTTTGCTGAGGATGCCTGAATCAACTAAAGAGTATGAGGTTATAACATCTGAGGAGCTGAGTTCACATCAAGCAGCTCTTTAAGGACATACATCTAAAATCACCATCTGCGGTCATCACTTGAGAACAGCCATCATAGTTTATTCAAGGTACATTTACAGCACATGTTCTGTGTTAGCCTTTGAATGATGGCACTGACATTAACGAAGTTATTTATAAACAAAATAAAAAGCCACATACAGATATAGATCACAAAAATTGCCTGTATATATTTTTTTTTCAGGCAATCTTGTCCTTGCAGAAACAGCAGAAAGATGTGTTATGATTGATTTTGACATTAAAGATATGGAAAAAGAGAAATATTGCAAATATTGATCTTCTCAAAGTGGAGATCTTCGTTGAAGTTCTCCTTTAGCCTAGGACTAGGCTTATTCCATGTCTGTAGAATTGTACTTTAAAGATGGACAAAATGTCCCAATTTACCCTTAATGCAACCACTTCAAGACTTTACTGTTGCTTTTTCTTTACAATGTTAGTATTGCAGAAGGAGTCTGAACTGATCTAGACCACACAAAAGATAAGTTAAGGCAAAAGTTAAAAAAATCCAGGTCTTGAAGTCTTGCGCCTGCAACGCCTGCAAAATAGCCTACTGTAGGGCGCTCACTCCCCACATGGTGACATACAGTATGATTGACTTGCAAATGAGCGATAGAAAACTGACTAGCCTAGCGCAAATGAAAGCTAAAAAATATACTCGGATTGCCAGTACTACATTCATATCACACACCCCACGAGCCCGTACCCCTCACTTAACCACACGGGGATTCTGTTCATGTGCGTACAGTAAGTGTTGTTCACACATGATGTCCGCATGTAAACATCACTTCTGAATCACCCGAAGGGTCGGACATCCATTTGACAAAGATTTGCATATAGCACAGGGCCCAGTTTCCCGAAAGCATCTTAAGCCTAAGAGCGTCGTAAAGTCCCTCTTACGAACGTCTTAAGATTTGCCGACTGTTTCCCGAAACCATCGTAGCTTAAGAACGTTGTGAAAACACTCGTAGATCTACGAGTGCTCCAGAGTTCTCGTTACCGGCTAAGAGTGTCTTAACAGTACTTCTCACTGAGGTCACCAACAGGACATACAGAGGAATTACAACTTAGACTAGATGTACCGCATAGCGGTACAAAATATGACCGCCGCTCAGTCCTGTACATCCATTCCGCGAAAATAAATCATATTAATGAATCTGTCTCCATCTTCTACTCCATCCCCCACTCTTGAAACTTTTGTGTATGCTTGTTTGGAATGTGTGTTTGCACACATTCCGCACACAAAGTTGCCTACTGGTGCTGCAAAGGTGAATAGATTTGTAGCACTTTAAAATCTCTAAACAATCACAAGTAGGGCAGTTCATCACAGTCCATCCATTGCAACTGGACTGATGAAAGGTACACCTGTAGGCTACATTGTATTTGGGAAAAGCAGAAGGTAGCAGCATAATGTATTTATTTATTTATTATTAAACAAAACAATCCCTGTCAGTTCCATGCAGTTTTCAACAGCTATCAAGAAGAGAGGTCATGTCATGGATTTTTGTGAATGTTTCTTCTTCTACATATTCATAAGTTTAGTCATCTAGTTCATATGATATTCAGCTTTATTGTCAATGCACAAATTAAATACCAGTAGTCTAAAACAAAATGCCGTTTTACCCAGTGGTGCAAATAACTGACATGTTCAAAAGGGCCTTCATGAAATGCGTTGAGAGACTGTTCATACACATTTTAACGGGCCAAGTTAAAGAGCTACTGTCCGTTATTGTTTGTGCAAACTAGATGTACCGCAGAGCGGTACAAAATATGACCGCCGCCCAGTCCAGCACATTTTTTCCACAAATAGAAATCACGCTGAAAGGCCTATATGATTCTAACTGTCTCACTAAATTGCATTATCCACACTCAATTCTCACTGGTATCTGCTAGACAACAAGTACCAAAACATGATTAGTTCATAGATTTCACATGTAAAATGAATTTTATACAACCCCACCTCCATCTTGCCTGTTCATAATTCTGAGAAATTCTTGATTGTTTGTGTTATGTTTATGTTATGTGTGTGGGTGTGGGTGTGTGTGAGTGTGTGTGTGTGTGTGGATGTGTGTGCGTGCTTGTGTGTGTGCCTGCGTATGTGCCCGTACATATGTCTACTGTGTGAGTATGTGTCATATGTATGATTACTGTGAATGTATGTGTGTGTGTGTGTGTGTGTGTGTGTGTGTGTATCTGTTTGTGCACATGTGTGCACATGAAATGGGTTAACATGACCCCTTAAGGCAAACATACGGGGAAAAAATGGTCATCCTAGGCCCTACAGTTCTCAAGATATTCACAGAGAACTGTGAAAAACAGCGACGAAATTGTGAATTTCCAGAGCGTGTTACAACATAACAACATAACACTTACGTGGTAGTGAGTCTTATTGCTGAGTGTGTTGTAACACGCTCTGGAAATTCACAATTTCGTCGCCGTTTAAAAAAAAAAAAAAACATAATCCAGTATTTCTTTCGAAATTGAAATTAAGTTGTATGGACTGGACTATGTTTTATTTTTTTTTAAATGGCGACGAAATTGTGAATTTCCAGAGCGTGTTACAACACACTCAGCAATAAGACTCCTACGGACTTTCACCTGAAGAGGCAGCAAAGATGGCAACATTCCCGGAAAGGTACTGGCTTGATGAAATTCATTCTGGACTCTCTATTCGACCACATAAAGACCTCGGGATACTTCGGTTTGGCTTTAGGGACCCTCTGCTCACTACCAAGTAAGTGTTATGTTGTTTGGAACTGTAGAAGAGGTATAAAAATAGTGTTTTGTAGCGGCGCAATTTAAATGCCCCGCTCACTTCCAGGCTACGAGTTGTGACTGAAAACGGTACAATCGAACTTTCTCAAAACACATCCGAATGACATGATTTTGATGTCAACTCAACGTATGCACCCCCAATCATCCGTAAATCGATCTAAAGTGCATTTTACTCCGGATAATTCCTTTAAGAGCATCTTAAGAGCAGTGCACGCGCGTTCACGCTACGAGCATGTTCGGGAAACAGTCGGAAAAACCAAACGAACGATCGTAAGATGAATCGTAGAAAACCCTCTTAAGAGCGTGTCTCCGTCGTTATGGGGAAACTGGGCCCTGAGGACTATGGGGCGCCAAATGTAACATGCCTTATTTCGTAGACAGAATGACTTTCGTGTGACGAAATACATATATTCATTACGAAACCATGTTACATCGTAACGCCTTTTGTCCACGGAATGCACAAATTGGTTTGCATTGTGTCCACGAAACAATGAAGAGAGCACATAATTTCGTGGATGAAATTGACTGGTGGCCTTTTCCTTTCGTGGACATAATGCTGAATGCAGTATTCACTGTCGTAGACGAAATGTTTGGTCAAAAGTAATTCTGTCTATGCACCTACACGCATCATTCTGTGCATCCTATTTCAATTTCGTCCACAGAAGTATTGTGTTGTGTTACAGAAGGCATTCCGTCCACGCAATAGTAACTTAACAACTTACGAAATGCATTCAGTGACATATGCTTTCATTCTGTGGACGAAATGCATTAAAGAATCACAAAATCAGTTTTGTGACCTGCTACAATACATTTCGTGAGTCAGCAGTTTACGGAATTAATTATGTGTCACGGTCATTCCATTACGTGGACGAAATGCATAACAGAATCACGAAATCAGTTTTGTGACCTGCTACAATACATTTTGTGAGTCAGCAGTTTACGGAATTAATTATGTGTCAGGATAATTTCATTACGTGGACGAAATGCATAAAAGAATCACGAAATCAGTTTTGTGACCTGCTACAATACATTTTGTGAGTCAGCAGTTTACGAAATGAATTAGGCCTATGTGTCAGGATAATTTCATTACGTGGACAAAATGCATAAAAGAATCACGAAAGCAGTTTTGTGACCTGCTACAATACATTTCGTGAGTCAGCAGTTTACGAAATTAATTATGTGTCAGGATAATTTCATTACATGGACGAAATGCATAAAAGAATCACAAAATCAGTTTTGTGACCTGCTACAATACATTTCGTGAGTCAGCAGTTTACGAAATGAATTATGTGTCAGGATAATTTCATTACGTGGACGAAATGCATAAGAGAATCACGAAATCAGTTTTGTAACCTGCTAAAATACATTTCGTGAGTCAGCAGTTTGCGGAATGAATTAGCCAGTGGGTCCCATTTAGAAGTGGCACTATGGTCTATGGTCTATGATCTTCAAACTATGAGCCTCTTCGACGAGTAGATTGCTGGTCCACTGGACCACGAATTTAGGCTAGATTAGGTCTATGCCCGGTGCTTCTGTCTGTTAATTTTGCGGCACAACTGCTGGAACCGTGGACCGAAAGAAAAAGAAACTAAATGTTTCCCTGATCAATGCATAGGCCTACTTCTTAATTCATCAAATATAGAGGCATAACATTAGCCTAGGTGGTAGTGGTAGGCTGTGAGTGCTCATTCAAAGTCTATGCGTGTATGTGCAAGTGAAACTGACAAACTCGTGGGCTAAGCAACGATATTTAAAACAATGAATGAAGTGGATTCCTGTAATGTTCATGAAAACAGTATAGCGATTCGATAGCCTAATAAATTGCGACTTGTTGTAGGCCTAACAGTATGCCTAGTTTATATCGTCTCGCTGGAGTGTGCGCATAATAGGCCTAATCGCTATGCCTACTTGCCCGTCCAAATAAAGGGCTTTTCATTTGTTTCACGGAGCTCTGACTAACAGGAGGCGCGATTGAAGTGGCCACTTCTAAATGGTAGCCTAGGCTACCCACTGGCTAATTCATTCCGCAAACTGCTGACTCACGAAATGTATTTTAGCAGGTCACACAACTGATTTCGTGATTCTATTATGCATTTCGTCCATGTAATGAAATTATCGTGACACATAATTCATTCCGTAACTACTGACTCACGAAATGTATTGTAGCAGGTCACAAAACTGATTTCGTGATTATGTTATGCATTTCGTCCACATAATGGAATAATCATGACACATAATTAATTCCGTAAACTGCTGACTCACGAAATATATTGCAGCAGGTCACAAAACTGATTTTGTGATTCTGTTATGCATTTCGTCCACGTAATGAAATTATCCTGACACATAATTCATTCCGTAAACTGCTGACTCACGAAATGTATTGTAGCAGGTCACAAAACTGATTTCGTGATTCTGTTATGCATTTCGTCCACGAAATGACCGTGACACATAATTAATTCCGTAAAGCTGACTCACGAAATGTATTGCATCAGGTCACAAAACTGATTTTGTGATTCTGTTATGCATTTCG
Source organism: Alosa pseudoharengus (assembly GCF_046254945.1). NCBI lineage: Eukaryota > Metazoa > Chordata > Actinopteri > Clupeiformes > Clupeidae > Alosa > Alosa pseudoharengus. The sequence continues at coordinate 22,729,112 of NW_027468576.1, read as the reverse complement.
TCCACGTAATGAAATTATCGTGACACATAATTCATTTCGTAAACTGCTGACTCACGAAATGTATTGTATGTGATTCTATTATGCATTTCGTCCACAGAATGAAAGCATATGTCACTGAATGCATTTCGTAAGTTGTTAAGTTACTATTGCGTGGACGGAATGCCTTCTGTAACACAACACAATACTTCTGTGGACAAAATTGAAATAGGAAGCACAGAATGATGCGTGTAGGTGCATTCCGTATTTACGTAGACAGAATTACTTTTGACCAAACATTTCGGCTACGACAGTGAATACTGCATTCAGCATTATGTCCACGAAAGGAAAAGGCCACCAGTCAATTTCGTCCACGAAATGATGTGCTCTCTTCAGTGTTTCGTGGACACAATGCAAACCAATTTGTGCATTCCGTGGACAAAAGGCGTTACAATGTAACATGGTTTCGTAATGAATATATTTCGTAATAAATGTATTTCGTCACACAAAAGTCATTCTGTCCACGAAATCAGGCATGTTACATTTGGCGCCCCATAGAGGACATGTCTGAAAGTAGTTAATGTTTGTGCTGATAGACCTTTTGCTCAAAAAACAGAAATACATCAAGGATGGGTAAACCCAGTTATGTTGTATGCTTTGTTTGTGGAGAAATGGCAGCTAAAATTAGTAAGTTAAGTTAAAGTTACTGCGAGCCTGGTTACCCTACCAAAGTAGGCCTACCGATGTCACACAATCCAACAAAATATTCCTTGCTCACTGCTAGTCTGAGATTTACGGCTCCCATTGACTCCCATTCATCCGAAAAAAATATTTTTAGAAAATGTGTTCAAACTAATGCTGGGAAATTTTCACAACAACCATGTCACTTTAATAATAAACTAGATTTTTGTACAAGATATATACAGCAAGAAGAATAGAAATCCGTTAGAGAAACGCAGAAAAAAATTATGAAAACTGCCAGCTCACATCTATCATCTGCCGCTATGGTATCCTAACCGGAAGTTCCTCGACACTGCACTGATGAGAAAATACGGAAGTGTGAAAAAGGTCAATAGCCTTGTTGCCTGCCATTGTTGTTTACTAAATTGTAAAATGAACAATTTGAAATGTTTACACAAAAATGTAAAATAAATTGTGATCGCTGAAAACATTATTTTTTGCCAAATTTGATCACACTTCTGGTTTTAGGCCCAACATACCACCAATCTTGTTTCATAGTAATACAATATAATCCCTCCAATATGTTGTTGTGATAAGTGCCATCACTTATCTTCTACACAGGACACATTCTCACCTGAACAAGGGGAAAAGTGCTGTGAGAATCATGTTCTTTGATTTCTCAAGTGCTTTTAACACCATCCAACCCCTCAGACTGGGAGACAAGCTCTTGCAGATGGGTGTGGACGCTCACCTGGTAACCTGGATCACAGATTGCCTGACGGAGCGACCACAGTTCGTCAGACTGAAGAACTGTCTCTCTGGGCTAGCTGAGGGTGGGTAAATGGGTGGGGTTTTGGGGAGGGTTGTTCACTGAGTGCATTCCATAATTGTAATTGTATTGTTGTTGTACTTTTTTTTTCTGAAGAAAATCAGGAACGGGCAGGAGGAGGAGTATAGGAGTCTGGTGGAGGACTTTGTGCAATGGTGCAAACTCAATCATCTCCAACTCAACACTTCAAAGACCAAGGAGATGGTGGTGGATTTCCGCAGGTCTAAGCCCACTCTGCTACCAGTCTCCATTGATAGGGTCAATGTCGACGTGGTAAGCACCTACAAGTACCTGGGTCTCCACTTGGACAATAAACTGGACTGGTCAGCCAACACTGACGCACTCTACAAGAAAGGGCAGGCTGTACTTCCTGAGGAGGCTGCACTCCTTCAATGTGTGCAGCAAGCTCCTCAGGATGTTCTACCAGTCTGTTGTTGCCAGCGTCCTCTTCTATGCAGTGGTATGTTGGGGAGGAAGCACAAAGAAGAAGGATGCGGGGCGACTTGACAGGCTGGTAAGGAAAGCTGGCTCTGTAGTGGGAGCTGAACTGGAGTGCATCACTTCAATATCTGACAAAAGGACCCTGAACAAACTGATCAACATCTTTGACAATGAGTGTCATCCACTCCACAGCACTATTGTTAAGCAGAAGAGCCTGATCAGCTGGAGACTTCGCTCACTGCCTTGCACAACAGACAGACTGAGGAAGTCATCCATCCCCAGGGCCATTGAACTGTTCAATGCATCACTTAAGGGAAGAGGAGAAATAGACTTCTCCGCATAGTCTGTCTGCCTCTTCACCACTTCCATATCTTGAACTGTCTGTCTACTAGCCACTTTACCATTGTCTTCTGCCTCACTGTTTGCGTGCTTTATTAGCACATATGCACAACCCCTTTCTCCATGCCACAGCCGAACTGTGACCACACTTATACCTTTCTTAATATAGTTATTTTTACATAGATATATAGACTTTATTCTTGCACTGTTGCACTGTTTGACTTATTCATTTGCACCATCACCATGACACTCATTCACAAAGAGCACCTTACCTTACCTGATGCACAGAGGACCACAGGCTCAGTCCCTGCTTCAGTTATTGCAAGCGCACCTGATTGATTAATCACCCACTATGTATACTGTTTTAGTATAATTTGTATTTTAGTATATTTAGCATATTTTGTATATTCTTTATCTTCTACAGTCCTTATTGCTTAGTTGTGTTTTTTATATTATATACTTTTAATGACTTTTTCTGCTGTTAGTGAATATGTGTGTGTATCTATCTATCTATCTATCTATCTATCTATCTATCTATCTATCCTACACAGCCCCAATGAGACATCACACCATTACTATTATGAATCCAGATGTTTGTGTGCTGATAAGAACAAGTGTAAGGGCTTGGACTGCTTTCTGACAGCATAGCTCTAATCTGAGCCTCCCTGCAAATTTTAGATGGTGCCATGATGGGTTCAGGAAACATGGACCTATTTATATGAAGTATAGAAATACCATACTGAACTACAGTTTTTCTGTCGCTTTGGTGCTTTTCTCACATCACTATTAACATTTGCACAGCATTTCTCAAAACAATTAGTGCAAATTGCAAAACCTAGTTGATAACCTGCAAAAGCACGTCACTTGCTCAAAATGGATAGTCCATTCCTCAAAAGCAAGTATTTATGTCAATGAAAGTGCCAGTGTCATCAAAATGAGAAGTCTTGTCGCCATCGTTTATGAACAAGATAGTCAAATGGCTTTGTCATGTTTTCATTACAACAGTTTATGCTCTCAGTGTTTTCCCATGCAAAAAAAGGTCAGAACTTGGTGACACTACCTGGAAATGCTCAAGACCGCACTATACAGTACTTGTACAGCCATTTGAAAACTACAGTAAAGTTACAAATTGCTGTAGTTAGGGGAGTAAGTGAGCACAAGACACTGAATATGTACGTTTCACAGTTTTACTGTATATGCTCTTTGCAATTCTACAGCATTGTGACAGAATTTGATAACTAGTTCACCAATTTTGTATGTAATGACTCAAGCAATGAAATGAAGACTATTAGTTTTATTGGGAACGACTATTCAGCATCCATATATAGTTCATTTTGACTGACATGACAAAGCAACTGATACATGTTCAAAAGCATTTGCAATTTGTTCAGAGAAAGGAGAAATTGTTACTATGATGTGCACAAATGACTAAATGTTGTGGAGGTTGAACTAATAGTTATGAGAATTTTCATTCTGATCTGAGAAAAGCACCAAAGCGACTGAGAAAAACTGTAATATCAGTCATCAACAACATTCCAGTTTTTATGTGTATACACACCCATACTCACATTGACATTTAAATGGAACTAAATGGAAATCTGGTAGAGGAACAGTCTACAAAGTATAAATAGTGTTCAATTTCCAGAGATAGTTGGACCAAGTTTAACAGCCCAATATCAATAACAGAAATTGCAATTTTTACCCATTCCACACCCATTTTTCATCCTTGTCCAAAATGAAAAATACATGCAACAGTGGAGGCTGCACTGTCTTTAACTCATTTGAACATTTCTCCTACATGCCATTCTTATTTTCTTCCTTCAAATAACATTATGTCAGACATGACGTCACTCACCTCATTGGTTAAATATAGTCTCTGCAATGATATTGTGCCATTTGTTTGTGGTTAAAATTTGGCCAGTTCATGAATCAGATTGACAGCTGTGGTCATGAGCCATACACAATCAAGCCATGTTGACTATCTGCTTACCAGTGCAAAGCAAACACGCTCTGTCTCCTTCTCCTCCTCTGTGCCAGAGCAGTGCATGTGCCATGCCACCACCTTTTCAAGAGGCTCGTTCTATATCTAATTACATCTTGGCAGGAGCAGCGGCCGATGGAAACTCATTTGCCACGTGCAATTTACATTTACATTTAATGAGTAAGCTCCCCAGCCAGAGAATGCTAATCAACAGTTGGTACACAGCTTCAAAATGGTCACACAGATATTTAGATGGGTAGGCTAGAATCTGCCCCATGACAATTTATAGAAATCTATCAAATCATTTATAGCCATAATGTACACAATGCACATATGAAATATTCTTCAATTAAAATTTTCAAAAGCTATGAATGTGTAAATCCATGACATAAATGTCAACCTAATAGTTCACATTAGTTTTGATCCATTTACTGGCTTTTGTCTCTGGCATTTATTTTCTTTACTGTATGCACTGCACATTGGCTATTTCAGCCAATCCATTTTTGAGCTTTGAACTTTTTGAGAAAGAGCTCATAAACAGGCATTGAAACAGGGCTCCGGCACCTCCCGGCTGCTTCAAAAACAGAAAACTTTTAATAACATCCCTTCACATTATCATTAACAAACAGACCACACAATTACCATTCCCATTTTTTCCATGTCATTTTAGTCTGTTTACCAGAGATTTGCCCCCTCATTAAACACAGAATAATGTATCACCCGTTTGCATCAGTGAGGGGAAAAACTGTGGCCAATCACCCTCCTCTGGTGCCTCCCTCTTCCTTTCTGCTGCAGTGGCCTGGCTCTTCACACCAGCCAATTCCGCCTGACAAATGAGCAGGGCTCACTTCCCCAGGTGGGAAAGGCTAATTGTGCTTGGCAGTAATTGCGACCAAACTTGTTCTGTCACGTTACATTACACTGATAGTGTTTTTCTTATGGACAAATGAAAAAAAAAACTAAGAAACAGCTGGATGCTTCTAAAATGGCATCACTCAATCCTGGTGTCAAATATTTCATGATTTTGGTAAAGTGAGAAATAGGAAAATTGTATATAGTATTGGGCATGGATTCATTATGGTGCTGTTCAGATGATTCTAAATTATCAAGGAGCCGATAATACTGACAAAATAATGAATAACTGTACTGTTAATAAATGTTGGTTTACTCGTCAAATTATTTAAAGGAAAAGAGTCTTGTCACAAGCATTCCACCAAATAGCATTTTCATAGCAAATGTCCCTGTCAACAATTGTCTAAACATGGTATTCTTGGTAACACTTTATTTTAATGTGTCGCTGTTACAGTGTACCTACCTAATTAGGTACAGTACAACCTGTGTAACAACATGTTCTATCAGGTACTATCATTGTACTTGCATTATGTATTTGTGGGTACCTATAGTTGTTACATTGTAATACTGAGTGCTTTTACAAAACTTACATATAACAGCTGTGCTGCTACAACCTTGTTACTCTTTGATAAGTGTACCAGTTAATTACTTAGATGTACATATTATGACATGTATGTTGTGTCTTCGATGTCTTGGAACAGGTCTACTAATTCACTACATAGTACATATACTGTATCAACTGTATTGGTACACACTTATTGCTCTTTGATACAGTGGCATAAACCCATTAAAATGAAGTGTACTAGTTAAGTACTTACATGTATGTTGTGTCATTGGTGTCTTGGAACATGTCTGCCATTACCCTACGTAGCACATGTATCAACTGTGTTGGTACACATGTATTACTCTTTGATACAGTGGCACAAACCCATTAAAATGAAGTGTACCAGTTAAGTACTTACATGTACAGGACATATTGTGTTGTGTCTATGGTGTCTTGGAACATGTCTGCCATTACCCTACATGTATCAACTGTGTTGGTACACATTTATTACTCTTTGATACTATGTAGTGAATTAGTAGACCTGTTCCAAGACATCGAAGACACAACATACATGTCATATACATGTAAGTAATTCAAAACACCAGCTGGTGCTGTTGAAGCTTGGCTGGCATTGTAATGTGTTTTATGGCCACTTTCCTCTGACCGTTCAACAGATTCCAGGCCCTTTTCTTGTCTGTGGTATTTTTTCTTAGCCTTCCTGCTGTAACCACATGGGACAAACTCACCTCAGACACAGTTGCCAGCAAGGCGCTGGGAGACCAAGAGCACAGTAACCAAGGAAACAGAGATGCAGCCCTCATCTCATCTCAGGTTGCATGCTCCAAGATCAATATGCGAGCACGGCCGAAAACAGACTTTGGTGTTTGAGAATGGAAGGAATTGAAAAAGAGAGGTGGAAGGAAGCAGGGGGCACTGTGTCTCCTATTTCCTGTTTGGAGAAGCTAAATGGGATCTGGCACCTTTGTCTGTATTTACACATTAGGGAGGTGTGGGGGATGGGCTGGGACCCTTGGAAATAATAATGTTCTCCTCCTCGAAGCTCCTCGGATAGGGGCGGCTAACAGCTGTCTGGATCAATATTTGCTTAAACCCCCGCAGATAAAGATTGCGTGGCAGCTGCGCATTAGGGGGATAAAATAAGATACAGCGACGAAGCCCCCGAGAAGAGTCACAAATGATCAGAGCTGTCATTCGGATTTATCACCTGGGCATCCACGACGACGTTGCTCTTGGCAAAGTACATATTGTTTAACCTTTCGAGCCATTGTGTGCTCTCGAAAATGCCGCTGTCTGGGAACACACAGCAATGAGTTTCTCAGAGGGTGCAGATTAGGCTTGGTTGAAGACTGAAGGGTATGGAGACACAACCCTTCCTCATAAATCTTCCTCAGGATCCGACAACCTGCACTTGACCTGGCCATACTTTGCTATTGCAAAATTTCCGAAAGTAATATTAAAGTATTTCTGATAGTGGCGCATTCAAGTGCGCAGTGGTGCACACAGCAACAGAAGTACACGCTGTTATTCCCTGCTGTTGTTGTCGATGTGGAGACCTTTAAAAAAAATACCACCGACTTGTTTCTGTTTGCGCTTGTTCCTGCTAACTCAATTTGCCAAACGTAATATATGTGCACCTTCGGCACTGGCTTGTTTTCACACTGTTTTATTGATGTCCTTTAGGCAGCCTGGGTGGCTTTGAACTTCCAGCCTGGCATAAAGGTGCGCGACACGGCGCTTTTTCAATAAGCACCAGAGAACAAGACAACAAAGCACTCCGGTGTGGAAGGGATATTGGGAGTGTGCGCTTGACCTTTTCTGGCGGTTAATTAGGTCCTCACACCTAATCAAAGAGCGAGGTTTAGAGGAGGCGCCGCTTGCGCTCGCCGACCCTGTGGGGCCAGTGAAAAACAGGAGAAGATCAGCGTTGTGTGCCATAGTGGCGTCGAGGCGAGAACACCGGTGTCCAATTTAAGGGTCTGAGTCATGGAGGGTCAGTTTATTTCATTCATTTGTTCAGTCAATGATACATTTGATGACAACTGTCAGTGGCAGGCCTGGAGCGGCAACTGGAGGTTCTTTTCACTGTTGTTAGAGACAAAGAGCACAAGTAGGTGGACTGTGGGTTGTAAATAGTCACGAAAACACCTTTAAAGGGGTGGTGACGCACAGAGATGCATATCTCACTCCATTTACAACGTGGACATTCAAGCATGTGGTGTGGCGGCTGAGAGAACTCCATGTCCGGTGTAAGAGACCAGTTCACGGGAGCATTTTCATAATAGCATTATAAGGTGCACAGGGCATAATGTAATTTCATCAGCTTCTGAGGTGCTGGGCTGAGGCAACAGCCTTACCTTGAGCAGTTAATTCATTTAAGCAGCTAGGTGAGGCAGGGTTGATGGAGTTGATGCCCTCAGCATTAGCCAAAGAGAGGGAGAGAGAGAAAGAGAGAGAGAGAGGCAGAGGGGTAGCAGGGCGGGAGGACCGAGGGAGAAAATTCATTTGCCCGGCCCTTGATGACCAGTCAGGATTCTGAGCACCCTGAGAGGATTTTCCCAATAGGACGCTAACATAAATGCAGGGTCATTTGGACCACTGAATGAAGCTGCAATGAAAATACGGCAACAAATGGGCCCTCTAATAGAATTATATTCGGCTGATGTCAGCAATCATGACAACAGGGCTTTTACATCATTTTTATGAGTCAGCAGCAGTCGGCCTCGCGCTACCCAAACTGTAGAGGTTCTCTGAGCTTTTGCCTATGAAGGCCAAAAGAGAATTTCCTCAGGGACCAATTGTGGCAAGGCTGAAAGCCAGCGACTGAATGAGGAGCAGGTGTAATGTATGTTGGCCCTGCCCTTGAATAGTCAAACACTACACCATGCAGCCATGCTCCCTATTCATCCATATTGAATGGCCGTAAGAATACATGTTCACATATTCTTACGTTGCACCCCCACTCCCCCTCTTCCACCCCAAAATAATCCATATCAACAACTCAAGCCACAGGGATTCAATCTGGGACCAAAGAAGGACAGTAATAGCAAACTGAAATTGCTTTCACCAACACCTGAATGACCGGATGTTTATATCACTGACTTAAGAATAAACACTGCAAGAGTCAGTTCATGGCTGACATCTTTATGTCTACCATGAGAGAAACTGTTTATTAATAAAACAAAAAAAAACTACACCAACAACACAACACATGTCAACACAGACTTTACTATTTGACTTTCTGAAAGCTTTGTAAAGTATAACAAGTTCAGTGGGCTACCCATACAAATTTTGCCCATTCCTGTAGAAAACCCTTTTAATAATGCTAAATAACTAGATATACCGCATCGTTGCAAATCTCATATGATAATGCATCTTTCTACAAAATGGTTTGTCTTCTATATCGTTAAAGGATAATTCCGGTATTTAGCACTTTGAGTCCCTTTTCTTGTTTGTTTTGGATGAACTAGAGTGGTGGACATTTTGACGATTAGTCCTGTCTCGACTTTTCTGACTCGTTTTGAATTGCCTTTACTGCTTGGTCGTTTGAACTACTGCCCCTGGGCAGTCGCACTTGTGTCATTCCTTGGTAGTTCCAGTTGGTTGTCCGGAGCACCTAACCAAAAATCACAACCGCCTAACCAAACATTACGAAGTGGATGTTTATCTCGTGACTCAATGATTGATCTATCCTGTAGCTTGATTTTCATTAAGAGACTGACTCCCCTACTTGGCTCATTATCGCTATTTATGTTAATTTGAGTATTGACTTGCTTTTTGATAGGCTAGTATTATAATCTTCACAGACTCTTAAAATCCACACAGTGATAAATAGTGTAGTGGCTAAAGCAGACTAGTGGATATAATTGTCCCAGCGTTTGATTTTCTTATGAAGTGAGATTGTCTTCTTGCTTCTAGCTACCAGCAGGTGAACTAGTGTGACACGTTGATTCAATTGTTTTTGACTGATGTCATGTAGGCCTACCTATTGGTCTCTCGATGTAGAGTACACATAAAAATGTCTCATAGTGAAAAGGAGAGATAGGCGAACTCCGGTCAAGCGTGCAGAGCACCGATGCTCTGCCGTTAAGCCACGAGACAGTTAATAAAATTTGTGATACCCTGAAATTTGTGTAGGCTATATTTTTGGTCGGCTTAAGTAAACTGTTTTATATGCTTGCAATAGATTTAGGTTTAGATTTAATCACTTGGTTTAAATTAGAAAAAATTTCGACATAGGCCGTGGCAGAGAATTCCTAGGGGGTGGGGTAATACACGTTGCCACTGTTTCCACCAATGATATATATCGCTGCATCATCAACACATTGTTGGAACTACGGTGTTCGAACGCCGGAGGTAGCGAATTGCGACACAGGTACGATGCTTTCTGGAAACAGGTGTAACCAGGGCCGGAGTGGGGCCACTTTTCAGCCCGGGAGTTTCAGGCCCAAGACCGGCCCACGTTTTCCATAGTGGTGGAAATTGGATAAATGAAACAACATTTCAGCTCTTATATCCTGCAGTTTTTTATTAGTACCATGGTTCAACAATGTGTAAAGGTTATATAATAATTCACTTCAATTGAGAAGTTAACAAAAAATATTCCACTATAGGCCTACCACAAGTTAACAAAAACAGAAAGAAAGAAAAAAAGAAAGCCTTTGAAATGTAGCCTATCGCTTCCACAAAGAGGCATATTGAACTAATGTTTAGGCTACATGTTTTTTGCATGGATAGGCTATAGGCCTATTGTTGTTTGGTGATTTAGCCTACTCCTTTACTACACCCTCTTTCTGAACAAACAAGGCATATAGATTTATCATGTAGAATAATTGCTCTTTCTTACAATAAATATCTCTACTTGTACCTCATGGCCTCCTCATCACTAATTTCGGGCTCATCATTTTCAGTGGTCGACTGGTTGATCTGCTGCTCGGCTACAGTTTTTACCGCATAGGCCTACACAGATCAAGCTTCAGTTTTGTTATCAATATTTGCATACTGCAAAGTCTATGAATCGGATACAAAAGGCTAATATTTTAAGTAGCCTAATTGAATTGCTTGCGAATAGCTTGACAACGCTACAAACGTCTAATATTAGCCCAATAATTACACTGCTAATAATCATTGCCTATAGGCAATCTCTTTTTACCAGTTGCCACTTTTGTCTGTAATCTGGAAGCTTGGCACATTTAGCAGCATTCTACCTGGCCGTTTCAGTCCCTCCTGACTCTTTCTACCATCCATCCTTCCTGACGCCATGGCCCGGCAATCCGAGAAAACATTTTGGAAAAGACGGGCTATATGGACCCAACCAACTCTTTTTGGGAAGGGAGAGCTCCCTCACATGGTAGGCTACAGCCCATGCAGAGGCAACGGTGTCATGCACAGAATGCGGAACGTGTAGGCGATAGCCTACTTTAAGAGAAGATACACTAACGTGAAAAATGTCAATATTTTTTTCCTCGACCGGCCTAAAAGTGAAGCGGCCCACCGGGAATTCTCCCGATTACCCACCCCGGGCCTGGGTGTAACAATGTCGTTGTTTGGTCGCAAGTTGCCTCGTACCACAGTGTTTCAGTTTCAATCAGTTTACATTACTTTTTTAATTTGGCATTCTAGCTAGCACTAGGCTATACATTAGTCCGGCACATCTGGGAATTTGCTACATGTCCCCACCCCTTTTTTTGGGGAAAGCGAACCGCTTGGATTTAATGGAAACCTATGGAGCTGTTAAATCTTTGAGCAAACATGAATAAAAAGCATAAAATAAGGTTAGTGTGACAGTTATCTATGTTTATGTGGGATTTATGCGACCATTATGCTACATTTTTGCTCTTTCCAGTTTTTTAACAGGAGTGTCGATTCGGCTGTGTGTTAACGTCAGCTAGACATAAATCAACACACATTACCATTAAAATTAATTCTATCCTTGAAATACAGACGTATTTCCTACAACTAAGGTGAGATAATTGGCAAGCTAACCATTTTACATCGGAGCGTATGGTAAGTGTTAGCTACAAGCTAACTTTATCCTCAACACTGGGGTACTGGAAGCTAATTAGGTTGGTAATGTACATAGTTTTGGCATGAGTCAGTTATACATATTTCTTCATAACCATTGTGTTAGTAAAAGGATTACATGTCCTGTGAATTATTAACTAGATGTAATGTGTGACTCATATGACTGCTAGCCATCTTTCCCATTGGAATCAATGATATGATGCTAGCTCGCTTTCCCTGAAAAAAGGGGAGTAGCGCAGAGACATTTCTCTGTATGATGACACGCTGGTTGTGCATAGTAAATCAATCAGATGGGATTCATGTCATATCTATCTAGTTTAAGCATGCATTCAGCCTCTTCAAGGAGAAATCTGGCCAATTTTTAGTACTGTCGATAGGAAAAATAACGACCAAAATCAACCAATAAACATGTTCAACTGTTTTACAATAGTTTGATTACCTTGTTAATACTACTACGTTATTCACAGTAGAACTTGTGAACCTAAATTCTGAAGTTGATTAATATTAAATGGAGAGCAACCCCAGAACCCAGATGCTGGAGACTGAAGATATATAAAACCTAAAACTGTTTTCAAGCCCTCAACCCAATTAACATATCTGTATCACTGGAACCATCTTAATGACTAATCAGAGGCATGCACACGAAAGTAGCGGTGATTAACGTTTCACACATGAATATGGATTTGATTTTGGCCTTAGACAGAACAGACATGCCCTCACCTCGACAGAAGGGAGCGTTATACAACAGCCAGGTTTTTATTTTTGGAAGAAAGCAGTTGAGTGTGGAAAGTATACAGGCAAGAAAATGAAATAGAGACAGAGAGAGGGAGAAAGAAAGAGAGAGAGGGAGAAAAAGGGACAGATGGGGGGTCCAATCATGTTTCCAGTTCTCCCCTGATATTCCTTTCACTGATCCTGAGGCATCATACCATCAGCCACCAAGGGGGGCTGTCAGCCAGTACCTGTGAGCAGAGCACGTACACGGATTCGGCACGACAGGACAGAGACCGGCTTGTTCACCGCCGCTGCTGCCGTCGTGGCCGCCACACGTTTCCAGTAGCCTCCGTAGCCGCACTGAGCTGATCTGTAGCAAAGCTCTGCCTGCAGGGCGGTTATTATGGAGATGAATCATGAAGACGGAGAGGAGGAAGCGCAATGGGCAAGTCATGATAAGAGATTATTAGCATCTATTTGCGCACAGGGAGGAGGGTTTAAAGAGGTGAAGGGAGCAGAGGGTGGGGGGGGGGCATGGCTGAAATGCAGGCCGAGGATTTCTAGACCCTGAGGTTATCAGATGGCGAGGGACTCACACAGTGGATGATGAAGAGGCAAATAGCCACTGTTTTAATAGGATTGAGAGGCTTATCCTAATGTTGGTAATAGCACAGCTGTTACACTATAAAATGAATCCTGAAATCATGCAAACTTAACCTTGAATTGGCACTTTTTTTATGAAAGGGCTTAATATGTGTATTATACTGTCATGTGAAAAGTGTTCACAAGGCTTAGCACTCCAAACTTACCTCTAGTCACTCGTGTAGGGAATGCCCTGGCACTGACACCAACTTTCTTTACGCTTCTTTCATCCTCTCAAAGGAACTCTGGATTTCATTCATAGTGACCATTGGGTCCTTGGTTATCTGTCTGACCAAGTAGCCTGGTCCTACCAGACTCTCGTTAACTTCCTTGAAGGCGAGTACTCTGTTGAAGTTTAAAAGTATTGGATCTGCCCAGAGCCATTCTGGATCTGCCATAACCAATCGCAAACGTTTGGTTGTGACGTATGTCTGGTTCAAACTAGCGCACAACCTCAACTTCATCGCTCTCAGCTGATTGGACCTGCAGATTTTGCAGGAGAAAACCCGCAAATATACCGCAGACCCAGACGACGTACTGAAGGGAAATGAAAATTGAGCGGAAGTACGTAGGAGGGCAGAGCCAGGCTGACCAAGGCCCTTCATCCTGGATTACTCAGTTTGGCTGAGCGGCCAGATCTAGGAAGATGGGCTAGGGCTGGGACAACGCGTCGACGTCATCGATGACGTCGACGCAAAAAATACGTCGACGCAAAATATGCGCGTCGATTTGTTAGACCCAAAACACATGCTGCCAAATATTTTTAATTTTACACCTTCAGTGTTTCCCATACGTTCATTAATCTTCGATGGGGCGCCACAAAATCAAAACCGGCTGTCACACATTGATGTTCTATGTTGTACTATTTAAATTAAAGATAAGATAAAAATCCTTTCATAGAGCTGCACTTTTTACGCACACAGCCTTTCCTTGCCCCGCCCGCTCTCTCTCGTAACGAGCCCGCTACCCCTCCTCTGCATTCATTTAAAACAAAATATTCACGATTGTTGTTGCCACATAGAAGCATTGCATAGAACACAGTGGGCTTTTTGAACAAATTAAATCCGCTTAGCATCATTACCATGCTGTGCAAATTTGTTCAAAACTGCTGCATTAAAGTTAACTCTAATAAGGTCTTATCACAACATAGTACATTGAGGAGACTAAACTTAGTTAAGTTATGCAATTAAGCAGTATCTCAAGTTAGAATACTGTTTGGATGTCGAGTTTAGCATGCTTACTTACAGCTGCTTGTCAATTTCGTTACTCATGCAGGGCTCATTAAATGTTTTTTATTTTTAATTTAATTTAATTTAAATTTTTATTGACTCTGACACTGAATGTTTGCAAAATCCCGATGTAAATGGAAAAGTGTTTTCCAAGACTCAAAAGTGCTTGTCCCAACTCCCAAGGAGAAGTACGAACAGTTATTTGAATTGCATCCACACATCAGCAGCCTTTTAACTGCGTTAGTGTTACAATTGCAAGTTACAGTTACAGGCACTCAATTAGACCTATACACTACTGAATTTTATTGAATGCTACCGCTGACTAAGAATGCATTACTTTGCACTTGTATGGTCTTTTATTTTGGAATTTTAAGAGCAATAAACATATATTGCAATGTTAAGGAATTCATGTTTTTTTCATTCAGATATGTAAATCAACATTTATAAATTGTTATTAGTCAATTAATGGAGAGATGATCGAGATATTGAATCGAATCGACATCGAATCGGACTGAAAAAATGAATCGTTAGATTAATCGATGCATCGAAAAAATAATCGCTAGATTAATCGTTTAAAAAAGAATCATTTATCCCAGCCCTAATGGGCACTTTCAATGCTGCAGAAATCCATTTTAAGATCAGTCTGAAAAATAACAAAATGTGGAAAACTTGAAAGGGTCTGAAAACTTTCCGGTTGCACTGTATGTTGGCAGAGGTCCTAAGGCATTTGTGCAGCTCTTAAAGTAATATAGAAGAAGTGACGAGGAAGTAACACAGGTGACCTTGGCATTTTGTAACATTGATAAGGATGCTATCTTAGAGCTGACTCTAAATGCAGAGCAGAAGCTTTGTGTTCATTTTCTGTGTGATCTGGGTCTAACACTGTTTGAAGCAACACCTTCACACCACGATTAATTTAGTGTCAGGAATATGGCATATTCCCCCAAGTACTTTATCGCTTAATCACAAATTCAGTGTAGACAGAGCTGCACAGCCTTTCTCTGTGCAGATAACATGTAACAATATGCCATCACCTGGGCAATTAGGCTCCGCGGATAAATTTTTCCTTCCATAAATAATGGATTAAATGTCACAGAGCGGCAGACAAGGCTACTTCACAGGAGGCATTTTAAGATTAAAACCTTTTAGTGATAAGGGATTCATTACCGTCGGGGGGGAGAGTGCAGCTTATGCTATATCTCACATGAGCCGACTTCTTGGTGATCAGTCGGATTCATTGCAGAGATTCTAAAACTCTATAACACCAGGGATTTACCTTCACCACTCGGAATGTTCTTACTTATGTTATAAAAGTCATGACTTTGGACATTTAACAAGGCAATATCAACACGAAGGCAATGTTGTTGGACATTCTAATAGACCAATAAAGATGGTGATACACAGATCAGTTTGCCAAATCTCATTTTCTATTTCACTGCGTGTGGCTCTTCTGCAAGCACTATAAATATGATCTGCTGTTATATGTGTAGACAAAAATTTTAAAACCTAATTTTGTCGCATATAAATAAGCAATAAAGATGTTATGTCTACAATTTCCTCTACACTTTATATATAATGTTCAAAGGTATATGTTTTACGAATCCTATTTAAAGTAACTTTAAAATTGCACAGATCTGGTGTTGTACTGTATACGTCTAACAAGGACAGAGCAAAGGCAAGCTATGCTGGGTCTGTACAGTTCTCTTTTCGGTCAATGCAGTGGATATTTTTCAAGGATAATCAGGCTCTGCTCTCTCTCATACACTGTGGCAACAATGGCTTTAATGACTGTTCAATGCAGGGGACCATGGAAAGAATATCAAACCAATCTAGCAATCTATGGTCTACCTCAAAATTGCAGTAAATGCTGACACTATACCATAATACCATACTACCATAATGCTACATCATTTCCCTTGCACGGCTGTTCTTAAATTGAATAGTCACACTATACCTAGCTGTCAATTAAGCTGTTTATTTTCATGAGTCCGTTGAATAACAAAGTTTGTAGACTGTATGTCATTTACAGTGTTTTGGACCTGGTTACCATGCATTTGCCCACAGCTAACTAGTGTCGTTTTGGTTCAGTTTAATGCCAACATTGAGAGAATAGTGATATATTCTACCCTGGCTTCCTCTGTATTATACAGAATATAAATGGCTTACATTTGCTACTGCTAAAATACTTCATATTATATCATTACACTCACATTAAAAACATTTAATCTTATTTTACACAGCTCCTCAGTAACACCTAAAGCCTTATCTTTCACAACTTTGGGAGCAACTTTGCACTGCAAATTTCTCACTTGTAGACAAGTCATTAACAGATATGTTTCACTTCAACATATGCTACTTGGTGAGAAACAATTACCATTTTTTTAGCGCTCCAACAATTTTAGTTCATGTTTCCTAAGAGAGAATGCTTTCCGATCCATGGCCATCATTGTTCTGCTCAAATAGAAAGTGGGGTAAGTTCAACTGAGGTGATACAATTTTCATTCTCACTTTTTTGTATTTCTTTAGCTACTGTGTAGCACCATTACTGAAGCCCACTGGCAAAGTAATAATCATTAAAACTGTCACATCACAGATACAAAAAGGCTTATTAGAAAACACATGGCTTTATTATGCACAATTCTCACAGCGTAAGTATTACTAGATAGAATGAGAGACCTCCTCCATGAAGATTAACTGAGCAATTCCTGCTGGCAAAGGTACCTCTAAAATGATGACAAGCTGGCGTCTGCAGAAAATACATGCACACTTATACACACAGTGAAGTAAGGGCAGTCACACTAAAACGGCTGCATTGAAAGGGTTGTGCACGATAGAAGTGTGCAGCTTGATATGCCTGCTGTAATCACCAAGAGCATGCCACAGTGGGGTTTTAGGTCATTCTTTACATAAACAAAAAAAAAAAAACACCATTTAATGTAGACTTGTGCTGAAATTCTGAGATGAGTTATGCATCGCCAAGCACTAATGACCACCTGCTGGTTCTGAACTCCTAATGGCTGGAGCTGATGGTGGCCCATTGTTTTTGTTAATTAGATTCAGTCATTCGCTAGTATCTCTGGAACAGTATAGAAATAATGAAAGGCAGCATGGGGTGTCTATTTGCTTATCTAACATCTCTTTGCAATATCGGTTCATATCGGCCAGCACGCAAACAGACAGCAGGCCTTATTTTCACAGAGGTGTGTGCTTACACGGAGATCACGCATCTCATCTTGTTTAATACAAGACACAGTCCTTCGCCAGGCAGGGGTCATATTATTGGAATGAAGGCCATTGTGTAAAACAGTATTTTATGGGTTGTCGGCCTGAAATTGCCATGCATGCTTGCCCTTCCATATTTGGCGCCCTTTAATAAATTGTGGACTTGCTGTCAAAAAAGCCCAGCGGGAGTGACAGTATCATCTCCCCTGTGCATAATGCCTCTCTCGGAAAGTGTGCAGCACAAGGTTGGACATGGCCCCGCGTGTAAGCCTCTCAACACGGAGAATCGATGAGGCTGCCTTTAGTCTGTCTCACAATTGAGCCCCCGCGTTGTGCTTATGTCATGTCGCTCAGGATATTTCTGATATGACAGCACGGAATATTTATCATCTGAGTGGCTCTGACAAGCAATTCTCAACGGGAGCAGAATAATAAAAAAAAGGAGACAGAGAGTCTCAACACCCTTTTTCCGGTGGAATGTTAACCTTTATTATTATTCCAAGTGAGCATGTCGGTGATATGGCACACATACACACACACACACACACACACTGAGGCATTTGGTGTCCTGCTGGAATGGGATTCATATAGTAATGAAACAAGGTCAGTTACAAATGTAGACTTCTTTCAAAAATAATTGTTTCGATGTGCAAGTACTGCAAATAGACAACATGCTTCAAATAATTTCTACATACTGCACGTTCTAACATCTGTACCTCAAACCATTCAGAGAGAAAAAGTTCCTTTATGCCAATTTTTTTATAATCACAACAATGGGCAATTTTTCCAATTTAAGTATTCTTAAATGTGTCTGAAACAAGCAACCTTTGTTTCAAACAAAAGACCTTATGTGAATTTGATTCTTTGTTGTTGCAGACGGACTGACATTACGATGCTCCAAATGGCTCCAAATCCTCTTCTCTTCTTTTTCAATTCTCTTAACAATAGCACTTCTGTGCCTCTATTACAGAAATTACACATACAAAACTGTTTGGGACTACCATTTGGCAAGCACACCAAACCACAACATGGTTTTCATCAGCATTGTTTGAACTAATCTGTCCTCATCCAAATACTTCCTAAGAGTCGAGTGAAAATGACAACTGGGAACTTCACACACACTTCAATAAACACTCACTGAGAATGTACAAGTCATTGGCTACAACTCCATCACTAAAAAGTGTGGGGCCAGAACAGTGGCCTAGGTCTGGCATTGTAAGGCATGGGTTTCAAAAGCAGAGTGGATAGATAGTGCCAACCTTTTTGTGTTTGTTTGCTTTTCTGTTATTGCATTTTGTATTTCTGTGTGTCTGTGTCTAAGTGTGTGAGAGTGTGTGTGTCTGTGTGTGTGTGTGTGTGTGCGTGCGTGTGTGTGTGTGTATGTGCGTATGATATAAAAGCAGTATCTCATTATCCTCTACAGCTGCTGATGACAGTAAACAGAATGCGAGTGGGCGCCAGAGCGGGATACCGGAACCAGATCAACAGACCCAGATTCCAAACGTACCCAACATCAAACATCACACAAACACAGGAGTCAGCCTCCCCTGCCTCTGTGGCGCACCAAGCTGATTCACGGGCCATCACTGCTCCAGGTTGGACCACAGAGATTTCATTATTTATTTATTTATTTGTTTGCTTGTTCATTTGTTTATTTATTTTGTTTGTTTGCCTGTGGGTTTGGACGCGTATGCGCACACGGTCATGGACTTACGTGTCAGGTCTGAGTGCTTCCCCTAATGGCCCAGGGGATCTCTGTCCTCCGTTGAGTTTGACAGACACAGCGTTGCACGTCAATCCCTCTGAAATATAAATGGTGCGGCAGAGAGGGAGTGAAAATCTGCACCGTTTGCAAAGGCACACTGCGCTCTCGGGCAGCGTGTTCATGCGTCATTCTCACTTCTCTGACAAATTAACTGTGCCATTTTTTTTCGCTGTTAGATTTATCGTTTCTATATAGATTTTTTGTCAGATCCTGCTGCAGCTATTGAAGCTTTTTTTTATTTTTTGCTTCTTTTTCTTCTCCACCATGCTTGGCTAAAATGGACCTCTGTCTCACGATGGGACAAATCAATGCTGATGTACCTGGGCATTTAACTTTACATACATCATGCTGTCATAAAGTCTATGAGCTGTCAAATTGATGCACCACACATCAAATGGGAACTCCTCACATGTTATGTATATGAGCGTGACACCAACACACTGTTTGGTCCTCTGCTTTCAAAAGCAATATGCTCTTTTTCATATTAAATTTTCCACCAGAACCCAGCCTCTATAGAGGTACATACAGTCCTCTTCCTCCGACCTCATCCAAACGGTCACAGACTCATGCGCACATTACCAGTCATGAAATTGGGGCTTCACTTCACTTACAAAGAAGAGAGAATCTGCCTGCGCTTTAAAATATCTCTGCTTCTATGCCTTTAAAAAAAAAGACTGTTTCCGGCCTGACTCATCTTTCTATTGATATCCACTTATTTCAGATAAAAAGAAATCGAGAGAGGGAGGGGGAAAAAGAGAGAGACAGACAGAGAATGAGAGATAGACAGAGAGATGGAGAATGAAAGAGAGGCATATGAATGTTCTTGTTCACTGTTCTGGTTATGTGAATGATTTTCATGTAATGGTATTCATATGTTGTCCTGACATCATATTACAGTAAATTCATATTTCTCATGATATTGCTGGTTCTAGTATTCATATTACATCTTTTATTGATCGGCATGTCATGTCATCTTTAAAATACTGACATATGTAACCTGACTATAAAGACCCAGGTGTTTCCCTTAGGTATTTACTGCTAAGTTAATGTGTGGTTTATACCATCTATTAGCCTGACGTCGTCATATTCTATTCTAGTCAGAATTTGAGTCTAATACTGCTCCATTATGATGTGATTATGGGGCGTGTTTCAACCGATACATACCGATACAGGGGGGAAAATGCCTCTGCACTCAATTGGATAGACCTAACCAATCAGAGCAATGAAATAGCTTACCACGAGCTGTAGGAAGAACACCCGAACCATCCTTCTTCTCCACAAATGCCTTACCATTGTTTTCTGGTAGTTTTTTTGAAGTTATTGCGCTCCCAATATCTTGTACAACACGCAATAGCAAAATCTAAGACCACGTTTATACATAGCACTGTAGGCTATTCAGAAAAATGGATAATTCCCCTTCTTTTTAAAAATGATTCTGTTCACACTAATGCCACAAACAGGTGGCCAATTAGAGATTGCAAACAAAGGAGGGAACAACATGTCACAATGCAAAAAACGCCTGGTTATTGTTTACAATTAAAATGACTTTAACTCCCTTAACAATGGTACCAGTGCCATGGAAAATGTCTGCAGCAAAAGTTTAGAATAAATTTTTCTTACTTTTGACTTTTTCTGACTCTTCTTCTCATTCTTCTGTTATTGTCATAGTTTCCACCTAAGTCTCATCATTAGCGCACCCTGTCTGTTTTGTCTTTGCTTTGATTGGTGTCTTTAACTCCTTCTTAAATGGTGTTGAGGGGTAGAATGGCCTCACCTCTGACAAGACTCAAGCGGCCAAGGCTTCAGAGCCGTCTCCTGTATTTAATGACTTCAGCAGTGCTGAAGTCAGTGATCCCCCACCCCACCCCACCCCCACCCCTCTTTTTCAACATCATATCGCGACAGACCAAATGCAGGGACCCAAGCTGGGCTGCTTCTAAAAGTTCCAATTAGAGGCTTCGCCTTTGGAAAAGTACAAATTTTTCATCTTTATTTCATTAATGTGATGTACAAGGCAGCTTCAGAGAGTATTCCCTTTCAAGCCCTCTCCAATTACAAAAAATCTCTGTCTGCTCATTGAGGGATGACGGCAAAGGCGAGAGGTGAGAAAAGCTTTTTTTTCCCCTCTCCATTTAATCCAAACTGCTCTCCATGCTTTGCAAACACATTGTGCTAGGAATAACAATTATAAAAGCTATAGTTAAACCATGACATTAGGCCCAGGGGAGACGGACACTGGTTTACATATGAAGAGGATGGTAATTATATGCTCAGCTGTAAGCAAAGAGAAGCTCTGTCCACTTCAGTACCCCTCAAGTCATGGGTAATTTTGAGATAAAGCCAAATATGTGGGTCATTGCATATGCCTGACAGTTGAACCACTGCAAACATGTGCTAATCAATGGATACCAGGAGCCTTTATTGATGGGTTGATTGTATGGATTGGAAAAGATACATGGGGCTAATCCCATATGTCAAAAATGAAATATTATTTTGTTTCCTAAAAGAGTGAGATGTCCGTGTAAGACTACATGACTAAATAATTTGGTGAACAAATTTGAAGAACAAAGAAACAGCACAAAGACACAGAGAAAATAACAACATATTGTATGCCAATACCCTGATGACATTGCTCTGAGGTACTAAAAAAGAGAGTTCCCTTTGAACTTTTCCCCATTTGATGTTTGCAATTACGGACGTGTGTGTCAATCTGTTCAGTAGAATAATGCCTTGCATTTTTGTGACTGGTACAATCATTTATGGTCACACAGTGTTGCATCATGAATTGTACAAGGGGCTCTGCCCTTGGCAATAATTATGTTTTTAGAGGAGCTAATCTCCAATAGGCACAGTGGTACAGTGCCATGTACACATATATTTTTTAATCCCTGTGGATTTTTTTTAGTTGATGTAGAAAAGGTAATTGGCAAGTCAATAAATCCAAATTCAGGGATTCAAGAGTTTATGCCGCAGCCTTTTTAGCACTGTGCATTAGATTTAATCCTTCACTGGCAAAAAAACCCCAAAAACAATGAAATAAATAAATAAATATACGAAATTCCATTTGCCAGTGGAACACTTAGCGAGATAAAAAAAAAATACTGCCTTCCTAACAGGCTGGTTGCCGGTTCGCTTGTATTAATGTCTTTGTAGATTACACACGGGGGGGGGGGGTGGGGGGGGGTCACTGCCGGAAGCAGGTAGTACAAGGCACTCTGAGTCTCACCCACACTTGCCTAACAGCTGGGTTTACAACGCGCCACTAGCGCCAGTGATTTAAAAGACTGCCCATGTTTAGTCAGAGACCTTTTTTTCTAAATGGCTGACAAGCCATAAGGGGCATCTGTTTATTTGCTGGTTAGTGGGACTAATAGCAAACAATAACAACCAGAGAAGAGTCCTGGCTCCATGGCTAGGTGAATACTTGCGATAGGAAGGATGCGCAGTAAAGGGAAAGACAGAGGGGGGTAAAAAAAAAGAGGCCACCCTTCTCTGTGTTTGCCAGGGGCCTTGTGTTTTTGAGTGAGGCTATTGAAGCGTTTCAACCAAAGCGAACAGGAATAACTAATTGTATATTTCAATTGCAAAAGCGCTCCCACTGGGGACTTTTGAAGGACTGCGTGAAACGGGATTTGCGTGTCTTTTCCCAGGGGAAGCCAATACATCTGCATGCCAAACACCCTCCTCGCTCGAGTCGACAGGGGAAAAAAAAAGAAAAACACAAACAATCAAATGGCAGCCATTATATTCCTCTTCCAAAATGCCTTGCTGGGGTTGATTAGAGCCTCTGTCACTGCAGCAACAGCAGCCCTGTGAAGGCAACATAACCCCTCTCAGGGAGAGAGAGAGAGAGAGAGGGGGGAAAAACGTGTCAAAATGTCACTGTTGTTTTACACATGCAATCCATTTTGCAATGCCGGATTTCTCCATTTTAGCATTGGTTCGGCTTGCCTAGTGTATAAATTCTTGGGACATGCTTGAGAGGCATCTGCCCATGTCCGTCCTTTCTGTTCAAAGATGCAATGCAATTCAAGTCTTTGATAAATGGCTGCATGAGCACAGTCGTCCCACTTTTCTCTCGCTCCGTAGATCTGTCACTTGTCTTTTGATTGGCAGCTGTGGATGGCTGCACAGGTTGTGTGGGAGGCCTTTTTTAAATTAAGGGCCCTGATTAAAGATGTTGCAGCTGGAAAAATAATCAAACATCCCAACGGCAGAAATCCACAAACGAAGAAGCATGCTGACTTGTTCCCCCTTTACACTTTTTACTGTTTCCTTTTTTCCCCTCCAAACTCCCAGAGCTACTCTAGAATTCCTACTGAGATTCTGAACTTCAAAGCCATTGGAAATTGATTAATGTATTCTCTTTGAGGGTTTCCATTAAATGGACAATTTTACCCAGATCTGTATTTGGATACATGGTAGAACACCACTGAGGTCCACATATAAATTAATGCTCTTTGAAAGTGTTTTTTCTCTAAGATACAGGTGGTAAGGTATGCATGCACCAGCAATAACAACAGCAACAACAATGGCAGCATTGTTACAACCAATCAGTAGGCCAATCATTGTTTTCATTATGATAACATAATAAGAACACTATTCAGTGTGCAGCATGTAGACAACTTCTTGCTGCCTATTCCTGTTATTGACCATCTGACTTAGAACAGCCATCAATGGTTGTGATCATAACCGCCACATTAACTAGAAGCTGCAATGCATGTAAAGACATGCATTGATCATTCTGAAACTGTGAAATTCTCTAATTAGTTAGTTACCCATAAGGTGTTGACCTATTGGGCTCAGATGTTCACATTAGGGTTTAATAAGGCTGTTTTAATTGCCTTCAAAATCTCAAATGTTTGTATTAACATTTATAGTAAGTATGCTTCAGTCTTTGTGATTGACTACCATAACAAATGATGTGAAGGATCATAGACTGTTGGTCTTTATCTATTGCTGCATTTGTCACCGTTGTGAAGATATCAAACAGCCATCTGACATTTGGGTCTTTTTGTGTGTTTGTGAGCAAACAGACTCAAAATCTTGCAGTCATCATTCATCTCATTTGTGATGCTAAAAGCCTCAAGTGACTATACAATCTGCATCATGGCAAAGGCAAGCTTTCTGCACATGTATTACCAAGGCAAGCTTTACAAAGGCAAGCTTTCTGCACATGTTGTTACTCATTTAACAAAGGTTACATTCAAATTTTTGCTGCGTTTTTATAGTTGTTTTCATTTTTATTTCAGTACATCTCATGTTCAGGCTTTCAATGTTTTACATACACACACACACAAAAAGCATTACATTGAAGTACAGGTAGTTCATGTCTGCTTTTTGTTCTCAAAAACATGTCCCTAGCAAGCCCAGACAAGTGTTTTTTTTTAATCTCCAGACCATATTATGATTAACTAGCTCAGCCCCTTTTTCCTAGCTGGCTGTGTTCGTGCAAGCTGGTTAGTGGTAAGTAATTCTTTTGATTATTCCTTTACATCTGTCTAAACATACATCCTAGACGTTAATTTAAGTAAACTTAACTTGTTAATTTAAAGGGGCTATGAGTAGAATTCTGTAGGATTCTGTAAGAGTGTCTTGAATGCACCATCACATTTAGTGCAGTGCCAGACGGTACAAAATGGAACAAGAGAGATGGCCAGGTGTTGGCTGGTTTGCATACTAATTTAAGTGGATATCTGGCACTTTTGACATTTCCTCACATTCCTGTTGTTATTCTGTATATACAGTATATTTTGTAATTCTTAAACTATCAAACTCTACAGATAGATACTTTATTGCCACACAACAATGTTGGTGGTAATTGTTGTTACAGAAAGAGGTAGCTCAAGAGTCTGATTGCTGAAGGGAAGAAGCTATTTTTGAAATGTGTGGTTTCAGTTGGCATGGACCTGTAGCGTCTTCCAGATACATAGCAACTTTGAATCTTTCAAATGAACATATCTTTGGCTATTTGTTGTAATCTGTTAGTTCACCATTTTGGACATTATATTTCTCTGTTGATTTCAATTAAAGCCATCACACTTGAAATATGCAAAACTAGATGTACTGCAGAGCGGTACAAAATATGACCGCCGCCCAGTCCAGCACATTTTTTCCACATAAAGAAATCACGCTGAAAGGCCTATATGATTCTAACTGTCTCACTAAATTGCATTATCCACACTCAATTCTCACTGGTATCTGCTAGACAACAAGTACCAAAACATGATTAGTTCATAGATTTCACATGTAAAATTCATTTTATACAACCCCACCTCCATCTTGCCTGTTCATAATTCTGAGAAATTCATGATTGTTTGTGTTATGTTTATGTTATGTGTGTGGGTGTGTGTGTGTGTGAGTGTGTGTGTGTGTGCGTGCTTGTGTGTGTGCCTGCGTATGTGCCTGTGCATGCAAGCGTACATATGTCTACTGTGTGAGTATGTGTCATACGTATGATTACTGTGAATGTATGTGTGTGTGTGTGTGTATCTGTTTGTGCACATGTGTGCACATGAAATGG